>NW_028263373.1:17640755-17959505 GCF_051168715.1 Poecilia mexicana | reverse complement strand
CCGGATAAAACATTCTAAACAAAGATATACGGTTACATAATTAAATTTGAACATAATTATGTATATTAATATGATTGTATTTGGAGTTTTTAATCCCCTAAACCCAGCACAGCAAACCGGTTTTAATCCTTTGTTGGCTTTTACCTCTCAGGTGAGTCATCCTGCTGATGCACGTTATTCTCCACTAGACTCCTACTGAGCGCAGATTTCACGTTGCTCTCCATGCCTCTTTTGTCCTGCGCTGCCAGTCCGTAGGACAGGCCGTCCAGAGCTGGGTTGAGGGATCTGGACATGTACGTGTCGGCCGAATGAGGTCTCTGGCGAAAGGGCGAGGTCGGACAGGGAGAGAGACGGTTGATTAAGGGAGTTAGGAGGTCGGCGTGTCCAGCCTTGCTGGGTTTCACCAGGCGGTCCACGTGAATGTTCAGGGTCTTCTGTTCGAAGGCGCAGGTGAAAGCACCGGAGGAGAGGTTCTGCAGCCAGGAGAGCAGTGACAAATCCAGCTCATCGCATCCATTCCCGCAGAGCAAATCCACGCCGAGCAACACCTCGCCCTCTCTGATCTCCTCACCTGTCGCTTTACTCTAGACGACACAGAAATATCAACAAAAATGTGCCTCAGCTTTGCACGAGAAAAAAAAAAACTACAAAAAAAAAACAACAAATGGTTTCCTTAAAAGCCTGGCAATGCATTTTCAATTGTGTACTTTCTCATGTAGTTAAATATAATTGCAGTCCATTTTTATCTTTAGCACATCATGATACCTGGCAGAACTCTACACAGCACTCGTAGAGGATTCCTTTGATGAGCAGCTGGAAGAGTCGGTTCCCGCTCGCCCTGAAGCCCGCCTCGCTCAGCTTCCTGTCCGCAGGGATGAACTCGGCCACCATGGCGCAGGCCTCCTCGAAACAATGGACGCGGGCCGAGCTGGGGTTCCAGTCTTTGAACTCGGCGTGGTGGGTGAGGCGAGGCAGGGTGAGGAGAAGGCACAGCTTGCTGTAGTCTTCTTTGGTCGGGCAGAACTCCTCCAGATAGTGGAGGCACTTCACAGCCTCCTGCATTGTGAGCTCCAGCTGTGGAGGGGAAGGCAATGAAGAAAAACAGTAAGACTGTAGATGTAATTAATATCTGTGTGGCTCAATAAGGTTAGATACATTTTACAAATCGAATCGTCCTTAGGAACCATTCCTTAATGTATATAACAGTTGCTCTTCAGACTTTTAGAATGGTAACCTGAAGATTGTTGAGAAAGTTTTACAAAGACATCTTTAGAATTACTACTATACTATAAACTATAACCTAATTCAACTTATACATACGTTATGCGGATCCTCAGTAGCTGATATGGCGTTATTGACACACAGAGCTTCCAAGAACCTCTGCTTTAGGACGATGTATCGAAACCTAGAAATACAGAAGTATTAAGAAAAAGGACTGATGACAGCATCGACTGCTAGCTTAAAGCTTAAAATGTCCTTCTAATGCACAGAGTTGAGAGATATGGAACAAAAGATGCAAAATATGTAGCTAAATAATCTGACAGATATTTTATTTTACCTTTTCTTATCAAACTTTTCCATTCCTTCTAAAGGTTGAATGAACTGCATCACCTCCTCCCACTGGCCATCCAGAATGAGTTGCCTGTTTAAAGTCATAAAAACAAACCTCAGACAGGTGGATTTACTACTCAGGAAACTTCTGCAGGCAATTGGTTCCATTTCATTTAGTAAAGAGGGGAGATTCAGATTTTTATTTACATTTCCCCCCCCCATCCACTTCCCAAATATGCACTACTTTCTGTTTGTCTTACATAAAACTACCACTGACTATCTGCTTACGTACAACCCTTTCCAGTTTTCACATGTATTGTAGGATGAGCGTAGTTATACCGGAGGAAGAGCATATCATCAGAGTAGAGTCCATTAATGACACCGCTCTCCTTTTCCAAAGCCAGCATGCTGATGTGCAGCTTCCTGGAGTTCAGGAAGTCCAGGATCAGCTTGATCACCTCGGCCTCCTTGATGCTGATGACCTCCTCTGCTGTCATGTTTGTAGATGTGTTGACAGATAGCAGTTAGCTGGGGGGAAAAAGAAAGACCTTAACGAATTTGAGAGTATACTTAATGCTTTGAAGTGATCCTGAAGTGATCGCTTAGCTGCTGGTTTTACATTTAGTCATCCCTTTTAAGATTTTGTCTGCTTAGCCTTAAAGATATCAAGAAGGAGTCTCAAATTGTTATTTACTTGGATGGTGTTTGCTGCCTGGTGAAACGTTCTGTTGCTCCAAAACCAGTCACATGATCTGCAGGAAATAACAAAATTACCAAAGAATGCTGCTTATTTAAAATTTTTCTTTACAACTTTTTTTTTTTTTATTTCACACATAAAAAATGCGAAACATTTCAATGAACTTTTCAAAGGAAAGATTCATGGTAGTAGGTTGTAAAAAAAAAAAAAAAAGCTAATTTTCCCCTCCAGTCTCTAGACAGGCTGATGGTTATCAGGAATAATTTAACATAGAACGTGAATTAATGACAAACCAGCATGAAAGCTAATTACATGTCTTCACATTCTATACATATCCTATACATTTTGATTTACATCTCACTAAAACCAATCAAGCTGTTCAAATTACAATCCCACACACACTCATATTTTTTTGTCCGTTGTGCAAACATTTTGAAACTAGCACACGTTATAATGTAAGTTGGCAAACTATTGCAATGACTCATGGCAACAACAGAGAAGGCAGTTTTATTCAAAATAAGTTCTATATTTTGGGACTCACCTCTGGAGGTCGCCCTTGTGACTCTGGTCATTTTATCTGAGCTCAGAGTGACAAACCTTCTTAGGGATGGAGCAGCAACATCATGAAGAATTTTGTAAACTAAATAAATGTTTGCATGAAGTATTTTTGTTGCATTTTGAAGAACAATTTTCTCCGTAAGATACATCCTCTACTCAATATAAGCAAGCCTTACTGTAATTAGTACTCTGATGAATGGAGTAAGGCTCCATATAAGACTGTATTTACTAGTTGACACTTTATTATACAATTAAAATGGAAAATTGCTCTATTTTGAAGATGACTTCAATGAGGTTTATTGTGCTTTCTTTAACACAGAGACTTGAATTAAGGTTGCATGTAATGCATCTGTCTAATAAAGGAAACAGGGATGTAATTCTATGCAATCGGCCAGTGACTGGTTAAATACTGCAACACCGGACACGAACATGAAACAACAGCTTATGGCTGTACCTCCATGCGCGTTGTAGTAGGAAGAAGAGGGCGGTGATGACTCCGGGCGGCAGAGTACAGTCAGCCGCTGACACCGCCCCGTACCCCCCCCCCCTCCTACCCCCCCCCCCCCCTGCACAAAAACACAGCATCCCGCTCCCGGTTCTGGAACAGGGTCTGCGGCCCAAATCTGACAGCTTCCACAGCACCTTACCCCGTTGCTAGACACGCCTTGTCTACTAGAGTCTGTCAGCGTTTGGCGACTGCATTTACACGCAAAGCCACTCCACAGGACACGCAAGCGGGAACACAGAACACAAGCACTGCCATTCATTTTCGACACCGCGCCAGATCACAGCGCAGCCGTGCCAGCTCCTCACCTGTCAGGCAGCCACACCGACACACGTCGCAGTCAGCACCTCTTTTCCTCTTTGTGCAGGGTTTGCAGCACACCCGGTGGGGGGGGGGCTCTTGGATGTTAACCGAAAAGCTTTATTGTCATGGGGCTCCCCTCTTCTTCGCTTCTTGTACACAGGTTACGGTTGCCATGCGGACGCAAACGTTAGCCACCAATCAGCTGAAGCGATGACGCCCAGCGGACAGTACAGCGCCACAGCGCGACAACTTTTAAAGGAAATGTGCAAAAATAAGACTTTACTGACCTGTTGTAGCTATTACTATTCTTGATATTATTCTTTAAGCAGTCAGCCGTAGACTGTGTTAACAAGAAACCTAAATACTTGTGTTTTTGTATAAATTTACATTACCCCTTGGATTCAGTTGCCGACTTGTTACTGCTTTCGTTAATTGAGACAGAGGCGGTTGTTGTAATAGTGCCCTAGGTGAACCCACTGGCCCCAATGCACAGAACTAGACAGAGAAAGGCACTTTTTCAAACAAGCCAACGCGTTAGAAAGCTCTAAGTTTTTTATTATTTATTTTTATAATTTAACATATTGCATCAAATTCTGAAACAGTGCTCTATAGACCTCTGAGTTGGTTAGAATTGTGTTTATTCTGTATTCTTTAGTTTATTTTATTAGAGTCTTGTTTCTGTTTTACAGTCCTGCCTTAGTGATTCCACTTTATTATGTTTATTCTTTGTTACTCTAGTTTAATTTTCTTTCCTAGGCAGTAGCTCAAGGTTTGCTGTAATGAGTTTTATTATTATGGTTGCATATTTTCATTCTTAAAATTTGACCATTTGCATAATTTGCATTCAAGTATTTTTCATACACACATTGAACACAGACATCACATACAAACTGAGGCCATGCTGAAGTTTATTCATTTCAAAAACAAAAATAAGAACAATCTAAAAATGGAACTACTGTGCAATGTTAAATGACAGCACAAACAAAGGCATCGTAGCAAACAGAAAGCTCACATGAACACGCTGTACAGTATCATTACACTTCAAATGATCTTTTCCCCTTGGCCTTCAACAGCCAAAAGCCAACAGACAGTTTCCTGTGGACAGATCTTTCTCTCCGTCATGTTCAATGACATTTTTTCAGAAGCATGTACATGCTTTCTTGTGGCAATAAATACCCCCCCCATTTCCCACAAAACACTCTTCTGAAAATAATAGCACCATGTTTAAGGATTTATTTAGTAAAAAAAAAGAAAGAAAAAGAAAAAAGGAAATCACACATGGTGTTAATCTGACATTCGGAGGCAAAAATAACACAATATTGATACCAATAAAACCTGATCGTGAGTCTCTACCCGTATTCAGCAGCTTGGATCCACCTGCTTTTCTCTTCCTTGCATCATTTTGCTTCCAATTTTTTAAAAATAGCAAAGAATATAAATTTATTTACCACATTCCAGAGCTTAAATAATACATGTTGTGTTTGAGGACAACATACAAATAGGCTGCTGTTACACAAACTATCTGATAATTTACTTAATTTAAAACCTATTTATGTTCAAAAGGTCAACATATACAAGACACTTAGCAACTTATTTTTTATTGGCTATGTTCTATAGAATTTCCTACTACTTGGATGTATGGCTGACTTACTTCACAACAGGAGAAATTATCTGAGTGAAAAAAAAAAAAAAAGCTCTATTAACCGACTGTATTCTGGTGCTTAGTGGAATTGCCTCGCAGTTTTCATAAGTGTAGATATTATTAGTATTATTATTTGAAGAGTTTAAATCTTGAGCTTAGTAACACAGTTAAAATACTAGAAAAATTTAGTTAAATTAGAATAAAAGGAGCAATGTTTATTCCTTGAGTTTCAGTCATATTCCTCTAACCAGCAGGCAGAAATGTCATTGATTGTAAGGTTCCTACATGGTGCTGTTTGCAGGATTAAATAAATAAAATAATACTGAGCTGTTTTGTTTTGCTCACAAACCAGCTATAAAACAACCAGTGTGACAGAATAATTCATCCTTAATGTCATTTTTGCACCTATATCACTACAAATGCAAATCTCTCCCAATATTATGCATCCATTATACATTATTCCATGAATCGTCACTAGGTGTCGTATCCTACAGGTGAAGAACCAGTGACTTACAGCGACATTCTTCTACTCCCAAAATTATTCTGTAAAAGCTGAAACCGCTTGGCTTTGTTGAGCTGAGCACACGTGAATTGTGTGGCTAACACTAGCTGTATGAAATTAGTTTTTGGCCCTTTGACAGTCACACAAACCTTTTCATACAAACTGTAAAATCCTTAGACGTTAAAGAAAAGAGGTCCCCTTCAAAACACCTAAAAAGTTTCAACCTAACAATTCCTTCAATGCATTCACACAGAGAAAAAAAAATGTGCATAAGGCCCGGCATCAACAAAGTCATACAAACAGAAAACCATCTGTACATGAAAACATTCAGTGATTCAGGTTATCACGTAAAATGTCCTTGCATTCATACTGTCTCTTTTCCCACTTTTAGCACGTAATAAAACATAACAATACTCATACGTACCTATGAAGACTGACTCAAACGTTGTCAATAACTTGTTCAATGGTAACATTCCAGTTTTCCATAATCTGATGCATCCTGTCAGACTGACTCAACAGTATGCAAGATAGACATACAGCGACAGGAATGCAGTGAGAGGATAAATTAACATAAAAAAGATAAATAAGCATTCATCAAACTGGCATTGCAGGTGTTGGAATCCTTATGGATATGTACAGTGAAGTGCAAACTGAGATGGGTACTGATTGGGGGTACAGAGTTCTATTAGGACTGTGCAGGCACTACTTTTTTAGGGGTGGCTGGCTTCTTGGTTTGCCAGAGGTGGTTGTGGATGGTCACGGCGTCCACACTGGCTGACATGGTCTTTGCCGGTATCTGACTAAACTGCTTCTTGTCCGAGTTGTACTTGTAGAGTCCATCGATCATCTTGCGAGTGATGCTCTTTGGACCGATCCCTGTGAGTTTGTTGATCTCCTGTGTTTCGGGGCAGTAGGTGTAGAGGGATCGGAACTGGCAGCCAGAATCCCGGAACAAAACCAGGAAGTTATTGGCTTCTGATTTTTCCATTTCCTGTTAAAGTAACAAATAAGAAGCCTAATGTCAGAGTAACAGATGCTTAAGAGATCTTTACTGGCCTCCACTTTATTTCAGTGGATTCTACAGGGAAAACACACAGAGACTGATGTTTACATTTAGCAAAGCAAACCATGCTAATTGTGCTCAACACCAATGTTAAATAAGATCATTTACAATCTCAAACATATTGAAAAATTTTATATATTTCAGTTATTCAGCTCAGTACATTAAATACACTGATTAATTACACACATGTTTGGTGTACATATTGACACCAACATGATGTTTGTTGTAAAATATCCATAATTCAGAAATATGGGCTTAATGAAAAGGATGTTTAATACCTGGTGACCGAGCATCACCTGAACATATATTCTAATTTAGTGAATATGATAGTGTATATATTGTAAATTTTAAGATGCACACAAAAATAAATTATCCCTTTTTGTTTTTCAGATTTTTAGTGTGGAAAAGAAAGAAAGAAAGTTCTGTTGTTTATTAATTCTTTAAAAATTTAAACATTTCAGTTCATGCAAATATATACATATAAATAATACGACTTTTATTTATAGATCTGAAAAATAAATCAGAAATGGCTAAATGGCTGAAAACAGCTATGCATTCAGCCATTGAAAATCAGTCAAGTAATTTCAGATCAGTGAATCTCCAAATAAAACGAATTAAAACCCTTGGAAACTGGACGTTAAAGTCACATGCATCATCACTGCTGTCAACAAGGCATCTGTGTTTAGAGCAGCGATAGTCCAAGCTGTTACCTCCAGGATCTTGTTCTTTTGCCCCTCATTGACCTTGCCTGCGAGGCAGCAGTGGGCCAGAGCATTTTGGATAATGTGCTTGTTAGATTTGGCACTGGGCTCTTTGTACAGCCTTGGTCCTGAGAGTAAACAAAAAAGAAAATCAGGACGACACTATTTCAGATACAACAAACCTGGTCCCCATTTTAACACTTTAATAAATCATGCATGAAGATCTCTGTGTCATGTTGTGGTCTGAGAAGGAAATACATATGCATTATAAAAGCCAGAGTTTTCAGTATCAATCTGTGTATTTAGAACTGCGATATGCACGAATGATAAAAACAGACCAGATATGTTTAAGCATCATGCTATGTATACCTACCAGTATACTCTGTGTTGGATGTAACAGAAGAGGTGGTTGAAGCATTTTCCCAGTCTTTTTCTCCGTTTCTGCTGCTGGAGCGGGTCGGTGAGAGAAAGCCATTGGCAGAGTCTGGCCTAAAACACACACACACACACACACACACGCACGCACGCACGCACGCACGCACGCACGCACGCACGCACACAGATACACACACTGAGTTTTAGCTCACCTGTCCTGCATGTGAGCTAAACCTCAATGATCAGCAGAGTACAGTGTAAGCAAGGCAGGGTGATTTTCAGTTTGGTCATCAAAAGCAAGGGCTTGGTTTGATGTTGCAGAGGGCAGGAAAACAACAGAGTTTGCAAGCGCAGGCTGGGGGAGGAGCATAATGTGGACCAGGTCCATCAGATATAGTGCAGCTTTTACTTGCTCCTATTTTGCAATAAGAGCAATTAAAGCCAAACTTGCATTAAATCTTTCAGTAGAGTGTTTTGTGATTACACATTAACAAGTCATTTAAGCCTTCCTTTTTTTTTTTTTACCTTACATGTGTTTATTATATGACAAAGCAATGACTTGATAATGTTATTTTATGCGGAGTGGGCTCTGTGACACTGTGCTTTTAAACAAAAAGGTTCCCCTTCATGTTTAGTCAGCTGTGAATCTAACAGGACTGTGCATTAGAACTGTAGATGGGTGAGTGAGAAGCATAGTGGGTGTTCTTTTTCAAAGCTTACTCTGTATCTCACTATTAAGCACTTTACAGCCCACGTGCATATCGCATTTCCTCACAAACATCCGGATGCGTGGAGCATTTATTTGTAAACCATGTCTTTGTGGGTGGAGGCCGCATGTAACCTGTTTGTGTATAACATAAAGGCTGTGAAATGCTTTATAATGAGATACATCATGTGGGAGTCAGAACTGTGAAGACTCTGGTTATCAAACTTACAAGCACAGGAAGTCTAGAATCAGACCAGTGCTTTGTAATCAGTAATGAGCATCTTCGCACATGGCTGAAAAGATTAGTGGCCTTAGCTTCAAGTCCCAAGAAGAAACTAACCTTCTCCTTCTCTGTTTGGGAGAGTTCAGAAAGTAGAAGAGACTGCTAGAAGCTAAACTAGAACTTCTGACGTGTGAAACAGCAGGAAAAAAGTAGCAAAGAAGAAAAATTTAAAGAGAGCATGTTAGAGTAGAACAATACATTTCATCAAGATTTCCAACCAAAGTCACACCAGCTGTTGATTTTTATCATAAAATTTTCATCAGTAGACCCTACTGTATATGTGACTATAATATACATATTCATATATATATATATATATTAGGGCTGAAACGATTCCTCGAATGATTCGAGTACCTCGATTACTAAAATTCCTCGAGGAAAATTTACCTGCCTCGAAGCTTCGTTAATTTATGTTTTATTAGTTAGCGCACCGTGTTCCGGCCGGGACTTCATTTGCGTTGCGCGGAGCTCTCACTTCCGCCTCTGAGTTGTTGACAAAAGCTAAGTCTCAGCGGCATAAAGTCCAATCTTCAAGATTGGCCCGTGGGGATTTTATTGATTGATGATAATGCCCGACTTTTTATCGTTTTGGGGGAACCAATAAGCATCCTTAAAATGACTGGGGAATGCCTGGAGTACGGCAGCATTTCTCCTCCGGGGCTGCTGGTTGAAAGCGAACGGCGGGAAGAGCGCTGAGGTGAGCGGATAGCCTGAACAGGGCGGGCGGCTGAGTAGCTGATGCTTACCGTGTAAATGTAGCTTTACCGACGAACCGCACAATAAATTTCATATCCCGGTCTGAAGAAACGGGTGGCGGAGCGCATCGTACATGGCTGGTAGATGAGTTTCTGAGTGTGACCAGTGAAGGTGTCGTAAATATCCCGTATTGCTTCCCCCCCGTGTTCGTCCCCCGGTCTAACGGTTCGTCAGTCCGCTGGTCTATTTCCTCCCCTCCACCCCATCTTACGTTCGTTCATTCGCCCTCTCCTCCCACTCCAGGCGGCATTTCCCGTATTTTCAAACCCAAAGCGTGACAGGTTAGGTGGCAAGGTGAGTTTAATTAATCTATTAAACTCACTGAAGATGAATACATAAACTAAAAGCTGGATTGTAGACATTTTTTATAAGCATATTTGTGAGCCTGCCTCTTTGTTATTAAATTCAATATAATTTCAGATTTTTCTATAACTTTTCTTCTGGTTAACTTAGAAAGTGAGCTATTATTGTTACAGGTTAGTTTTCTAAACTACAAAAAAGCAACTGTTAGGGAAGCTCATATATGAAAAATTGGACTGATATTGATATCTGATAGTAACACCGGTATTATGCCAGATTTACCAATATTTCATTTTATAATTTTTTTTATCCGATTACTCGATTAATCGTAAGAATAATCGATAGATTACTCGATTACTAAAATATTCGTTTACAACAGCCCTAATATATATATATATATATATATATATATATATATATATATATATATATATATATATATATATATATATATATATATATATATATATATATACTTCAATTGCATACTTTCTGCTTGCAATAATACACTTGTAAGCAGATCTTACCTTGGCGCTCTTTTGTCTGAGTGAACACTGTCACTGTCACCCAAGGTCAGCGAAGCCAGAGACAAGCTGGAGACTGAAAAGAAACGTTGGCGTGAACCTGGATGTGAGACAGCAAAGTGTGGCACAGTGTGACACGATTACACAGACACCACAAATGGAAACAAAACGACTTGCTGTGGCAGCCATGTCACAGAGCAATGTGGAGGTCAGTGAAACGACAACAGTCAGTCATCACAGCCATAAAATGCATGAAGACAACATATTATGAGTCAAATAATTAGGACAAAGTGATTCAATAGATATGCACATCCAAAAGATATGCTGTTTTTGTTAGAGTGCAATGGTTTTACATATTTTTGTTAATGACCCAAAATGGCTTTACTATTTTTGACAATACATAAATAGTGAAACACAATTTCTCAGGTACGGGACAATGAGTTGAAAGACAGGACAGCTGTTTCTGAACCAAGTCCTTCTGGATACCTGTGGGAGCTCTCACAGGGGTCTTTGGGGAGTCCATGCTGTCCCGGTGGATGGACTTGGGTCGACCCCGCTTCTGCTTGGCAGGTCGGGGTTTGATGATGGTGTCCATGTCCTCCATCAATTTCAACTGCTTCCTCCTGAGGTACTCCTGCTTGATGAACTCCTTCCTGGCCTTTTCCTCCTCCTTCCTGACTCGCTCCTCCTCTGCTTTCAGTCTGAGCATATTGAGGAACAGAAGAAGAAGTATGGAGATTGAGGTTTAAAAATGCTATCAAAAATAGGAAGGTTTTCCAGTTGAAATCCTTCATGTATAATTTTAAAATCTATACAAATATATAGATTGTAAAAAGTTAAGCTTAGTCAGTGCATTTAGGTCGACTCCAAGGACCTAATTGGTATATTCAGGGAACTTTTTATTCTTGTAATTTTTTTTAAAAACATTTAATGACAAAGAAAATCAATGTTAAACAAAACAAAATTATAAACTTTAAAAATTAAAACTGAAGGAGAGAAACTCAATGCAACATATAGTCGCAAACAAACAAACAAAAATCTGACAAATTCAGATAACGGCAAAGACTAAGCTGACTTTTTATTTTAACAAAGGAAAGTTGTAAATTTGCATACCGAGCTCCCTCTTTCTTCTGCTCCAACTCGGCCTCCAGCTCCATCTTCCTCATCTGGCTCTCTTTTTCTCTCCTCATCCTTTTCTCCAGCAGTGCAGCTCTCCTCTGTGCCATGTTCTCCTCTGCCTTGCCATCCTCCTGATGAAAACCAAAAACAGCAAGGAGAAGGAAGTCATTAAGTAATTTTGTAGTAAATTACTATTCTGATGGTTAACAAAAGTGTTTGCCAAAAAAGACTTAGAGCTCCTGTGGTGATTTTATTACTAGTATGCATACACTAACTATCATGATACATAAAATGCATCATACCTACTTATGGGTGATGCAAAAGTATTCTTTTAACTTGGAGGTTTGTATGAGTTAATCTTTTATAAAAGCACTGCAAATAACTCAAGAAAAAAAAACATATTTAGACTTAGTAAATAACTAGAAGGTATATCTAAAGAATAAATTCATTAGTTAAATAAAAGTCAATTCATTTTTCAGTTTAAAGACAAACTGGTTTTCTTTTAAGAGACCAAACATTCCCTAAGCTTTACATTCAAGTTAACCTGTATCCCACCCCACATTTTCACAGATGTCCCTGAATTATTCACAGCAGCCCCACTTTTCTGACCTACATCGGAGCCCAGACAGCAGCTAAAAGCAATCTAAGATGCTGTGCAAGAAAAGACGATGCTGTCCTTAGCCGGCATGTTTCCTCAACTATTAATCTCATCATGTTTGGGGCAAGAAGCTTTCCCCACCAAAACAAACAGGGCTATGCTGTTATGAGTATATAATTGCTCATTTCCCCCACAGCAGTGTTAAAGGTGCACATTGAGATTCCATTATCAAAAGTTGTGTCTTGATACTCCTGTGTATTTCTTGACAAAATTGATAGAACTGAAATTACCTTAAAGAAGAATCCACGGCATAACATTTGCTCTTCATCTGCACTCTCAGTACTGTCTTGTTCCATCTCCAACCCGTCATCAATTGTCAGATCCTCCGTAGACTTCGTGGCCATCAGAGGAACCTCAATCAGACTACTTTTGGCCTGACCGGAGGGTTCTGGCTTTGGAGGTAACTCTGATGGCGTCACTGTGAAGGTTTCTACTACAGGGTGGGCAAGAACCTCAGGGAATGAAGACTCAATGGTGGGTTTAAGTTCAATAAATGATTTCTGAACTGTGCTGCTCTGGTCATCTTCTACAGTGTTTAAAATCTCATCATGGGTGTGAGATTCTGTTTCCTGGTTGGAGAAGTTTGCATCTACTTCACTTTGCTCTGTTTTGGTGTGCAGCTTGGGGGAGCTGTGAGAGGAGCAGGCAGCATAGATACTCGCCAGCTCCCTCTCAGGGGACAGGATGGAATCTGTCTCCTTAGTATTATCCCCATCTTGGCCGATTGTTTCTGGACCAGCAGCTGCTGGTTTCTCCCCCATATAAATAAAGGAGCTCGTCAAAGGCTGGCAAGGAGAAAACCTGCGCAGCCTCGGGATGCTATCGACTGACTGCGGTGCAGTTAGGACACGACTGTACGGTGCCAGCTTAAGCTCACTGGGTCGAGCCGTGCGAGGATTGCGTGAGTGGAAGGAGGCCGATTTGCGTTTGATGCTGGTTGGAGAGCGATGGGTTGAACGGGGTGAGTCGGCAGGGGAAGAAGGCCCAGAAGAGCGGGTAACAGCTCCAGGGCGAGGATGTTTCTGTGGTGAGGGGTTTGTATGAGGAGGGGGAATGACCCAGGTTTGCTGATGCTGTTGTTCCCTCATGGCCATGATCACTTCCTGCTGCTGTGCTAAACGTTGCATCTCAGCCTGGAGAAATGCCAAAGAGTGGTTGAGCTTTTCGATTGAACGTGTATACTCTGAGAGATCTGCTTCAGTGATCTGAGCATGGCTTTGTCCTCCCTCATCTCCTGAACCTGGTGTCTTCTGCCAGCAAGAGGGTGTGGTGCTTTGTTCTGCTCCGTCAGGTGTGTCCGTCTTGCTCCGGCCAAATTTAAATGTGGGACTTGTGCTCGCCAACTTTCCCTCTCCATCAGTTTGACCCCCTTCGTCCCCACTAGCAGCCCCATCAGCTTTCCTCTTTACCACATTGAGGAATGCTGAGTGGCCCATCTTCTGCCGATGCCTCGTAAAAGCAGCTTCCACTTTCTTCTTTTGAGCTTCAATAGCTTTTCGTTTCTCTTCGAGCCTTATCCTCAGCTGCACCATCTCTGTAGCCATGACCTGTGCAGGGTCATTGGGTGGAAGCTGGACAGATGTGGGTGTTGCCTGAGCAGTAATGGGTGGTGTGTTTTGTTGACGAATGGGGCTGTGTTCAGGTGTTGGTGCCCAGGAGACTGATAGTGGGAGAGCAAACTCTGAGCTCTCTGGAGTGGTCTTCATGGAGCTGCTGCTTCCTCTGCCTGAATCTGGTGCTGATGGACTAAGCTTCCTCATCTTCTGCTCGGCAAAGCTGGTCAACTTCACTCCCGAGGGAGATTTGCTCTGATTGCTTGGAGAGGGGCTTGGTGTGTCCACATCGAGGTCCATGTTTACGGAGAGGTCTTTCAAAGAGGAGTCTTCATCCAGCATGTCCTCTGTCCGGATGTGAATGCCGGTGTCCACCTCGGTGGTGTCTGCGGTGCTCAAAAGTTCTTTGGAATCAGATTCTGGCAGAGGGTCCAAGACACCAGCACCGTTCCCAGGGTCTTGGCTGTGCAGAAAGAAACCATTGTTGATGCCCTCTACAGGTGGTCTGGTTGGGTTGTGGATGATCTGGAGGGTTTCTTCCATAGAGGGAGCTGATGCCAGGACACTTCCATGTCCGTTGGGGTATGCTTGCCTGCAGGACTCCACCCCTGCAAGGCGTTCTGGGCAGCCTTCTTCCTGGATGCCAATGCTCTGACCATTCACTGGCTGGAACGACAGGTTCCTCTTCATTCCCCGAGGCATGTGCTGGACCTTGAAACCAGAACCATCATCAGTGCTGATAGATCTAACCATTCCACGTGTAGAGGAAGGTACAGCAGGAACAGAATCCCCTTTATCAAAGGGGATGTCAAATGACACCCCGTAAGGCCCAGACCTATAACGAAAGAACAAAACTGTAAATAAATCTGCAGGTATGTGATTAGTGGTTAATTTAACTCAGTGAGCTCTTTAGATTTAACTCGAAATGACCACATCTCGTGATAAGTAGATGTAATTACCAACCTTTTCTCTTTGGGCCATGTGCCTAGATTCCCATCAACAAAAGACATGGAGCTAGACCTCTTGATATCTCCTGGATAACAAAAATCAGATAGAAAACAGGTAAAAACAATAGAATTTCAATTACCCAATAAAACAGCTAATGTTCTTGCTGTGAAAATTATAATTACCTGTGTTACGAGGCTGGGGTCGAAGGGGTAAACTATAAATTTACAGAAAAAGATGACAATTTTTAATTTTTAAATCTCGTGAATCAACATAACTTTACACAAAATTCTTACAACACTCTACCTGGGTCTTTCAGGACTTGGAGGTCTTTCCATGAAGCTTCTCTTGGTAGCTTTGGAGATTGGAATGAAAGACATACTTTTCAATATGGATGATGGTTCTGGAAGGGTGAGATGGAGAGAAAATTTGTTTTCACAATGCAGATCATTCTATTTCCAGTTTAGGAAACCTACAAGTATGTTGTATTTAACTTTTTATACTACATTTTCAAACAAACTAAACACCACTGTAACTTGAATTATAATGCTTGAATTTATTACTTGCCTGTCCCTTCATTGTCAAGCATTCTTGGCTTTACAAAAGACGGCTTAACCACCTCAAACCACCAGAACAGCTCGGCCATGAACACCAAATAGTTGTTCTGAGGGGGGAAAAAAACAAATGTTAAACCCATTTGATCTGAAGATTCTTCAAAGATAAATATAAGTACTTTCTATTGGTCAACTTCTACTAAATTACAACTGCACTGAATATATTTCCCCACCATGTGTCACTGTGGACTTCAAGAAGATATGCAGTGATTAAATTTTCATCAAGTTTGTCCCTTTCCACACAATGTCTGCAAACGATTTCCAGCTTAATTTCCAGCTATTTTTAAGCATTCCTTTCAGCAGGTTAACACATTTTCTGAGGACTGATAAAATAATTATTACCTGCTGCTCTGAAAAAAAAAATGTGCTGGAGCCAGGATTTGAGAAATGTCAGAAACTACAAGAAGCCAAAATGGCTAAATAAATTTTTTCATAAGCATATTTTATGATTTCAGTCACAGTTGTGCAACCAACCAGTTAACCTAATTCACACTAGGTAAATGTTGATATTTTGTGACACTGCTGTGCCATGGCATGTCCATTTCTAAATCAGGTCAACATACAGTAGGAGGTCAAACCGCTAGATTGCCCTGCTCTGAAAAAAAGAGCCACCATTTCAACACATAATACATGCTGCAAATCTGGATATACCAAAGGAGAAATTCTAGAAAACTGATATTAATTTTGTAATAATTCTAACACATAGCAAAACTGTAACATTTCTTAAAGAAAGTACATTAGCATCTTGTTTTGCTTAAATGCATTTTAAGGCTCAAATGCTGAAGTATTCTAAATCATGTGTTCATGCAGCTCCCATAAATATGCAGTATGGGAGCTCTGAAGCGAGAGTGACCTTGAGGGAACACACCCTCTAACCACCCCTCAATCTGCGGTCCCCAGACAAAGGCAGTGGTGCATGGATCAGCGCCAACGACATCCTTTTCACTTCATCAGCAATATTTTGCTCTGCTAAGCAAAAAAACTACCACACACACACACACACACAAATCAAACATTCACTCCACAAGCCTCTAAACTACAGCCCAAGAGCCCGCCAGGAGGTGCAGAGGCAATTAACACTACTGACACTTGTCTATTGTGGCTGTTACTGCAGCATTTTACAGTTTTTCTTCATGTTGGAGCCCACATGCTAGTGTGCAGAACTCCAAAACCAGTCTTTTCTAGGTGCTTTCAGTAATAAAAAGTAATGTTATCAACATGCAGAAATAAAACTTCTTTCAGCTAAGTTTTTTCTTACTCAACATAATTTTTTTTAAACTGCTAGTCAAACCATGCTATTTACCTTTAGGGTTTTATCCTTTAAGGTTTTGATGAATAGAAACGCAGAAAAAGGTGCAAGAATGATGATGAGATCTCCTTATATCTGAACCACCCAGGCCTTGTTTTTCCTTTCCATCTGTTCCCCTGTCTACTACTGACACCCCAGGTGTGAGTGCTGTAGTATAATACCACCCCTAAGCAAGCATGCACTCACACAGATCACCCACTGCCCCACCTATCTTCCCATTGTTTGGCTCTACTACTTCTGACGTTGCCTGGTTTGCAGAACTGCCAGATTTTGCTGTTTGGAGATTTAAGTGTGCAGCTTTTAACCTGACTGATGATTAATGAGATTTCTAGTTGGGTGGGGGTGGTGGCTAATCCACTCTGCAGGGATTGAGATGTCCTACACACAATATAATAATGAGACACAAAAAGGCACTTGTGGTGTGTATTGCTTAAAGCCAATAAAAAAGTCAATGGCAGGTCACTCAGACACACCCTGTGAGTGATATCATTGAGTTCTGCAGGAGACAAGGACATGCACCAACAATTCCTGGGGATTTAATCCCAACAAGAGGTGGGACAGAAGGTTGATTAAAGGATATGGGTCTAGCAGGCAGACAGAGACAATCACACAAATGTGGAAAATCCCACTCTTTCATTTCCTGCCAAGTTTATTGAGCTACTGTCAGTTCAGAGGGGAAAACAGATCTTACAATTTCAGACCGAGTAGAAAGAAAAGCTGGTGTGGCAGCAGTGACTTAAACAGATAAAACAGCATGTCGTTTGTTAGTATCATTAAACTGGCTACCTGTAAAGCTTAGAAAGAAATTTAAAATATTATTGTTGTTTTTAAGACATTAAATGGGGGGCGCCTGTGTATATTATTGAGCTCACTCACTATTTACAGTGAAACACTTAAAGGAAACTGTTTTTTTTTTTTTTTTATTTACCTACATAAATAAAATTACTAGATTTATTCTAATTATCTTTATACCCTTTACCGCACCATATTAACCTACTTGGGGATCTGAACTTAGTATCAGTCAGATGCAGTAGTTTTACATTTTACAGAAAATCGAGGTGTCAAGCCATTTTCCCTTGTGAAATATCCTACTTTCTGTCAAATAGACCCTCACAGTGAAACCACCAGAAAATGGAGGACCAACTAACTGAGATTCATGCAAAGCTTGATGTCCAGTGGTTAAAAGATAGTCAAAAACCAGACATGGTGAACAAAATTTCCATTCTTTCAACCACAGATGGTAATTTAGATGTGTTGTGAATTAATTAAATGCAGAGTGTCTAAAGGGGAGTCATTAAGGCTGACATGATTTACTAAGCCTAGCCCATTACGTAAGGGTAATGGCTAAGTTGTGTATGTAATGAATGGTTTTAGGAGGTTAGGTTTTAAAGGCTAACACATTGTGTTTTATAAAAGCATGGTGGAACTCAAGTGGAATTGTCATGTCTAAAGAAACATATTGTTTAAGCACTCATCCCACGTCCACCGTCTTTTAAGTATTTTACATTTATAGAAATTTGCAATAGACATGTGATTTTACATGAGCAGACATGAGGATACCGATGAAAGTTAAACTGTCTGCCTTCAATTTTAATTTTGATTATGCTGAATGATTAAAGATGTTTGCAAAACTATACAACCCACATGTGCTGATAGATTGAGATTAACTTAAGAGCAACACCATCTTAAGAGTAAATAAACAAGCTGGCGTGAGTATGTGCGCTGGCAGTTAGCTGAACCCCCGTGATTCTCTTCAATATTACTGATCATATCCTTCCCTCACCTTCTTAATTGCTTCACACTCATGCTACCCCTGTCCTGTTTCCAATTTCTTCTGCGTCAACAGCCCCCTCACCTCGCCTCGCCTTAATGTCTCGGCTCAGTCTTTATAATAAGGTCTCCATTAGTGTGACGGGCTGCGGCACACAGCCACTGATGTTGTGTGTGCCTGGAAATCCAGGTCAAGGTTACCGAATTTGACTCGTTCGCTTTGCAGTTCTGCCTTTTATTGCTTCTTTCAGACAGTAACTGTGCTCTGCTGGGACAGCTTTATGTCTGCAAAAATCAGTGTCAGCGAAATGATGCTGCTGGCTGGACTCAGAACACAATCACTCTTCTTTTTTCTTCATTTAAGCTCTGTTGACAGTGACATGCAGGTTTTTTGGAGCAACGCTTTTAATCTGATACATTATAGTTATACACTTATGTTATAACATTAGTTTTAACCTTTGAACCGCCACAGCAATCCTTCACTTGTGTTGTCTCAGTTCAAACACTCAAAGCCCCTGTTTTGCAACACAAATTCTAAGTACAGTGCTCAAAATCCTTGAGCTTTTTGAGGAAGAACATCATTCGCAATCTGATTTAGTTTTACACGTTGACTTTAACATTCTAGAACATGAATAAGCTTCAATCTAAACACTTCCATTGTAGGCCTGGTTGTATGTATAAGGTTAATTTTCATAGGCACGATGTTTTCACAGTGCAATGATTATTTCCAGTCACAAACAATTTTGCATGTTGGTCAAAAGGTTTATTTTTATTTCACCATGGTCAAGAGGGCATGAATTTTTTGGAGGAAGCATAAACGTATTGTAATAAAATACTAAATGTTTTGCTTTTTTTAAATCAAAGTAATGAGAAATACAACTATTCCAACCCGTATATTTATATTGATAGTATTACCTTATAATAAAGTTTGTGTATAATTATGTTCACATTAAATCAGTTGATTGTTTGGAACCTGACATGTTTTTTGGTTAGACAGAAGTTTGTCCTTTCAGTGACCTGTATTCTGTCTCTGCTCAGAGCAACACGCCTGAATCCAAAGACACGTTTAGACGGCAGCAAGCCAAAGCCAGACTCATCCATCAAATCACACACCAGCTTACTGTTTATGCAGCACAAAGGGGAAGAGACTGATAGTCACCACAAGAACAAAAACATGAAGCACACAAGGAAAGTTGCAATAAACCCTCCAACCAACAGAAGGGTGTTATTAAAGGAACAATTAGGTTGTCTGCACTGTGATTTGTTTTCTGACGTTGGGATATTCATGTGCTTCAGAAGCCACAATGGCTATTTGATGAAAAGGATAAAATGTAGGAACAAGAACGTAAATCCTCCAAAATGCAACTGACATAGACATTAGGACCTCAAAGGAAGCAGTGGATAAAGATCAGGATAGCTTATTTGCTGTTCATGCACTTTTAAATCTGGCAAAGATTTGGAAAAAATATTTTAAATAAAATGTAAAACAGAGAACAACAAAAAAACAACACTTTTCTATTTCAAAAAGTACATCAGTCTGACATGGTTGACATATTTGCCAACTATTTTAGCCTGTTTTATTGGCTACGTGTGCGTTATTATTGCTGCAGGAAGAAAAGTAGGGCAGCAAGTGAGTTTAGCAAAAAATGAAAAACAGGAGTTGTTTCTAGGACAGATGCACTCCAGCATCATCGCACGTAGCAAGAAGTTTACACAAATCTACATAAAGATGCTAACTTTATGAATACATTACAGACAGCAAGTCTGTAAGCTGAAGCATTAACAAGGGAAAAGAAAAAAATAAGTGGGTTTTAGTGAGACACATGCAAACCAAAAATTACAAGTGGCAGAAGTAAAGAAAACTCAAAGCCTGAAAACAACACAAAATGAAAAACACAAGGGAATGTCTCACAAAGAAGTGGGACCTAAAATAGGGTAAGAAAAACAACGTAAAAGCAAATAGTATTGAAGAAAAAAGCTAAATAAATGCACACAGCAGCAGTGCAGCCGGTATGGAGTTCTCCAATTTTGTGGTTTGAACAGAGCGTTTTTTTACAAGAGGTTTTTCCACAGCATGACTCACTCCACTGGCGTGCAACCCAACTTATTTTTTTCTTTTATTCAGCCTTTCTCCCTAAACACAGCTATGCCATATGGGTTTCTTCTCCGTGTCACACAACAAATCCACAAAAACAGGCAAAACAAAAAATTTCCTAATAATGTATCAGTGAGTAGAATCAGCTAGGACAATAAGCCAGAAATGATCCCCATCGGAAAAAAAACAACAAGAAGTTTAGAACTGCAGACCTAAACATTATGAAATCTTTAATGATAATTTCAACATGATAATCTTGAACTTTTTGTCTTTTGTTGAAGAAAGATTATGCATGCTGATTTAGGCTGTACCTTGATGGTTGAGGAGGCGTAGAGCATGTCCTCCAGGCTGAAGTGGCAGCAGCTGTTCAGGTTGTCTTTGCAGAAGTCCTGAATGAGCTGCAGGTTGTAGAGACGGTTGGCCAGACTCATATTCTCCTTCAGACAGACATCTATGAGAGCAGACAGATCCATCAGCTGTCAGACAAAATTTGATGACAAGAGAGCTTTCCACTGCACTGGTAGATGAACAATCTTTTTTTTTTTTTCCAGACACAGCTGAGGTAGCTTTTTTTAACTTTTCCTCAAACTTTTGTAAAAGTCTTAAATGTTAAGATAGTGGCTTACTGTTATTTAATAGTGGGTTTAGCTGCCACTTTATGTTTTTTCCCCCGATTCTCTCTAAAATGAATGAATTACCACGTGTTTACAAAGTAAATAGGTTTGTTTACTTGGAATGCATCTTCTGTTTGTGAAAGACAACTGATCGACTCAGTGAACCTACACTATACCGTCTCTTTTCTGACATCATAATCTAAAAACAGCAACTGTTTCCATTTCGTCTCCTTACCATCCAGGGGAAGCAGCTGAGGGCAGTAGAAATGCAGCAGTGCACCCAGAGCCGAGCCGTCTGTGCTGTCCTTAAGCAGGTTGTCCACTGGGGGGATCCAGGGAGCCAGCTGGGTAGAGGCCTGCTCTTTCCGATAGCGAGCCTATTGATATAAACAGCTATAAACCCAAGTGCTTTGCAGAACAGCGTCTTGCTTAGATCTTCAGTAGTTTGCAACTCAGACTTATCCTATTGTTTCTGTTTTTCATTCATTCAATGGGAGGCAAAATTAGGCACAATTAATGGAGCGACCCTCACAACAGCTGGGCTTTCATTAGAGCTTTCAAAGAAATGGCAGATAGTTGAGAGAACAGTGTGAATTTAGAGGATTTACTCAAGAATGAAGGTAATTAAATGACTTTGGAAAGTAACTGATATATGCCAAATACAAGAAACAGTAGCTTTTTAAATGATCTATATTCAAATGTTGTAAAGTGGTTAAATTTATTTTTTTCTAGGTGAAATAAAAAAAACTCATGGGGTTTGTTACTCAAATGACAATAACTAAAATATGGATTTCAAACTACAACAGTAATTCTTCCTAGATGTCTAAAACCTATAAAGTATTTTTTCTTGTCTAATATTTAATCATGGGAGAACTTAAGCAATTCCTCAATGTTGTATAACCTACAGAATATAAGGAAGGATGTAATAAATAGGTATGGCCACAATCGAAAAAAATTAAGTTTTCATGGGTTTCACTAAACTTGTCCCTACATGCAGCAGATACTGAAGCCATTTTAATAAGAATCAGAAGATTTTTATCATCTATCTGATGTGTATAAAATGACAAATAAATGACCTGTTGACAAGACAAATAGAAATTCTACATCCACAACAAACAAATGAGGTAGAGCTGCACAATATATGCAATCCAAATTGTTATTGCAATATTAATGTATTCATATTCATTTGTAATGGCTTGCTTGGCAATATTAAATTTGACCAGTTTCTCTAACCTTCATTATTTTTGATCCCTTTCAGAGCAGTCATAGAATTTAGTGGTATAAAAAGCGAGATCCAAAAGCTCTTACCATGTATTGAGCTTTGAAAAAAGGATTAATTAGGTAAATCTGGTATTAGTAGCTACTAATATTGTGACAATGTTCAACATTAACATTGCAATAGCATGTTTTTCTAATATTGTGTGGCCCTGTGGCAAGGATGAAATAAATCACTATGAACACACAGATGCAAAAGGGGCAGCAGTGATACGTGGACTTACAGGCACAAGCTTCATGTACCACTTGGTTGGAGACTGCAGCAGCGAAGCAGAGGGAAAGGGAACCATAAAGAAATGTTCTCAATCAGATTAGTTAGTAATGCAATTAGTAACTTAAGCAGTAACATAAAAGCATTGACACCAAAGTAAAAAGTGTTGGTTATTGTTTTTGTGTGTATGAAAGACATCCCACTCATCTTAAAAAACTGTATAGCTTAGTTGTAAAATGTTTAAATTGCTTTCGCTGTTTGGCTTTTTATCTTTTCTTTCATGTGGACACACCAACACAACTGTCACATCTTAAAGTTCTGATGTAAGAAATGTGTGGTAAGAACATTTACTGTGATTGGGTCCTGACTTTGTAGTAAATGACATAAACATGCCAAAGTGTACTTTTTGGAAATTAAAATTCATGGGGATGTATTCAAGAAAACTAAGAAAAGAACAGAAGGTTTCCTTCTCCTAAAACCATTTTGATCACATTTGTAATAATTAGAGACTATTTTAGAACCTGTTAGCCATGATGTTGTTATTTACACTCATCTTTGGCAATCACATGCAATTACATAAGCCTTTTTGACCTGAGTTAATGCATTATAATTCAGAGGAGCAAATATCAAATATCAAAGTACAACTTCCCTTTAAGGGCTATGATTAAAATGCCTTGAAATCGGTATTTTAAATTTGACAGTCACTTTTCCATGCCAGTTGAAATAGATTCTCACTAAAATACCAGAGTGTATCTTGACTGTTCAAATGTTCACTGTCAAGTTAATAAAAACCCGTCTCAGGAAAGAGAATCCAAATAACATTTCCACCGCATTCCTGTCAAAATCTGTCAGCTATCCTCTGACGATGTAAGCTGCTTCCAGAAGAGGCTTGTTGCACCTAAAAGCTAATTCCCACACTACCTTGAGGAACCAAAGAGCCAAAATTCACATGTCGATCAAAATGACGAGCATTTCCATAACTTCAAAGAAGGAAAGCTGTGATTTGTGGGGAAAATACAGACACTCTAATGAAATCATCAATATAAATCGAAAAGGCACGAAAAGTAAAAAAAAAAAAAAAAGAGAGAGAGAGAAGCTGTCCTGGATTTTCCCGATTTGATTAGTGTCACAGCGCTCTCCCACACCTGATCTAATCCACTCAACATATTAGTAGTTAATCTCTTTTATCTGTTGGTCAGGATGTCAGAATAGTTTATCATACGATATATGTAAATAGGCAAGAAATAGAATTTATCAGCTTATAAACATGAGGAAAAGAAAAGGTTTAATCCCAATCTGTGCAAATGAGTGGCAGTCAATTGATAAATAACACTAGTTGTAAATACTTTGTTTATTCACAATTCAGCCACAAGAATTAGGATTATGTTCATTTTATTGTCATCAGTATAAAAAAATTATGACAATTTAGTGTTCCTACAGGCATGAAAGTATTTACTCCCTTAAGTTTATTTAAATATTTTCTATCCCAGTGTTGTACAGTTTTTGCTATCACAATTACATTCACTAATAACATCCAATGATATTTCTAACAGATGGTTTCTGTGTCAAACAACTTGAAGTAAATCTAATTCTGGTTTTTCCCTTCAACCCAAAGCCTGAAAGTTTTCTGTGTCCGTGCCATAAAGTCATTGTTGTGGAAACGTGCATCTGTAGACTGAGACAAACTACCAACTCCCTCCAGGGCCAGGAGTCAATTAAGCTGTGCTCTTCAACAGTCCAAAGTAAGGAAACTCTCAGAGGCCGACCTGAAAACCAGCAAAGGCAAATTTGAAAATATTTATTCAGGTGTCTTTATTACCAGATACAGTGGAGTTATGTGAATGGATTTCTTAGCAATGCTAACAAATTTTATTCAAAGGTCAGCGTGCACTTTTCAGATCATTCAGGCTCCAAATACCACAGCCTGCTGCCACAGCTTGACAACAAGAGGAAGACTGTCAGCTTCTAACCTGATGTTAGACTTTTCACTGAATAGAGCTACACCGTGTATCCACCAGTCAAACCCATGAGGGCACATGAAGTCCTTAGAGGAAAAAATAAATCAACCTTCCAAACACTAGTCATGTTGCCACCATCACCCCTACAAATAATTGATGGGATAAAATAAAGTCAGTGTCGCCTCGACTGCGCTAGAAGGGTGTGTGTGTCTCTCACTGTCTGTTTGCGTGACTCATACTAACTGCAGACCTACAGCAGACAGTAGGAGGGTGAGGGTGAGGGACACAAAGCTGCTGGAGGTAGCAAATGTAACATTGCACTTCTTTGAAGGCAACCGGTTTTTAGTAACTCTATTTTCCCTCTCATAATGACAATGAACTTTTCTTCTAAGAAAATGAATAGCAAACCACTGATTATTTAAAGTAAAACTTTTAACTATAGTTCTCTTTGGGTATCAAGGGTTGTTTTGTCTGCTGGACGATCCTTGATATATACTGTGATCAACATAATGAAGAGATTTCAAAATTGTTCCCAATTATGCATCAAAACCCGTGAGCCTTACCGTTATCTAAGCTTGACTAAATAAATTTAAAAAAAAACAACAAAAAAAAACATGCTGTCTTTTGATGTGTTTACAGACAGAAAAAAGTGCGAGATTTCAGTTTTGGGGCACTTAAAGGACATATTTTCCAGTACATTACCTGCTGATCACTGTTTAGAGTTAATCAGTTGGAAACTGCCACCTTTTGATCACTGCCTGATTGATTGGTGCATGACAAAATGATATCATACACAGCATTATAACATCTTTAATCTAAATAGATATGCTAAAAAGTTTGCACTTTACCACATCCCCATTACAATAATAAATTACCTACCTAACATATAAGTTATTATGTAATTGCTGCAATGAGAGTGATTTGATGTTTTGCTAAAGTTTTGGTTGGATGGTACAAATAACATTAGACTTAACAACAATTAGAGTTGTCCAGACAGCCTTAAATCTGTCTGTTACATACATTAGTTCATCTGAATATGTTCAAATGAAGCATTTAGCGAGTTTGTCTATTAAACTAGAGCAAAGTCTGCCATAAGCAAAAGACATAGAAGTCACAACAAGGACGCAACACCAACACACACACAGCATTTAGGGCTAGTAGCTTCGAGGTTCATGAGGACAGTGGAAGGTCAACTCCACAGCTCATGGGCCAAACAAGGGGATTTGTTTTCACCCAAAAGTCAGCATCAGACCAGGCTAAATAGGTAACAATAAGTGACCATGTTTACCATTCAGTTTTTGTAGTACAAAAAACGCTCAGAAGATTCAATGAGGATATGATTTCACTTTCTGGTTCCACTTCACCAGTTAAAGCATGTGTGCCTTGCTGTGTGTTTGTGAAGGATAGCTGAGGCATGCACTGCTGTGTCTGCACACTGACTGGTCAGATCATCGTCAAACACTGTGCAGCCCTGAGAAAAGGAAGTGCAGTTCTCCATCTCTGGAGGTCAAAACAAGGCAGTTGAGCTGCCAGTTTAGCATGAGATGGGCTTTTAACATCTTTAAAATGAAGCAACACCAATGGTGTTATGTCAGAGTGTGTTGTATGGCATAACTTGGGAGAGAGAGATGGAAAAAATAAAAAGAAACTTTTTTTTTTTTCCTTGGGGGCAAAAGAAATGGTGGTAGGACACATGACAACAGTAATAAATAATATAATTTTGTCTCAGTCCCTGAACATGTTTAAGGTCCAGGTGACAGAGAGGAAGTCACAGCAGCATTTCAAAAGTCAATCCTTTCTTTAAAACTGCTGGCAGTGACTATTCAAGGACATGGAAGGGAGACGGACAGACAAGGCATGAAGGATAAACATGAAGGTGAGTCCATGAGTGACATCATTCACCTCCTCTTCCTCCCTCTGACATGTTGTTTGGAACTCTCCTCCTCACTGCTGCATAATAATAAATGCATCACAGATGCTAAAACAAAGTGGAGCCATAAAAATACTAGGTACATCCACTCCCGCTTCAGTAGCAAACTATGATCCATTTTTATTGCTACTGGATAATAAATTGCTGTGATAAAGATGCCATAAAATCAGACACCGGCTGTGTGTATTACTGGAAGAGTCAAAATCTTACAAACAGCTGCACTATGGAGAAACTTGAGTCCTATTTTACAGAGGAGTACGTTTGCATCACTCATCGGTCATGAAAATAATAATAATAATAATAATAATAATAATAAAACTGTCAGAGTTCTTGCATGCAATATAATCTGAACTTAAATTTTATCATATGTTGTGGTATTTACTGCAATAAGGATGTAAATGAATATGAAAGAAGCTGTTACTATACCTAAATTGTCTATTTCCATCACATAGTTTCAGTTATCCAAATGATGCGGACCTTAAAAAATACTATAATTATAGCTGTTTCAATTGACCAGTCACCTGAATATATATTTAATATAATTGTTTTGCAAATTAGAGAATAGTGCTTTTAAAACAGCATACAGTTGTAATCTGTATGAACATCAAATGCAATACAACTTTTTGTGCACATTTCTGTCAATGCATGTTTTTATCTAAAGAATGAAATGCTCATTGTGATATATGTCGAGCATTAATGAGTTCTTGCAATACTCAGTGGGTAAGAAACTGTTTTGGTAAACAGACTCAAACAGGCAGAATACAGAGACTATTTCAGTTATACATAAAAAATAAAAATAAAAAACATAGGCATCACCTCCGTGTCTTAGAGTATGAAAAATAAGCACTGATTCTGGAGAAAGTTACATAAGCGATCTGTGACTGCGGGCGAATCCTGAACAAGGTTCAACCAAGACTAAATAACTGCTTATCTAATTAGACTGGATAGTCCTGACCCTCTGACAAACATTCAAAAGATGACTGGGTAAACATCAATGCCTTTAATATCTAATCTCTCAGTTTGATATTCATTAAATCAACAGTGAAACAAAAATATCTGACTGAGATTTTTTCTGATGCTGGCTGAGTTTAAACAGCTTCCCACAGCCAAGAAACTTGTCTGAGATACTGTAGTAACACAGAGGTCTGGGAAAAATAAGTGCCAGTCAAAGAGAAATGCTGTGGTAAATCCATTACTCAGAGCCAAGGATTTCACTCAGCTCAATTGAATGTGTCCATCACACTGTGTACAGTATATACAGTGTGTGAAGTGTTACAGCTAGATGACAAAAGTCAAAAGAAAACACCCACCCTAGGACTCCCAGTCTGCTCAGCACTCTGTGTCTCCTTCTTCTTCTGTTCCTGAGCAACGTCTTTCAGATACTCATTTACCTAAAGGGGGAGGAAAAAAAATAATACTCTATTATCAAAGAAAGAAACAACATCTTTGAGAATGTAAAAAGCAGCTCCAAGTAATTAAATAAATTAAACAATGATGGTTTTACATTGGAAAACACAGAGGATTTGATTTTACTTGTTTTAATCCAGTGTGCTATAAACTGCACGCTGTGGAAGTAGTGAGTATTCCAACGGGGAGCCATATGCCTTTCTAGCGGGAGACCATGACCACACCTCCTGTAACCCTTTGTCTGCTCTGAGTGTGTTTGAAGCCCAGATCTGGAAGCCCTCCAGAGCTGCAGCTAGAAGAATGTAAACAGAGTCTGACTGGATTCTGCTCCAGTGCGTCTGCGAGCCATCTGTGCATGCAGCCCTGCAAAAGCAACCATGTTGCAATTTATGTGGATGGGAGAAATATATTAACAGCTGATTTGTTTTAGAAGTAGTGCAGGTTCAAATCTCGTCATGTTATATTTGTTGTAATAGCATAGTGTGAAATACTAGAAGAATGTTTTGTTTTCAAGCTATTAAGTGGCTTTTTGCAAATTCATAGAGGACACTGAGAGGGCTTTTTGTGAGAAACTGATTTTGTTTACCCATTTTATATCATAAATGCCAGATGAGCAGAGTGTTTGCTGAGTTATCCATTTCCACAAGCAACAGTGTGAATGTCATTTGTAGAGATAACTGGTTTAGATTGACATAAGCCCATATCCTGTTTGGTTCAGTTAGAAGTTCCAAATTTATGTTGCCCTTTTGTTTTATCATCTAAAATGAGTCCCTGCGTGTTCCTCAGGCCTGTCTTACAAGTCTAGATAGATAATAAGCTGTGTTCTTTTACAGAGAGGTTTATGCTGTAACAACAGTGCCTTGCAAATGTATTCATACCTCTTAAATCTTTTACAAACACGACCTTCAAAGTTGTTTATTTGAAATTCATGATAGGCTAATATAAAGTAGTGCATAATTGCCAATAGTAATGCAAATAAAACATGGCGTCAAAGTTTTTACAAATAGAGTGACAAACTTACTCCCCCAGAGTTACGATGATACTGCAAACTACTTCTGTGATTAATGTTGTACTTGCTTGTCAGTGCAGATGTTCAGCCACCAACACTATTCATAATGTCCTTCAGCTGAAGGACATTATTTTTTGAGAAAGGCCCTTAAAAAATAGCTGTGTCTATACTGAGATTTAATCATACACAGACGGACTCTGTTTATTGAACTGATGTCTTCTGAAAACAATTGTTTGAACTGAAATTTATTTAGCAGTACCAGACTACAGGGGATAATAAACAATGCAAGTCCTAGTTTACAGAAAGACTTGCAGCAAACTGGAAGGAAAAAGAGAGAGAAAAAAAATCCACAATCATGTATCTTGTGTTGAACTGCCACATAAAATTTCAATATACTGCAGGTTGTTGTTACACACTGATGTGACAAAATGTGAAAGATTTTAAAGGGTGTGAATATTTTCCCAAGGTAAGGTATTTATGTTAAGTTCCGTCAGTCAGTCTAATACAAGTTTTAGTTTTTAATTATAAAAATATGTAGTGAGAAATGTTTTATTTTCTGTTAAACAAACAGTATCCTACATTTTGTATGCATAAGCAGATACAATTCTAGACATTGGAGTTAATATAATTTAAGGGATTAAAGCCTTTAACTGCAACAGAAAAACAATACCAAACCTTGTTAATCCAGGTGGTCACAGCGTCCTCCGTATCATATGGTCTTTCCTCCTCAGAGTCGCCGGATGAATACTGATGAGTGCAAGCCATTACCTTCTCCACATTTACCGTCTCTACTGTGTACGCCATCATCAGAGTGTCGATCATGGCCAAGTGGGCACCCTGGGAGAACAACAGCACAATAGTTAGCAGGTGAAAACTAACAGTTCATGTGCAGTTAAGGGCTGGTCCAGTTTATCCACATTAATGGTGGAGTGTCTTAACTTTTCCAAAGTCTGACTTTTTGTCTTGTGTCATATTAGACTTGTGTAAAATATGGCAGAAGGGCAAACATAATTTAGTAAATAAAGGCATTATTCTTTATTAGTGCATTTGATTATTTGTATCCTAATAAATCAGATACATTAAAACACATAGTGCTATGAAATTGTTATTTGACAACATTTTTTCTGTGCTATTTTAATGTATATGTAATTGAAAATGATTAGTATATTTTTAGCAGCATTTATTTCCAGTAGTTAGCGCCCGGGTGATTCTCACGAACCCAGTCATTTGAATGTCTAAGAAGATTTTAAAGTCATACTCATGAAAATTAAAAATAATTCACTTTTATTTGAACAATCATCATTTCTAATATTTGGCACAGTTAATTGTTAGTTACCAAAATATTTTTTTAAATGTTTTTTAACTAATTTTAGAGTCAGAAATTCATTACCGTAATGCGTCCACAGTAAAAAAAAATGCTTTCACCTCAATTTATCATTGTAATTATTCAAGCTGGTTTATAAAAAAATACTACCAACTTGTGTAAAATAATGTAAACTAGCTCAATATTGTAATATCTAATGATTTCCTATTAAATAATAAAATATATTTTAATAAAAGTGAGTGTCCAGAGGTGCAAAACTCATTACCGTAGCACCTTGTTCGAAGTCCTGTTAAATTTATAGAATTTTTTAAAATTGAGTTATTTTGACCCATAATGTACCACAAAGAAGAGAAGACAAAATATGGCTAAAAAATAAGATTGTTTGACATATTTTGATTATGATAATTGTTATGTTTCTCCTTGCATACGCCTATTCGCACACCACAGCCGATCATTACCGTAATGTGCATTACCTCATGTGCTTAAAAAGTAAATGATTAGATATTTTTCTGTAGAGAAGATATCAGGGAATTTGTATTGTAGGTGAAAAAATTTTAGCTGACTCACCATGGCATGCTACCATTTTAAGCTATCTCATGCGATTGTCACTCATTACCGTAATGCACAACTTTCATTACCGCGTAATTTTAGACCTGTTGCGGTAATGAAAAACAAGATTACGGTGATGAACAGTGTCTTTTTGAAATGAAAACATAGATAAATACATAGTGCATTTAAACTTTAATGCTCCTTCTTATTGTTTTTTTTTACACAATTACAGCAGTTTTTTATTTACTTCCTACTTATGAAAAATGGTTATACTATTTTATGGCAACAAATATTAATTACCTAATGTGAAGGGCAAAAGGAAGTAGTGCTGGATATCAATTAAAATTTCCAAAAATGCTTAGATTCAGAGGGACCCATTTCAACTCATGATCCAATTTGATGGTTTTTCGATTCAGTTAAGGATATTCCGCTATCAAAATTTTACTTGGAAGGTGAATGAGTGAAAGAAGATGTATACTGGGGGCAGTTCTCCTGGACTGGCAGCCCGGGGGGGTGGTCCACCTACAGAGTATGCTCCAACTACAGAGGGTTCTTAGGCCTCCCTGGTAATGTCTATTCTGTGGTTCTGGATTAGTCGAATCTAAGCTTCAGGAAGAGCAGTGTGGGTTTTGTCTTGGTCGTGGAACACTAGACCAGCTCTACACCCTCAGCAGGTCCTGGAGGGTCCGTGGAAGTTCGCCCAATCAATCTACATGCGTATTGTGAACTTGGAAAAGGTGTTCGACCGTGTCCTTCAGGGAGCCCTGTAAGGGCTGACAGTAAGTCGGGCTGGTTTCCGGTGAGAGTTGGACTCCGCCAAGGCTGCCCTTTGTCATCGATTCTGTTCATTACTTTCATGGACAGAATTTCTAAACGCAGCCAAGATGTGGACAGGGTCCGTTTTGGTGGCCTTCGCATCTCTGCTTTTTGCAGATGATGTGGTCCTGTTGGCTTCATCAGGTCATGATCTACAGGTTTAGTTCCCAGTATATCTGTAGTCATGGATGGGAAAATGGAGTGAGAAATTGACAGGTGGATTGGTGCAGCGTCCACAGTGAAGCATATACTGCTTTTCATTGTAAGCAGTAATGGCTTTCCATTATGGTTCAGCAATATGCAACATTTTCTCAGTTGCACTGGTCTGCCCTGGTGAAGAGAGAGCTGAGTCAAAAGACAAAGCTCTCAATTTACTGGCCAATCTACAACCCTTCCCTCATTTATGGGCATGAGATTTGGGTCATCACCAAAAGAACAAGATCACAGCTACAAGAGGCTAAAATGTTTTTTCTCTGAGCTCTCCTGTAGAGACAAGGTGAGGAGCTTGGTCATCTGGGAGGGACTCAGAGTAGAGCCACTGCTCCTCCACATTTAGAGGAGCCAGTTGAGGTGGCTTGGGCATCTGGTGAGGATGCCCGAGCCACCTCAATAAATAAATCACCCTTACATAAGAATAAATGAATAAAAATAAATAAAAAAAACACCCAGTGAAGGACATAGCCTATTATCCAGGTCTGTGTAATATCGATTTTTGCGATATATATCAATATTTTCTTTCCTAGAAAAAAATCGATATAGTAATGCAAGTATTGTAACATCCAACTGTCATCTTGTTCACTCATTGCTTGCTTTGCCGGGAGAGTGATTAGGTCATCAGGCTTAGAGTGATTCCTTCAGATGTTAAGTGTCAAGGTTAAAAAGGTATCAAACTATTCAGAGCAGGTACTTGGTGCACTTTATTTACTTCACAAATGCATGTAAGCTATAGTTTGTACTGTTTCAATTAAAAGAAACATGTTTTCTCACCACTTCTTTGATTCATTTTGTCCAGCTGTCGACTTTAAGTCTGTGTCCATGTCCAACTAGAGCCAGGTGTTGTGTAGTTGGTGCTTTTAATCAGTTTTCAGTTAAATTAATTCAATCCAACTCTAAGTCACAAAATGTCACCAAAATCACTCTGTCCCTCTAAAATCTTTCAGAAAATTGCAAAAGTGTATTGAATTGTATTGTTTGCTGAATAAAATATATATGGTATCATGAGCAGAATATCGTGTATTGTATTGTATCGTGAGATTATTGAATCACTACAGCCCTACTATTCCTGAGGATTGATGAATTCGTCCAATTGCCCAACCTTACATTCCAAGCAATAAGCAGAGATGAAAAAAAGTCAGTTGTGGGTTTGTTTCCATGGCTCAACGTTGGTAAAATGTTTAATTTGCAGATGTATGTTTTGTTACATGCCATTTTATTATTTATGTGTAGTTAAATGTTAGTGTAATTATAAAGTGTTCATTACCGAAACATTCTTATTCATTACCGACATACGTTTTTTCATTACCGCTATGCTCATTTTATGATAATTTATTTAGATTAGATAAAAGAATTACATGAACTTTTTAATTCCTCAATGAAATGGTCAGACTCTTTTATATTATGGTTGTGTTGTTTTTTCAATTTAATGATTTAACACAAAATTAGAACAAAAATAGATTTTAAAAATGTATTCATGTTACGGTAATGAAATAATTGTTTACATTAAAATAATAAATTTTGTTATTAATGACTATTCTTTGTTGGTACCTTCTCCTTTGTGGACACTGAAGTCCATGGTGTCCAAAAAAAGTGGAAAAATGTTTTTGTGGTTTCATATTTCTTCATCAAAATTGTGTTACGGTAATGAATTTATTTCTTCAAAGTCAGACTAAAATGTCTAAAAATACCTTTAAAAATATGCATAGAGGTTATAATTTTACATTGAAAGATAAAATTAGATTCTATTTTATAAAGAAGGTGTGTTTTTGTGTGCATACAATGCATTTTTATTTTTGTTGTAAGTTGTACCATGTTCGTGAGAATTACCCGCCCAAAGAATGAGAAAATCCCATTTTTTGAACAGTGTAATTGGGTGTGATGTCATTCGCAACTCTGACATCTGGGGTAAATCGCACACAGGTGAGTCTCGAACAATCAACATAATATTCTCTTCACTTTACAAGAAATAGGATCTTAAGATAAGTAACTGCAAGCTGTGAGAAATGAAACAGAGAATGAGCAATTAAAAAAACTTAACTGAGTTTGTACACCCGACACACTGATCAGTGTCCTATTTTAACCGTGACCAGATTTTTACCTCAGTAAGATAATGACCACAACATAGTCTGGCGATGAGACTCGTCAGATTCACAGAGAATTAAAAAGCACCGGCCATTTGACAAAATTGAACACCATTAAAATGAAAATAAAATCTCTTTTCTCTAATGAACATCTGATGAACCTTAGCTTAAACCCATTGTTTCCGTTGCCCTGGAAACAAGTGTCTCCATCCCTTTCATCCCCTGTTACGAGACCCAGTTTTCTCGCAGTGACTGTTAGCCTTTGAGAATCCAATTAAAGCATATTTCGGGCAGCAGAGTTCATGTAACATAAGTGTCATCTATTATATGTGGTTGCTCCACTTGTTATCGCAAAATCCCAGGTTTTTATTTGAAAAGTATATTGCTGCATCTATCAGGTTTTTGTTGCATAATGTTTTCAACACCTAATTACTACCTACCTTACTTTTAAAGAAAACTAGACTTGCTCGATGATTTTACAAACCCCTAAAAATATCTGAGATTTTACAGTCTCTCTGTTTCCATAAAATCATGAATACACAATGTTTATTGAACTCAAGTCACATTTTCAATCCAGTAAATGGCAAAAAAACAATGGTCTAAATACATATGCTTTGTAAATCGAAGCATCCAGAATCATAGCAATAGTCACAGTCCTGGTCATGTAGTCTTAGTTGTTCAGCACACTCAGCATTCCTTGTATTTAGCTGTAAACTTACCATTTAGATGAACAACTTGCTCTGCCACTAATTTCTATGAACAAAGTCTTAGAAACCTGAAACAATTAATGCATTATCTTTGAAACGTGATAAAATATTCTGGACAGATATATTCATAAGATTCTCCCTAAATTAAAGAATGAAAATAATCTATCAATCTAATAATGATGGAGAATTTGCAGCTCAGACTAAATTAACTGTGTGAAATCTCATTAGTGTGATGTTTCATTTCCTCTAACTGTAATTTGGCATCAGAGCACCAAAACAACCACATCTAATAACACACTGCCAAACTAGTTCCTACTGGCCCTCATTAAGCCTGTCCAAACAGTGTTAAACATAATCCCAGAGACACGCATACTCAGACAGGCACAAAGATACTATCACTAGTTTTTAAAACTAAATTTTTTTCTACACTTGTGCAACAAGACACTTGATGTAAAGCAACAGTAATTTTAAAAAAGCCAAGAGATCATTGAGAACCCTCAAAGGACTCTTTAGGAGCACATCTGCTAAGTAACATCACAACATTGATTTGGATGTAATCTGGTCTGATAACATAAAATGACAACAGGGGGAGTTAATCTTGTTAAGTAAACCACAGACCCACAGTCTCTAATTATTTTGAATGTTGTCAGGGTAATGTGAGGGAAGATGTGTTACAGTGAAAACACTACTTCAGATTTAGGAGCTCCTCACACTACTCACACTATTGATGTTGATATAGTGATAGTAAATATTGTCTAATGCCTCAGTAATTAAAAAATTACTTGTTCTGTTTTGCATATATAGCTACATTGTTCACAATTTAAACAAGCAAAATGGTAAGAAAGGGTAAAAAAAAAAAATCTCAAAATTTGAAATCCTGAGACTCTGGTTAGTCAGACGGCACTGAAAAATAGGTGCAATCTCTTGTTCATAAAAGTACAACTATAGCAGAGTAACAGTAAAAGTCAATATTATACTTTGAAAATATACTGGTTCATGGATTTTAAGGCTGTTTTGAGATTGATTGATATTCATGTAAGTGGATTAATACTTTTCTCTTTGAGAAGCTTATTTGTTAACTTTATTGTTTACAGAATGGCAACAATTTCTGCTTTTAGTCTGCAGCAGAGCTGCCAACTAGCCAAATTACGACCTAACCCTGTAACAAAGCATCTGTTGTAACAAAACAAATACAAATGTCTATCTAAATTTAGAAAAGGCCTCTCTAATTGGTCTGTGCAACAGTACACAAAAGCTTTGGCATGCATATGCACCAAAAAACATATTTCAGGTTATTTACAGTGCCAGATACAGAACTGTATACCAAATGACAAAGGATCCTGGGAGTATGAATCCACTTCTGATTAAATATAGTAGGATATGTAAAAACCGTAGCAACTGAATGGATGTAGGGAGGATAAAGGGGAAAAAGAATGAAGACCAAAGCTTTATTGCTGTTGTAACAAATCCACCCTGACATTTGTAGTAGAGATTTTTTTCCCCTGTTATATCATGATGGTTTATAACCTTTAGGTTTGCAGTGCACATATGCTTTCTATCAGCAACAATTAGCATCAAACTCCTCCAACTACACATTCTTGCAGCTGCTTTGCTAAATTTCAATAGATCGCTCTAGCTCACGAAGATCAGACGCCTTGACTGGGGCACTATTAAGATTCCAAAAAGATTGCTGCTGTTTGACTTAGTTTTGACAAGATCAAAAATTCTGCCTGATAACTATAAAAATATGTAGTGAGGTATTTGATCACTATAATCATAATAAAATCCCTTTTAAACCATGCAGTCACTAATACGCCAACATACTTTAAAGAATAAAACCCATATTGTTGCTTTTTCAGCCAATTGAATCCATAAATCTTAAGCCGATTCCCCAGGAGGTAAAGAGATGCAGCTTCATGGTCGATATCCTGTTTCCATTGTATTGCCACACAGCATGCTCTCTGAGGAAAAAGGTAAATACCACTCATCTTTAATACTGCATTGAAAAAAAAAAGATGGCTAATCCTTTGTAGAAGGTTGACTTAACATCGCATAAAAGAATTGCAAATGTGAACCACAGAGACCTGCTAAAAAGTGTCTGCAATGTATTTTTCTACACTTGTGCAACAAGACACTTTCTACACTTGTGAAAATCCCACATGTCAAGGCTTTAGTGACTATTTATAGAAAAGAAATTCCACTAAACAAAGTGTTTTGAACTCACACAATACAAAGCAAAATATCCGTTTAAAATTAGTTTGAGCACAAAATAACACTGAAATATGCTGTTTTTAGTCGTACGGTTCTCCTGTGAAAGTTCTAGGCTAAAGCAGAGAAACTGAAGTTGTCTAATTTCAGGTAAGTACTCTGCTGGACATGGAAAACCACTTAGCTGTATCTCTCTTCGGTCTCTTCAGAGGTCAGAAAATGTTCTGAAAATAGAAAATGCTATACTGTGGAAAAAAAGGTTTTAACCTTTTACATGCACTTTGCCTTTTTATGTATGCACTGGCAGGTAAGGAGCATATGGATGAAGTCTTAAAATATGCAAAAAAAGTAAAAAGTCTAGAACCATGAACAAGCTCAGTCAACAAGTAGGTAGGTTTAACTGCATGTTTCTCTTGCTGAAGGAGTAAAATACTCAAGCATAAATGTATTTTCATACATGTATAGTCTTCCTTACACAGATCATCTCAAATTGGTTTTAACTTTCAGATGGATAGATGGTAGGTTGTCTTCAGTAGTCCACCAAAGAACCCGATTAAAAGTGCTCTCACACACAGTTTCACACATGCAGATTTTAACATCTCCAAAATGCCAACTGTGAGGTGTGGCATCGAATGTTTGGAGCAGCATACCTTCCCCCTGAATACAAAAAGAGCCTAGCAATTAGGTGAAAACCTCAAAGCTAACCTTAGATCAGGGTTCCTAGCCAGTGTTGACCCTCAAGTATGTGCTGAAAGAGGCCTCTGGTTTGAAAAAATATTGTATGCAGATAGAAGTAACATAGTGCTTGTGTAATAAACCTCATTTTAATCAAAGTGGCTGTGGAACCTAATGGAGTAGTTCAAATTAAACTTCAAAGTGCTGTATTGCATGCTATTAAAAATCCCTCTCTAGGAGCTTTCTCTGCTGCCTTTCTTTTGTTCGGCATGAATCAGTAAAGGAGGGCAACAGTATTTTCTGCAGCATAATCACCGCTGTTCTGTCAGGAAAAGGGAAAATGCGGTCTTGATTTCATTAGCTTTTTTAAAATGCATCTATCTCAGGTCTAAGACAACCTCACAACAATACAGATCAGAAACCATCTTTATGGTCTCTTCAGAGTCTTTGACAGTAACATTACGACTGATGATGGAGGCACAGAAATCTGACATACAGATTTTCAAGGTGGTGAGGTGAAAAATGTGGCAATAGCACAGAGGCATGATGGCCAGAAAAGCATCAGTAAAGCAAAAGTTAAATAAAGACAAGCACAATTATATGTTGTTTGCTTGATACTGTGAATTGAAGTGAAGTGGGTCTGACCAAGAACATATCAACAGATCATCTGCAAATATTTCCTAAATGTTGCCATGATAAATCATATAACATCTAGCTACACATTTTCTATCTCAAATGCTCATTTAGTGTTTGTTTGCATAGAACAAAGAAAGCTACCAAATCAGACACAGGTAATATTTTAAATAAATATTCATTACTGCTGCATTACAACCCTGTAATCCACAGCTTGCAATAACTGCAGAGGGTGAGATATTAGTCATAAAATCCCTTCTTTAAACTCTAAGGAGATTTAAGAACGCTTAATAGGCTTAAAGTATGGCCACAGTAATCAAAAGGTGAAACATTTTAGTGAAGCAGTTCAAAATCAGAAGTTTAAACAGATTTTTTTTACAACCAATAATTAACTGTGTGCAAGAAATGCTTGTACTACTACTACTGAAAATCAAGAGATTTTAAAATACAGATGGGTATTTCACTGGTATGACTCTATTAAATAAATGAAGCGAATTGTTCCTGCTTTATTAGGGGAGAAATAGCAACGTATTTGTGATCTTTATAAAGCTTTGGATACAATAATATACAAGAGTACATTGTTTCATCAGTGTGACTTGTCTACTTTGATACAAGGTGCAACCCTGACGTAATAGATCAGTCACACATTCATAACACCATCTCCAGATATCCTTTCTGTAGAGCAAAGCTGCCCTGGCAAATCTAGGCAACCAGCTTTCTCATATGGTATGTCGGAAATGCCAAAAAACAAACAAACAAACAAACAAAAAAGATGCACAAGAAAAACAGAGCAGAAGAGAAAGCATTGCCTTTAAAAAATATAAAGGAACACACTGTTTAAGCATTTTCAATTTTTTATCCGAACAAAACAATGCAAGCAATTAAAGAGAAGATCGAAACAATCTGGACGTAAGATCTTGGGAGTGTTTTTTTATGCTCTCATGAACACAGAGATTCAGCTCTCTTGCCAAAAGATATCCTCAGTGTTGATGATCCAGCCATATTTTACTCACAGCCTGGGAGTCATTTATGACATTTTCCAAATATATTTACTATGATTAAGCCAGAATCAGACAGAAATAACTTGACTGGTCATCAGTTAGATCTTTCTGTTTAGCTTCTCACTGTTTGCTAATAGATTATTAAAATCAAGGTATATTAAATTCACTTGTATTTATTTTTCAATCACATAAGAGGGAAGTTTCAGAGTGCTATGCATAAGTCACTACAGGCACCGCTAATGTAACATAGTTGTGTAAAGTCGATGCTCGGCTTGGTCCCCACAAGAGCTTTCCTTAGTTCTGCATATGAATGTGTGTGTAAGGAGGGGTATCATAGTGTGAGATACAGAGTCTTAGAAATGCCATCTGCCTGCTTGGATGAAGCCAACATTTTAGCATTCTCCCTTTCACAGCCTTTCAACACCACTACAGTCCTTACTACACACACACACACACGCACGTACACACACAAACACACACAGCAGACATGTTCAAATGCACGCAGAACATACAAGCTCATCGTGCTGAATACAACATATGCAGGCACTAGCACCCCCACTCTTGCATCCACCACCACACACACATGAAAGAAACCCTCAACCTACGGGAGTGTAACCATGGAAACGAAAGCGCCAGCCCAATAGGGGATGTGTTGGAGGCAGAGAAAAAGGAGGTAAAATAATAGGAGGAAATTAACTCTCCAAATTCATCCAAGCTAAACAGGAGACAGCACATCACTGCATAGCTGAAAAACTAATATTGAGTCCATATATGGTGAGTTAATTACTTACTCAGATGACTCTGTTTTAAATGTGCCATGCTTAGAAACACAAATGAATAAAGCACCTTTGTGTAAGATTCAGATCTGTTACATCACATAGTCGAAAAAAAATGTAACCAACAAGTCTTTCTGAAAACTACTGTTGCTGCTGTTGGTATCCTTAACAGCAACATGTGCTAATTGAACACGACCCTTTTTATCAATAGACTAAAATCAAGCTGGGCAAAACCTACTTTTTTTTATTATATAAAGCATAATATGTTAGAAATCAATCCTTCATTTCATGTTCTGATTGCAAGTTTCTGGATTATTTGATCAAATTTCTTGTAATAAAGTGTAATTATGGCTGAAGTACATAAACGGCCTTGAACAAGTAAATCCTTGAAAGTTTTACATTATGTCAGGTTAAATCATACTTTGCAGAACCACATTTTTCAAAAAATGTCAGTCTTTCAAGTATAACTGCTGGTATTCACATCTAGAGTGAAATTTTTGTCCTTTTTTTTTTTCCGAAATAGCTCAGACTGGATGAATGGAATTGTCAAGTTTTTCCACAGATGTGATTTAAAATTGACAACTGGGCCATACCAACATACTGTGTTTTCATCTAAATAGTACTAGTGTACTGAGCAGTACTAGTGTACTGAGCAGTACTAGTGTAGCTCTGGCTGTATGTCTTTCCTACCCTGTATTAACCTTCTGTCCTTCTCTGGAGCAGCTTCTTGTTACTGAAAAACTAATACTGCCTCCAGGAAAAAGGTAAATACTGCTCACCTGTGGGGTTGAGGACAAGCAATCCAAACACTATTGTATCATTGTTGGGACTCTGTCTTCATGCTTTCTCTGAGTCCGTGACTTTTTTTTTTTTTTTTGCATAAACCAGATTTGTTGAATACAGTAACAATCCTGTCAACAGATTCTCCCATCTCTGCATGTCTTTATTTACAGTGACCCTCTTGTCTCTGATTAATGTTCTCCAGTCACAGCCTGCCAGTCTCATTTACGTACATGAAAGAATCATAGCCTGGACATGCACCATTTTCAACCACTTTGGTAAATAATAAAGTTTTAAAAAAATTATTTTCCATAGTTACAGACTATATTTATCAGTAAGAACTCATGTCATTTAGCTAGAATAAATTGTGTCCCACTACAATGGACAATCCTCTCCAATGCAAAACATCACCAACTAATTTACACTTCTAGCAGTAGCCACTAACATAACATGCCTTTCTTTAAAAAAAAATCATTTTTACACTCTCTTCCTCTCAATATAATCATCATCTTGATATATTTTGAAAGTTTTGATTTAAACTGTTCAGCTTTTTTGAAGAAATGCCATCTCAATGCGATCTCACCCCCTGACGCGCAGTGTATTGCTAACGATGTTGGATTTACTTCCTTGCAAGAAATTCTGAGCTGTATGCATTAAATTGAGAAGTGATGGATAAACAAGCATTTAAAGTGACTCACTGACTCAAAGTGATGCACAAATTTATCATATAACTAGAATAATTTTCATCAGTATGTATGAGATAGCGTGAATTAACAACCTGCTCCTTTGTGATGCTAATTTCCTAAGGCTATTGGTGGATATGAGCAGTGATAATTGAGGAGCAGAGCTGCCTTTGAGCAAGACAATTAACCACCAGAACTGCACTGCAGATCAGATTGTTGGTATATTAAATGGTAGCCACTGTTTCTGACCTGCTTCATTGATCTGAGGAGCAATCTAGAGCTAGTTTATATAACTGAATCTTGTTAAAAAGTGCCACAAACATTAGATAAATGGACATGCATGAAAAGACAAAAATCAAAATTTTATTTATTTAGATTTCCTGTATTTTAGGTTCTAAAGTCACTCATAAATAGTCTGAAGTAGTGCATACATTCTATATTAAAAACACTCTGATGCAGCATTATTATCATGCAAAGAAATGTACCTATAATTGTACTCAGATTATTTGGAGGTAACTATGTAGGCTGCTTAATGTTTTGATGTTCATCAAAGTTGCACAGAAAGCCTTTGAAGCCAAAGGAATCGTCCAAACTAAACAGTGAACGTTTCTCTTCCAGTGATGCTTTCTGTAAGCTTCAATGTATGAGGATAGAAACATTCCTTCAGACTGTCAGTCTAACCCTGCTTTTCCTTCCTTTACACTCTACAAGCCAATCAGGTAGAGAAGATAGAGCCTGGGATACAGAATCAGTGTGGGCGACTGAGTAGGTGGGATCTGCGATTCGATTTCTGCATCTTCACGTGTGCAAATTCATCACATGGCAGAAGACAGAAGGATGAGTGGGCAGAGCAGTGACAAAAAAAGAGAGCGACAGAGAAAATACCACTGCAAAGCAAAGTCAAATTAGAAACCCAGTGAAAATGTCAGAAAATATGCAGTGTTATGACACAAGTCAGACATTATCAGCATCACCATCTTCTGACCGACTGAGTGAGGCTGATTTAGACATCACGTAGACTTGCTTATTCCTAAAATTCTTTCCCTGGACACAAATTGCTGAGTTAGGAAGGATGCTTAATAAAAAGTGCCACGAAGCAAAATGTAATGAATCTACTCTAGCAGTTTTAACTGCAGGTAGGTGCTGACTGTTCTGTTCTCTCAAAAGAAGTCACATGTTAAGGATGTTTTCTCCACATCTTATAAAAGAGAAATCTTTCTCCTGTTTCTGGTCTTCGATAAGCCTAACCTCGACGGAGCACAGGAAGTGCAGCCCTGTCAGATTTTGACAGGCTGTAAATAATTGATGCTCCAATCTGAAAAAGGTAAACAACCATCATGAAGTGGTGTGAAGGGATATGGCAGGTGACGGGGGGGAAGGGAGAAAGTTGAAAAAGAATAAAAGACAGAACTTGTTTGGCATTTCCCACTAATCTATCAGCTCATTTTCACATTCACTAGAAACCCTGTCACACATAAACGCTTTACATTATTCCCTGCTAACCAGTCAGTCAGGATCCATGCTGGGCTTGTTTCTGGTGTGAACCCCACTTACAGCTCAAGGTCAACTGAAAGACTCTTTGAAGTAATAAGGGATGGGTAAGCCAGTACCCAGAAACTCCCCCCCGACCCCCCAAAGATTAACAGATGGAGGTATAATAAGCTTTTCCATTTTATTGTGAAATTATACAAATACTAACTGCTTGTCTTCTTCTCTGGAAATCTGACATGTAAATCCTGACGTAAAACTTAAATAACTTCTGAACTAGCATAGAGGAGAAATAAAAGCAGCGAGGGTCTACAAACAGACTGCAGGCACAGTGTGCGTTAATCGCATCTCAATTGCTATTCACTGAACCGGCACTGCATCCTACTGAGATTTTGCTCCAAAATAATGAGGAAACCTCATCCGAACTCAGCGGGAAGCCTTTAAAGCCATCTCATTTCAAACGCTGACAAATTAGTTAAAAATTATGGGAGAATACATCCTAAATGTATTGGAAATAAACACTCAACACAACAAAGTGCAGAGGTTGAAGTCAGAGTGTTCTGTTGAGCCTTTGGTTCCAATCTTTGTTGAAATGCCCACATGTTGAGTGTTGTTTTGCATTTTCCTCAGGTTGTTCCTCATAATGTTAGTTATTATAGAACGTGGGAGTCCAGCTCCAGTCCTCGAGGGTCGGTGTCCTGCCAGCTTTAGATGTGTCTCTGCATCAACATGGCTGATTCACATGGGCCACCTACCTGCTTCGCATGTTTAGGTTCTGCAGAGGCCTGCTAATGATCCTTCATCTGATTCAATTGTGTTGAACCAGGGAAAAAACAAAAACATGCAGGATACCGGCCCTTGAGGACTTAAGTTATCCAAACATTTAAGACATGTTGTTTCGAAAGCGCTTCATCCATTTTACATTCTGATAAAACAAACAAAACAAAAAAAACACTAAAAAAATAAAATAGTAATTGTTTTGTCTTGTTTTAGCTAAAATACCTGCTTGTCCAGCTTCTGTCTTAGTATAATGCTTGTAAGACATATGGAATGAGAAAAACGACTTTTCACAAAACAGGCCTCTGTAGCTGAGAGAAAACTGGTCAGTATCCCTCCACACAAGGCATCAGATTTTGAGTCTAAAACCTGATGCCTACAAAAAAGAACCAATAAGCAAAGTATCTCACCATTTGTAGAGGCCTCTTTCGCAGGTCCCTCTCGGTGACCAGTCTGTCCTGGTCAGTGACGTAGAGACCGCGCTGAGCCAGCGCCTGGATGACGGCATCGTGGCCCAGCAGCGGCTTGGCAGCATCGCTCTTCAGGATGAGGCTGCCGGCCCTGCAGTACAGGTCAGCAGACAGCAGCAGACTGGTCACAGGGGGCTTCAGGTGCTCCTGCTCATACTGGTCAGTGTAGAAGGGGTCCTGTAGTTCTGCAGGGATGCTGTCTGTTCAATAGTGGGATAGAAAACGGATGGATTTATAACTAAAAGGTTTCATAAATCGCTCAGCAGGTTTAGCACGGCACTTATGGGATAACCACAGAGCTATGACTTCTCCATGACTGGTTGTTAGAATGTTAACATCATCCTTTTCAAAATCCAGTTTTAAGTGAAATCAAAATCTGAAGCAAAAATGGAACAAACATCAGACAAGAAAAATCTATTCACTTTTAGCCTTAGTTTCACAAATTAAAGAAGAAACGCAAAAGCAAAACTCAGGAAAGAAAGATAAATAAATAAAACATAATGCACAAATTCTGACTAATTTAAAACATTAGTCATTGAATCAATCTCCTCCTTTCTGATACTACTTCTTTGCTCTGCATGTTTGTATTATCTCTTGACATGGATGCGTACGGATAGACTTTAGTGTTGCTATAGAAACTGCAGGAGTGGAATCCGATCGATTCAACTCGTCTTTATCTGTGATGCTTTCAGTTCTCTGGGAAAACCCTCCACACTGCCTGCGTCTTCAAAGGGACTGGCTGCATGTGAGTGTTAGGCTGCATGTTCATCACCTCAGAGAAGTCAATGACAAAGTATTTGCCAAAAATTAACTAGGATTTCACTAATTGTGCAAAAAAAAAAACAACAAATTTATTCAACCCACCCCGACTGACTTCATCAAATTTGCCTTTTGGACTGAAGCATTTTATTGCTGTAATAATAAACTCAAGTTATCACTGAGAAAGTAGCATTAGCTAAACAGAAATACAGCACGCATTTAGCATTTAACACTGATGTTATGTTCTCTACTACATAGCTCCGACAAACACAGACAAAAATCTGTCAGTCACCTGCCTGACGGTCAAATACAAGGACATTTAGAGATTAACTCTGTGTGATTATGAATCAGGGATGCAGACACCAGAGCTTATTCAGATACTGCTTTTATCCCCCTTAAAAATATGACCACAATCTGTTAAAAAAAAGAAAAACGAAGAAAGAAATGTAACTTCAGATTCTAATCTTTAATTCTTCATTGTTCCTGTTTGATATTTACATTTGATATTTACATTTGTTCCTGAAGGAACTTTCCTATGGTTGTTATTCATCTCTGTATTTTAAGTGCCTTTATATTTTAGTATTTACATACATAAGATAATCTATATCTTTATTTATATAAAACACTGTTTCCAGCTTTCAACATGTTTTTGTGTCAGGTTACAGACTTTTCCAGTTTGCAGACCATATAAATTTATGGAGATATTTCTTCAGTGATTAGTCAAAACAAGGAAGGAAAGGAAGAAAAAAAGAAGGAAGAAAGGAAGCAATGTAAATCTATCCTTAGAAAGATTAATGGATAAAATGGAATAAAGCATAAGATATGAATATTTTTCTAAGCAGTTTTATTTAATCATATTCAATAAATCTTCATAGAAGCCCTGTCACTTACCACTGGAAATAAGGTATTCATGCCACAATAGATCTGTGTGTCTGCATAATTCTAATAAATAACATCAGATGAATTGGTGCATTAAAAATGAGATCACTGTATGATGTGTTGCAGCTTTCTGTGAGACGATCCACTGTGTGGTTTGTATCTTGTGCACACTTGCATATTCCTGATGTGCTCCTGCATTACTGCAATGAGATGAATGTGAACATTCGGTACAGCGTAGGCAGGGATCTGGATATGAGCCCGCTCACTGTCTTTTATTTCCCTGCCTCCCTCCCGCTCCCTGAGGAAGGCTATATTTTTGGAATCAACCCATTTCATTCAGTCCTGATTGAAAATACACAGAAGGTCTGCAAGGGATGTCATGTTTGCAGGCTTGTTGCAAAACAGCAGCGGGAGAGGATGAGCCCTAACACACCAAGCTTCGCTGAATGCACCAGAGCAGATGGGCTAAACATTAAAATAGTGCTCAATACAAGGTTTCTTCTCACTTTTATGTCAAAATGTCATGTAGACAACAGAGAGAACAATAAATGAATGGCTGAATGGATAGAACTTTTAGACAATGGGACAGGGAGTAAAGTGTACAAACAAAAGTTGTTTTTTTTACTGGCTTTTTGTTTTTTCTTTTTATCCAGGCCTGAAAAATACATATTATACTGGATCAAATTATGCTTTTAGTTGTTAACCATTAGATCCATTTAAAGCATAGTGTTAAACGCAGACACTGACTCACCATTTACTTTCATCTATGTTGTCAGAGATAAGTTTGCAAACCATCATTATGGAACAAACCTGAATGCTTAAACTTCCATCACTCAAAACCAAGCTCCCTCATTAAAAAGAAAACACTTCTGGACAATATGAAGTTCTCTGCAATCCCACTGTCAAGCCGACTTTGTCTGTTATCTGGAGCTGTAGAATATATTGTATTGCAATCATCATTCCAATAACAACAAGTCCAACATTGAGATTGTAACAAACTGCTTGACATCAGGATTGGGTGGACTTTTTTTTTACACAGCATGTGTTATGCATTCAGTCTCTGCATGACAACATTACATTCACCCAACTAGATGGACTTTCCCTGATATTTATTCCCACACTGGATCAAGATCTTGGTGACCCAGATAGCAGAGCTCCAGGTGATTGTTGGGAACATCCTGATCATGGTATAAAAGATGAGCGATGGCTTAACTGAAATTTACCATCACAATACGGAACAATAATGACAAGGTTTCCTAACATAAATCAGCTCCACAATGTTCCATGCAGATACCGCTGGAAAATTATGTTTTATTCAAAATGTGATGTTTGTCTTTAGATTGTTTTTAACTTGGATCCAGAACGCTAAGAGTTGCTTATTTTAAGACAGTGCAACACCTATAAAACAAATGATTTTTTTAATGTTCATTTCAGAATGTAAGATGGCCACAGGTGACAAAACTGTAGAATACTGCTTATGAAAGAGGGTTAACGAAAACATAACTGTAAATAAAAGGGAAGAAGCTACTTTTTAAAAGGAATTTTCGGGGGTTCTAACAATAGGCCTATTGATACTGCCAGATATCTTTGTGTGCAGTGTTCATGAAATGATTGAATAATAAAACAGACAAACAAAGAATTGAATAAACTATGTGAAATATGAAATTACATTTCTTATTTAAAATTATAATTAAGAGAAAATAAAGAAAATGGACAATATTGCCCTACCTGTTCCATAAGCCTTGGACACCAGCCATCTGAGGCTGCAACAGATTTTGGCTCGGGAAAAGTCATAATGCTCGAAGGACTTTATGGCTGGAGCGACGAAGCTCTTCTTCGCATCCCTGACGTCCTGAACTTCACCCATATTTCCTCCGCTGATGCTGTATGCAGTCAACCCTAAGGGAGCATCCCACCACCGGAATGTATGGAGAAAAAAAACAATAGGCGGCTGTAACCTGGAGAGGTGAAATGACTCCTCACTGCTTATTGGCAGCCTCTTTCAGTCATAAAACGCACAGATGGTCGTGCTTTTGTCCTTCTCGCTCTTGCTGACAGAACGGGTTGCTAGTCCTGGGGTTTCCCATCCATTCTCTCGGTGGGACCAGCTGAAATGGACTCCGTCGGACAGGTTTTCGAGGTTTTCAGGAGGGGGAAAAAGCTGTTCTTTGAGTCAAGTGAGAACAGCAACGTTTCCGTTATTTTGGTGGCGAAGCAGACAGCTTCTTTCTTACATATCTACCAAACATTGTAATTATAACCTGGCTATTCTGTCTTTTCGTTTTCATTCAGCCTATCCTCTGCCGTTGTCCTGCCGCACCGCTCCGAGGTTCTCCAGTCCCGCACCTTTGTTGGGTAGTTCGCATGCGCACGTGGTGCCTTCTATTTCAGTCGGATAACACAACTTCTTAGAGTTCCTCGCAGCTTTACGAGCTATTGCGTCAATTTGCGGACATGGTTTCAGCATATTATTAATAATTAATTATTTAATTATTAATTAATATTATTATTACAACTTTCTTCTGAAGGTTAACAATCATGGTTTGATTAAATTAGTTTTCTTCTCTATTTTTACATCCTGAACGCACCTTAGCAGCATATACTGAACGCGTTCATTAAATCGGACATTTTAAGATTATTTGTAACAGTCAACATGTTAGTTTTGTATTATGCATGCTATATTCATATATAAAATATCTAGATACTTTATCCCACTATTAATACAGAACAGTGAACGTCCCATAACAATCTTTTCAAGTGTTTTTACTTTCTTCATAACTGTCTCAACCATTTTTAGCTTTTCTTAGTTTTAGATGCCTTTTTTCTGTTATATGTTTAAATAATTAAATTTGTAACATTTAAAAATGTTACAAAAACACCACAGCACAGCACAGTTTTTACACATTATTCACATCAAATATGTCTGAAGGTTATCCTCCCGCTTCGGATGTTATCCACATCCTTCCTCATATTTATTTTTTTGATATGCAAGCTATCATAAAAAAAAACAAAAAACAAAATGTTGACAAGGATCCTCTGTTCCTCTTTAAAGTGAAGAACAGTTACAGTTAAAACAAGATATCTGCTAATAAAAAGACACATATGCTACTCATTTTTTTCCTCACTGTCTGAAGTTAAATCAGACCAGTTCTTCACTTGCTTTAGGTTAAAAATAGTTCATATATGTTAAATGCCAGAAAAGTTAGCAAAAATATTTTTTATGAGATTTATTATTATTTATTTATTTATTTTTTTACTTTCTTTGAATTCAGAACTTTACATACATTTGGTCAGTATCAGGAATAAACTGAGAAGCTTTGTCTAATTTAACATCAGACAGTGAAAAAAAAGTGTGTATGTTCTTTTTATTTGATGGATGTAAACTTCTGTTTCAACCGTATGTTGTGTAATGAATGCTTTATTTCTTTTTTTTATTTTAATATATATTTTTTAATTTAACCTTTAGCGTAATTTTTTAACCGCTATATAAATGTAATTGATTTACTGAAAAAAATTGTGCTTGATTAGATTAGATTTTTATATGGTATGTTTATTTGCCTTTATCAGTGCATGATAAAGTCCCATTCCTGTCAGTTGGCACAACAAAAACAATGCAGCACGTGTGACATCTACATCTAAACTATAGCGTGCAACAGCAAGTTTTTTCAACAGTTTTTTTCTGCGTGACTTTTTATATCATTATAACATATATCATTCTTCAACTTTTGCCGTCTCCTCAGCATATTTTCAGTTCTCAGAGGTGTATTTGCAAAGAAAATCAGATTTCATATGTTTAGATCTCAAACACCGACAGCTAGATTGTTTCAGACAAGGGACCCATCTTCAAGAGAACACATATTCACCTTAATCTTGAGTTTTATTGATCCAACATTTTATCCTATGATCTTTAGAGATTAAATCATGATAATAAGCTGAGCTGCATTTTTTTGAGAAACTACATTTATCTTACCAGTACTTGGACACAAATCAGCTTTGTTGTGTTTGTTTTATTGTCTGGACATATTTACCGCTATTTATCTGTGAAAAATTGGTTTGGTTACACTGTGTATGAAAACAACATTTATAAATAAATTATAATTAAAAAGTTAAGATAAATTCAGCTTCATTATTGTTATATTTCATGTGTTGACCACAAAATGAAATATGCAATCGTTTATCCACTTTAACTCATTCCTTTTTACGTTGTACTATCAGTTATTTTTTTAAACAAACGAAGAACTACCTTACCCACATTGCAGTGCGTAATTACGTCATCACTGCGCGCTTTGTGGTTGTTTTGGAAGATTTGACGAGACTCGTGAAGGTATTCATGCTATCACCGTGTACTAAAGAGAAATCTATTATATTTTTCTTACATTTGTGAATTGTAATTGGTGAAAAAAATAATACTAGATATATAACACAAAACGTACAAAACGCTTGTGCCTTGCTCATAACGTTAATGTGGCTTTACAAGACTTTAAAGTCATAGCAGCCATTCGGGGCGCTATCTTTTATAATTTATTCATCCTTTATTATTTGTATTTATTGTAATTTTTTCTTCACATTTCTACATCGTAGGCCCTGTTTCCACCGCTCCAATGTTTATGCCAAGAGCACTGAAAGTAAAGAGACCTGTCCAGGCACCAGGGCACGGCTTAAGTAAGAAAATCAAGACTGATCAAGAGGATTGTGACCAAATAAACTTGCAGGCATCCACGCAGAAAGATGAAGCATGGGAAGACTTAAAAACACAGACTGACAAAGGTGAACATTTGACGGAGACCGCAAAATGTGAATCTGCAGCTCAGTCCTCCTCAGATGACGCAGAAGAAGAGGAACCAGTGAAATCTTTCAAAAAGAGCCAGAGATGGCCCGAGCCAGGAGAGCCTGTCTGTGTGATGTGCGGACGTTATGGGGAGTACATATGTGATGCTACTGATAATGATGTTTGCAGCCTTGAATGCAAAGCCAATCATTTACTGCAAATGGGAATTAAGCCTGGACATGATGCCTTTAATGTTAAGGATAAAAACACAGATGGAAGGACTTCTCAACCTCACCATCCAGCTGTAAATCTGGGTACAAGTGAAGCAGGCTATTCCTACAGGGAAGATCCGTTCATCTCAGGCCTCACAGATGAACAAGTGGAGCGAATTAGATTGGAGCTTGGCATTAAAACCGAGGGAAAAGATGTCCGAAGACCTATTGTTGAGTTTGAACACTGTGGTTTTCCATCCTTGTTAAGTGGCAACCTGAAAAAAGCTGGTTATGAGGCTCCAACGCCAGTCCAGATGCAGATGGTGCCTGTTGGCCTCACAGGGAGGGATGTGATAGCCAGCGCTGACACAGGATCAGGGAAGACCATAGCTTTCCTGCTGCCTGTGGTTGTGAGAGCACTAGAGGTAAGGTAATCTAGCCTCCTTTACAGGAAGATGTCAAAAACTGAGTCATTCTTTTTCAATGTTACTTTCAGGAAGCAGCTCACGGCATATGCAGTCCATTGGGTCTGATTCTGACCCCCACCAGAGAGCTGGCCATACAGATAGAGAGACAGGCCAAGGAGCTGGTGATGGGCATCCCTAACATGAGAACAGCCCTGCTTGTGGGAGGCATGCCTCTTCCCCCACAGCTGCACCGCCTCAAGAGCAGCATCAAAGTAAAGTCCCTGTTTTTCACTCCAGTCAAAGCATTGTTTTGTGAAATTTTGTAGCATTTCTTCCCCATCATCATGTTGGTTTCTCTTAATCTCCTTTAGATTGTTATCGCTACGCCTGGGAGGCTCATTGAAATCCTGAAACAAAAAGCACTTAAACTTGACAAAGTAAAGATTTTGGTGGTTGATGAGGTAAGACAACTTTAATGTAATGCTTTGCAAATATCTATTCATACCCACCAAACTTTTTCCCATTTTGTCATTTTTACAACACAAAACCATGGTGGACTGCCCTAGTGCCCCGGCAACCAGGCTAAGCAGGTTTTCTGGAGTAAACCTACATAGTGTACAGGGGCTGCTTCTCTACTTTGTATTGTTATATCATTTAAGATCCGGATAAAATACCAATAAAATTCACGTTGTAGCAATGTACAACAGTTTAAAAAATATAAGTTATCGTAGGTCCTTTAAAAAGGAGAGTCTTCTTAGCTTGGCACTTCTAAAAAAAAATCCTCGTGATTAATGTTTGCAGTTTCAGAGACAAGTCAATAACAGTGGTGAAAAAGTATTTGAAGATATGTAGCTCCATGGTAACAAAGACTAGCTAATCTTTTATAATTATACCCTGAAAATCCTTTCACAACATGACTCCTGTGGTCTATCCTTTAGGTTGACACCATGTTGAAGATGGGCTTCCAGCAACAAGTTCTGGAGGTTCTGGAGCATGTTACAGAGGAACACCAGACTCTACTGGCTTCGGCCACTATCCCAGCAGGGACGGAGGACTTGGCTGCTCGCTTGGTCCATGACCCTGTGCGCATTGCTATCGGTGAGAAGAACCAACCGTGTGCTAACGTCAGGCAGATCCTACTTTGGGTGGAGGAGCCCTCTAAGAAGAAGAAGCTGTTTGAAATACTTAATGTAAGTTTATATTTTTTTAGCTTTATTTGTAAAAGTTAAAGGCAAAAATTGCTTAAGTTTTAGGGTTAAAGGAGGGATTTTGGATGGAGTGTCACTGTAATCTTATCTCCATTTCCTGCGTAGGTTTTAAAATTGGTCTTTGTTTTTGTGTAAGATCTTGGTGCACTACAAAGAACAAATCCAACTTGTTTAGAGAGTAGCACAAGAAGTATTGTAGTTGGAGATTTGACATTTGTTTTGCTAATCAAACCCATATTTTTGTCTTTGTTCTTATCTCCCAGTCCTGCCATGTACGGGTACCAGCTTATTTATTTATTTTTTTTGTTGGCAACTGTATGTAGGAATTCCTTAAACTCCAACAACCAGTCTCCCTTAACACCATGTTTATACTGCAATTACCACAGCCTTGGAGCCATGGCCTCAGTCCAGGAATCCAAGTAATGGCCCACAACATTTATCCAAAGAAAGGAGAAGCAGGTCTGCTCTATTTGATCCAGGGAAAAACTGTTAAGCCATAGTTTACCTGAGAATAACCTCATTTTTAGAAGGATTACAGAACTCTTTCAGTTCTTAGTGGAAAATAACTCTGTAAGGACAGGGGTAAGTGTATGAGAAATACAAAACTATGGTGCCAATATGATTTTAAAAAGGGAAAATCAGTTACTCCAAACATAAATTGAAATGTGGCTGAAAAGTTCATTTGTTTCAAAAATTCTATTAATGAAGGAAATTGATATTATATACATTCATTATGCAGTGTTTATTTTTTTGTGTTTCAATGAATGTGGTTTTCAACTTATTATTATTATTATTATTATTATTATTATTATTATTACTTATTATGATTGCAAAAAAATTAAAGCACTTAAAAATGCTTTTTAAAGTTTCTCCTGGTGTGTTATATCTGCTGCTAAGTATTTTCAAATGGCAGCAAATCCAGCTCAAACATGTGATTGAGGATTTATATTTGGACTCTGCAGTTTGATTTTTTAATATCAGCCTATAAAATGGCTAAAAAAAAACCCAGTCATAATAAATAAATTAAAATATTATTGAAAAGTTAATTTATTTTAGTACGATAACTAAATTCACTAAATGGAACATAGATTAATGACAGACATCTTTAGTCTTTTATTTCTGCTTTTTTTTTTTTTTTTTTTTTTTTTTTGCTTACTTGTAATGAAAACATAATATTTAAAATGAAAGCATTATATCAGCCCATTAAGAAAAACATTTGTAATACAGTGGGCTTATTGAAAAGTATGCTTAATACCTGCTTAATAGATATTCTTTTCAAAAGGTACTTTTAATTTGATAAATGAGCCCCATTGGAACATATATTCTAATTTACTGGATATGGCCATAGTCACTGTAGCCATACATTCTGTTAGTGCAACAACTTTATGGTTGTAATAAATACAGTTTCCATCCTCCTAGGATAACAAACTGTTCCAGCCTCCAGTCGTGGTGTTTGTCGACTGTAAACTGGGTGCCGATCTCCTGTGTGAGGCAGTTGCCAAGGTGACGGGCCTAACTACTGTAGCAATTCACTCTGACAAAAACCAGAGGGAGCGCAACCGCATCCTTAAGGTGAGATTAACGGCATGCAGAATATTGATACATGGAAGAATAAAAGAGCGCCAAGTGTTTAATGAAACAGATCGATGTTCTTGAATTAATAATTGTAGTTACTCAACCCACAAATCTACCAATGTTCCATTATTCTACATTTTAATCTAGTAAAATGCAATGTAATGTTTTTAGACCTAGTAAAAGCTCATACAGTCTGTCAAGTTTCCGTTGTGTAAAATGTGTTCTGGTTTTTTAGGGTCTTCTGGATGGAGACTTTGAAGTAGTAATCAGTACAGGTGTGCTGGGCAGAGGACTAGACCTTGTCAATGTGAGATTAGTGGTTAACTTTGACATGCCAAACACAATGGATGAGTATGTGCATCAGGTTAGTAAACTTATCTCATACTTCACTCAAAATTACTGTCTAGGTTATAACTAGAACATTACAGTTAAAAAAAACCCCCATCTAATTATGTTATTAATTATTATTATTATTGTAGCATTTTGAGTATAAATGGAAAACAGAATATGTCTCCTAGTTTATCTTTTATGTTTTCTCACCAGGTGGGGAGGGCGGGAAGGCTGGGCCACAGGGGAACAGCGATCACCTTCCTGAACAACAACAACAAACGGCTGTTCCTGGAGGTGGTGAACAGGGTCAAACCCACTGGGTCCATCCTGCCCCCTCAGCTCCTAAACTCACCATACCTCTTTGAACAGCAGAAGAGGGAAAGTCAGAAGAACAAGATGCAACATGACGACATACTGGTTACTAAAAACAACCTCTTGGACATCATAAAGAAACATGACCGTCGCAAGAAGTAACTGATTGGTCAAACCTGTACTGGGGCTTTCTGTTAATTATAGACATATTAAATGTTAAGTTTGTGTTTTGTTTAATTACAAATAAACATGTATTTCCTATAGTTTGACTATCCCTTTTTGTAAACATTGTAAGAATGCAGCTACAGCTACTAAAGTTATAAATTGAGAATGTTCTCATTTTCTGTGCATTTCATGCAATTAGTTTCCACTTGGTAAAAATTTTTATTTTTATACTAGTGTGTTTATGTTTGAAATTCTTCTTTCATAAGATTAGGGACTGTTTGACCCCCAAAATACTCAGGTGGCACTGTGCCTCTGCTAGAAGTGAAACGGTGTTGAGCAAATTATTATCTTTTTGTCAAATCTTTTCAACAAATAAAGTTGACTAATTTGTTTCTTTTTGAGACAAATAGTGTATTTTTTTAAAGATACTTTTCAGTAGTGCGTTTTTAAAAATGTACACTGACAATAAAAGCACTGCTAAGTAATTAGATTGGCTTTCTCCACAGAATTTCACAAGATGCATTTCTAAAAAGTGCACTACAAATAAAATAACTTCTTTGTGCGTATTTTGTCAATGACATCACAAGGGCAACAAGAATAGAGTCGGTCATTTGGGATACTTGGCAAAAGTATGACAAGGGATGAGTGGGTTCTAAAATATTGAGATTTTGAAGCATAATTTCATTCAAGTCTGAGTCCTTCTTATAAACTACTCGTTTTAATTTCCATTCAAGTTAGAATTTGATAAAAAAATGTTTTTCTGAGTACATGTACTCAAAAGAATCCTAACCTGCTGCCTTAATCCTTAATAGATGTCACAAGAGAAGGCAGATTTTATCTTAACTAATTAAAGACAACAAAAAAATAGAAAACTGATCATACTTATGTTATAGTAGACATCTAAAGTGAGTTCTGACTTGTAGATTAAGGAGCACTCAACTAAAAGATAAAACCGATCTTACATATACTGCCACCTAGTGTCCGTTTAACGTGGTTGCATGACTGCGCCAAAAACGTGACGCTATTACTTCAGCCAATCAGCAGTCACTGACGGTCGCGATTTGAAATTGAAGCGGGCGAAGGCGGAAGCGAACATGAAAGTATAAATAAACAAAGTAGTTCTGTTTTTAGTGGGACCATTTACATCGGACGGGACTCGATCTACTTTTAAAAAGTAAATTACGATGTACTTCAAATAGTTTTAGTCTTTTGTAGATGCTGAGGAGCGTTAGGAAAGTGTACAGTTACCGTTACTTAGCTAATCCTGAGCGTTTTGAGGAACATCGCAATGTCTATATTTAGCGTACAGGCAAGGAAGCATACAACTTATTACGACCATCTAATGTCAGCATCAACGTCCAAGACACCCGGCGGCAGAAACCGACAGGGAGATGTAAAGGTACCAGACACATCTTTAGGAAAAAGTGGGATATCGGGTGCAGAATCGGGGGCTGAAGAGAGCAGGTTGTCAGATAAAAGCCGTCAAGTAAACAGAACCTATGTCGTCTCTGCGCTGTCAAAAAGCGGCAGCGGGCTGCAAACGCCTTACCGAAGCAGACTCACTCTACAAAGGAGGTCAAGGAGGAAGAGTGGTGCCGAGAAATCGTTGACCGAAAGCAGCCAGAACAGCACTCCTGCTCCAGAGAAGAGATTGACTCTACAGCGAAGGACCAGGACGCCCTCCATGCATAAAGCCGTGCGTGGGGTCAGCGTTACTGCTGACCCACAGCCAATTTCAAAAGTACTCAGTGAACCAAATGGCAGGGCGAGTTTATTTAGGTCGTCAAGTTTAAGAGAAACTGCATCCAAAATAAAGGGATCAGAAGCTGCAACTCCCGGGGCGCAAACCAAAACGCCATCATTTGCTTCACGGCATCTAGATGATTCGACTAAGACATTTAAAACTCCCACCAAGAGGACGCCGTTTGAGAAAATCGCCGCTAAAAGGGACGTTTTCGAGAGACTGGCTTGCAAAGAAGCACCGAAGCAGGTTGTAGGTAAATCTGCAAGTTTGGAAAGGCCCAAAGCTGAGCAAGCAGAAAACGCCAAACCAGTTACAACTCCAAGAGTTAGCAAGGCATCTTCAAGTGTGCATAAAAGCCGCGCTGCTGTGCCGGAGAGAAAGCCCACCACCGCAAATCAACAAGGGGACGCCATCTTTGCAAGGATGTCCACTCCAGCCCCTGGTGATCAAACCCTGAGCCAGGCTGCGGGGCATCAGGAGTCATTTAAGATGGAGAACAGCGCAGTGACTGTGGCTGTCCGGGTCCGACCCTTCAGTTCCAGGTTTGTGGGTCATTATTGTCTTCAGAACCTTGCAAAAAGTTTCAACTTTTTAACATTACAGCCACATGTTCTGTGATGTTCTGTATTTTGATTTTTACTTAATCCAACAAAACGTTGTTACTTGTGGAGTGATGGAAAAAAGGTTCTCATTTTTTTTATCAACAAAAACATAAAAAAATTTCTGCAAAAGTATACTTATTAATAATATCTAATCCTAAATGCCTTTGAAATGTTTGCATAGGTGTAATTTAATCTGAGAATATGTGCATCTGTTCTGTGAATGACTCAGTTTTGTTAGAGAACATTAGTGGGCAAAACATATTATGAAAACAAAGGGATACAGAAGAGAGACCAGTGTGGAGAAGTTTAAAACAGGTTATCAAGCAATATCCCAAGCTTTAATCATCTCACAGAACACTATTCAGTCTATAATCCTAAAAAAATGGAAATGGAACAGTTGTAACCCTAGCAAGGTATGGTACCTACTTCTTGGCTAGGCAAGGAAAACATCCAAAAAGCAGCCAAGAACACCATGGCAATTCTGGAGGACCTGCAGAATTGAACTCTACAGATCTGGCATTTCTAGAAGAGCCACAAGCAGAAAGCTGCAAGAATATGTCTTTGAAATTTGTCACAAGCCTTATAGGAAAGAAGGTGCTCTGGCTTGCATGCAAAATGCTATGTGTTTTGGAAAAATTAACACCTTAATCATCCTGACAACACCATTCCCACAGTGAAACGAGGTGGTGGCAGCATCATGTGTGGGGCTGCTTTTCTTTAACAGGGAGAGAAAAACTGTTCAGATCTGTTTGCAAGAAAGATGGAGCTAAATTCAGAGCAATCCTAGAAGTAAACTGGAAAAGACTGGATATAATACATTTTCACACCACATTTTTCAAAAATATTTTGGGGAAAAAAGATTGACATCCAACTATAATTTTCCTCCCACTTCACAGTTTTGTGATAGTTTGTTTTGGTCTATCATACAAATTTCAACAAAACACAAGTATCTGATCTTATGATGTGGAAAAATCTGAAAAAGTTAAAGACATATGGATAGTTTTGAAGGACACTATTTTCTACAATTAGGATTTCTGTTCTAATTAAAACCATCGATGCTTTTTAAAGTGCCCTGCAAACACGGCTGTTCTTTATTTAAACACTATCACACTGAAATGGAAATGAGGACAAAGTGCATTTTCCACATTGTGTACATATTCTACTGTGTTGTAGAGAGAAGGCTGAAAAGGCCGCACAGGTCATCTTTATGAACGGCCAGGAGACAAATGTCCAGCATCCAGAGTCCAGGCAAAGCTACTCCTTCACATATGACTTCTCTTTCTGCTCTGTGGATGGAGACGACCCCACCTTCGCCAGCCAAAAAACTGTGTATGAAACCCTGGCCAGGCCTTTGTTACAGAGAGCCTTCGAAGGATTTAACACCTGCTTGTTTGCCTACGGCCAGACGGGTTCTGGTAAATCATACACGTGAGTGTTTCTGTCAGTTCATCTGTTTGCCTTTATGAAATTTGTAAATCTTTCACTTTGCTTGGTTTGATTGTGTTTGGGTTTTTTCAGAATGATGGGTTTTGAGGAGGAGGCTGGGGTCATCCCACGTTTCTGCCAAGAGCTATTTATGAGATTGGCCTCAATGGAAGATGAAGAGGTAGATTCACACTGAAATGGATTGCTCATTGACCTGTTTTCTAGAGTGAATTTGCCATAAGAAATCTTATTTCTAAATTATTTTACCAGGAAAACACCACAGATATGGACGTTTTTCTTCCTGTTAGGTATCACAACATAAAATCTATTCTATGTGGCCTTTCAGGTGAAATGTCATGTGGAGATGAGCTACTTTGAGGTGTATAATGAAAAAATTCATGATCTGCTGGTTACCAGGGAGGAGCCAAACCAGAGGAAGATGCCGGTTAGTAGTTTGCAACAGCTGTAAATGTATTTTTCTATTAACATTTTAGAAATCCTGCTTTCCAATCTGACCCTTGACGTGTTTGCTTTCAGATTTTGCTAAAAGAAGAAATAAATGCCAAATCAAAATGCTACTAGGACATGTCTTTCTGTTATTGCGAGGTAATTGGTGAAAATGTAACGCACTTGCTTTTCAGCTGAGGGTGAGGGAGCATCCGGTCCATGGTCCTTATGTTGCCGAGCTCTCTGCGTAAGAGAACCGTTTCTCTTTTTATGTTCGTTTCATTCCAAAAAAAAATCAAAAATGATGCATATGAACTGCTTATCTTGTTTCTTTTTCAAGGAATGTGGTGAGCTCTTACAGTGACATTCAGGTAAGCTAGAACTACTATTGTAGAGTTTTTCTTCTCTTAGAGGTTGTTTTGAAGTGGGAAATAAAATGAAAGCTGGAGTTAATCTTGTGTTTGAAAAAGAATATAGCTTATTATTTGAAAAAAGTCTCCAAAGTTAATATTTAGGATGAATCTTTCATTATTCACTTTGCCTCTTTTTTTTTTTTTTTTTTAAGGGTTGGTTGGAGCTCGGTAACAAGCAGAGAGCCACAGCAGCCACAGGAATGAATGACAAAAGCTCCAGGTCTCACTCTGTCTTCACTCTGGTTATGACCCAGACTAAGGTACACAATTCTGTCGTCACTATGTGCTCACACTCTTTCTGATGTGTGCATTAATTTATCATTTGGTGACTCATTTATTTGTCCGTTCAGACTGAGTTTGTGGAGGGAGAGGAACATGACCACAGCATCAGCAGCAGGATCAACCTGGTCGACCTTGCGGGCAGCGAGCGCAGCCGCACAGCCCAAACATCTGGAGAGAGACTCAGGGTTGGTACAGACGTTGGGATGTTCCCTGTTTAGCACTGCTGTAATATTAGCTTCTGTGTCTTGCAGTGCTTCTACTCAGGCCGTCAGTCTGGGGACTTATCTTCATTGTCTTTTATTGCAGTTCAAAACTAATAAAACAGCACAATATTGGTCTAAATTAATCAAATAACAGCAACATATTTGCTGATGTCATATTACTGGATGCATGGTCATGTCCTTTCTTTTTCTCGATTACCTATCTTTAATGAGTAAAACAAGGTTAATTTAGATTTTAACTAATTTCTTAAATATCTGATGAGTTGGCCTCAGTTTTTTTCACATGACTATAATTCATTGATATTAAGAAGCTTCAGTAGGAGTGGCACTCAGTGAGATTTTTAGTGTAAAGAAAAAGTATGACACTGTTTTTTTTTTATTATCACCAAATGTTTGACTTGACTCAGCTTTTACTTCATTGATTATATATAATTTTTTTTAGAAATCTGTGTGCTCTGTATTAGCTACTAAAAGGTAAACATGATTTATTTTGTGACATTACAGGAGGGCGCTAGCATCAACAAGTCCCTGCTAACTCTCGGAAAGGTCATCTCTGCTCTGTCAGAACAGGTGCTCACCAGGAAGAAGGTTTTTATACCATACAGAGAGTCTGTTCTCACATGGTAAGGATGCAGAAAGCTTCATTAAACACAACATTGTTAGCTTCTTTCCACATAAGAATCTGGTGTCGAACTAGCAGCGCAGTTTTATACAATATTCAGCCATCCACGTTTGTTGGCACCCCTAATGTTTACAAAAGCTTTACAATAAATGGTTGCTGTTTACACTTTGTGATCCAAAGATGCCACACTATGCTGTAGCTGTAGTTGCCGCTTTAGAATTGTTTCCCCCTTGCCCCTCATTGTGCTTTTTTTTTTTCACAATAAACTTATCACAGTCATAACTGTTTTTAAAAAGATTGCTCACGATATAGCTATAGCTAAGTTCCAACCATTATGGATCCTTATGTGTCCTAGGAGGATCAGTAATTTTGAAGGGTGCTGGGAGACATACTCTGAAAACATGAAGTAGAAAGTGGAATCACTTTCAAATTCAAGCTTATCTGGAGCATTGTTTTTGTTTTGTAAAGTCGTTTTTTTCTTCTTTTTTTTTTTCTCGGCTTGCAGGCTGTTGAAGGAAAGCCTCGGAGGTAACTCCAAGACGGCGATGGTCGCCACCGTGAGCCCAGCTGGCACTAACGTGGAGGAGAGCCTGAGCACGCTGAGATATGCTCAGCAGGCCCGCACAATCATCAATGTGGCCAAAGTTAATGAAGACACCAGTGCCAAGCTGATCAGAGGTCAGACTTTCTGCACTTACAAAATCAAACGAGTTCATGTTATCTGATTAATCTACACAATCTGAGCAACTGTTTGTTCAGATTTTAGAGGTAGAAACAAAGTGTTTGTGTGGTTCTTATCTCTGGAAGCACATTTTATGCTATAAACTGGCACCATGCATATTCATTGTTTGATTCTACTAAAGACAAAGAAAAATATGTCTTTAGTAGCTGACAGACCTGAAAACATTGTATTGGTTGTTCTCGATTTTTCTTTTTTTTTTTTTTTCTTCAGTCTTGTGAACTTTTACTCCAGAAAGTTTGATCTTCATCTCCTACTCTCCTCCCCACATTATAACCTGCCCTCACATTTATCTCTCACCGCCTCTTTTGCTCTCCAGCTGAAATGAAAGCGTGGCCCTAACCTTGCTTCCTGCCCTTATTTATGCACTGTCAGTTGCACATGGCGGCTAACTGTCATGCAAGTATTATTTTTCATGAGACCATTGTGCTGCTGTTCAACGTTTTCAGCACTAAGGGGAGCTCTTGCTGCAGATGCAGCTCGTCTCACTGGTCAGTGTGAGACTTACTGTTCAGATTAGAACACCGGTATGCAGTAAATCAGTTGTCACTGACAAATTCTGAATACCTCTTAATGGAGAAAAAAGAAAAAGTAAACTCTTTCCAGTCTATTCATTTGCTTTTTTCTATTATGTTGTTGCTGATATTTGCTCAGTGCTAGTTAGGTTTTCATTTAATCAGTCTGGCCCAATCTGTGGTGCGTTTTTAGAGCTGAAGGCAGAGGTGGAGAAACTGCGTGCGGCCCAGATGAACTCCCAGGGCGCTGAGCCGGAGAGAGTCCGGATGTTCCAGCAGGAGATCAGCACCCTGAAGAGTAAACTTTGTCAACAAGAGAGAGAGATGCTTGAAGCCAACCGGTCAGAATCACTACACTCATTCTAACGTCATTTCTTAAACTTTGTTTGTTTCTCGTGTTTCTGAAGTATAATTTTAGATCTACTGTTGAAATGTTATTGTAAATTCCACTGTAACTTCCTACCAGCTGGATGTCGGCAGTCAATTGTGAGACACATTTACGGTACACTGACAGTGAAAATATTTAGAGTATTGGAGCTATACATTTCTTTACAGTTTTATTAGCATTGACTTACAATTTAAGATTATAATTTTTTTTAACTTTAGAGCAGTTTTACAATAATATATCTTCAGCTTTTTACAAAACTCGTACTTTCAAACCCTGCAGCTTTAATGTAATTACATCACATTTTTTGTGGTTTACCTTCATTATTTTTGAAAGTCAAGAGTAATATCAAAGTTTAGATATGAAAGGAATCAAGCAACAGTTTCATTAGAATTTCTGAAGTGATTTTATTTTATTTTTATGTCAGAGCATGGAGAGAGAAACTTGAGCAGGCAGAGATACGCAAACGTGAAGAGACCAAAGAGCTACAGGTGTGTTTTATTTTCTCCCAAGCCAAAACAAAAACGTAACACTTCTCTTTTAGCGAAGACAGAGCAAGAAAAATCTCAAGTATTTCTCACATCTCGTATAATCAGAAAGCAGGCGTGACCTTCAAAGTGGACAACCGTCTTCCGAACCTGGTGAATCTGAACGAGGACCCCCAGCTGTCAGAGATGCTTCTCTATATGATCAAAGAGGGCCGAACCACGGTGGGCAAACTCAAACCGGACTCCAGTCACGACATTCAGCTCACGGGAACTCTTATTGCTGATCGGCACTGGTGAGAGTCTTGGTAGTTTGGTAATACAGCGTACAGTTGAATAAACGTTAAACTATGCTCAGCAAAAATCTGTCAATATGTTTCATTACGATCAATATGTTGCATTTGAGTTTAAATTAGAGTTAAATAATTTTTCCTCCCCCACCAAAAGTGTCATAAGTAACATCCACAACATGGTCAGCATCATCCCTATGGATAACGCAAAGACCTTTGTCAATGGGAACCTCGTCTATGAATCCACTGTGCTACACCATGTAAGTACCAGAAAAGTATTTGTTGGCTTCCCTTATTGTAAAACTTGATCTGAAGGATTAATTAGTAAAACAAAGCCAACATCCTGATGACAACGAAATAATTTTATGCACAAGGTTCTGTGCTCATCTCATGTTTTATTTATTTATTTTAAAATCTGGTGTCCAGGGTGACAGAGTTATCCTCGGTGGGGACCACTACTTCCGCTTTAATCACCCAGCAGAGGTGCAGTCTGGAAAGCGGGTATCGTGCTGGACAGGAGCCGGGGATGGACAAAAAGACTTTGAATTTGCCAAGAATGAGCTTCTTGCAGCTCAGCGAGCAAAGTGAGTGTCAAGGAACTCTTTATTAATTTGGTAAACTAACAAGTAAAGCCAGAATTCCTTTAAATCACTCGCTTTTAACTCAGGCTGGAGGCAGAAATCGAAGAAGCTCATTTGAAGGCAAAACAAGAGATGATGCAGGGAATTCAGATGGCAAAAGAGGTGGCTCAAAAAGAGCTTTCTGACCAGAAGACCCTTTATGAAAATAGGATCCAAGCCTTGGAGAGAGAACTGGTATGTTTTATCCTTGAAATTCTCAGAAAGCCCTTGTATCGTCAGAAAATGGTACAGTTTAAGATGTGACGATTTATTAGATGCTTTTTGACAAATCTTAACAAAACGCCATTCTTCTATATGCAAACCTAATTAAAATCATAAATTAATTAGAATTTTCAAATTAATTAAAGTCCACATTAAATCAAGAAATCTACTAAATTCAACACACAGGTGTATCTGAAATATGCATAGTTTGTCAGATTAAGAGCACATTTTGAAAATGAAAACATTTAACCGGCATTAAACATGCTTTTCACTAAGCCCAAACATTAATTTTTTTTTTTTGGTCTGTTTATAAATGTTGTCCTTTCATTAGCTTTAAGTGGAAAATTGTCATAACACAGAAAAGGCTTGATAACATCATAAAGTGTGGAATTCATCTTTATAATATGTTTAATTTATTGAACTGAGCTACTGAAATAAATGAACTTTTCAGTCATATTCAAATGTATTCATTCAGATGCACCTCCAGGATACAGAAACAATACACTTTTTTATCACAGTTGAAAGGTTAATTAAAATAGTTTTTTTTTAACCTTCTGTAATCTTGAAAAAATATATTTTGTACCACATGTGAAAGCTCTGCTTCAGAAGGCAAGTGCGGCCATGATTAACTTCTAAAACTGGCGCTTAACTGTAGTACTTTGACTGTCCACCAGGGGGATGGGACGGGTAAAGAGTTTCATGAGTTACATTAATATACAAAAATTCTCAGAAATACATGAAATGATACTAAATGGCTAAACTACTTTTTTTTTTTATTACTAATCTCTTTGAAAATTTAATTTTACTCAAATTTAATTCCTAAAAATACTTTCAGCTTTTAGGGTGAAACATTTTTCAAGCAAATAAAAACTGAAAAAAAAATGTAGTAACTAAATAAAAACATGATGTACTAAACAGTGCTTTTAATTTGAACTGTGCCTACCATGCACCAGGCACGTTTAATAAATTTGTCATTTTGTTTCAGAATGAGGAAAATGAGCGAAAGCGTCAGCAAGACAGAGATCGGCAGAGGGTGGCTAGCCAGATGGCAGAGCTCAAGATGGCCAACCTGGAGCTGGAAAAGGAGGTGGACTCCCAGAAGAGACGCCTCCGACTCCACATGGAAGCTCAGGTCAGGAAAACAAAAAAAAGCTATTTGTTTTTATATGTAAAGACTTGATCATTTTGTCCCTGTGCACTCACCTGGCCTTTGGTTGAAATTTAAACGCATCTTCTTTCTTGGAGGCGGAGAGGAAATGAAGCGCTATATTGTTTTTACAAAATTATATTTTGGTTTGTGTATTATAATCTTAGAATAAGACATTGAAGAAATAGCCAAAAATCCAATATTTATAAACTTGCAAGTCGTAAATCTCAGTATGACTTTTGTTTGTGTATTTTACCTAAGATTTTTTACATGCTTTTGCTTTATCATAAGATAGCTCTGTACAGCAACTTTATTACTGTTATTAATCTCCCAGCCCCTTAATTTTTGACTATAGAAAACAAGCATAAGTTTAAATAAATATCCTTACTCTTAATCTTCTTAATGAATTGGCCATTTGGGGTTTGTTTTTGAGCTATGCGATAGCCTGGTTTAAGGCTAAATGTTATGGCCTGATGGGTGTAACATTGTTTACTTTGCTGTGACTCACTGCAGGCTATGGAAGAACGCAGAGTTTGCCAAGCAAAGATTGTAGATGCCCTGGAGGCAGAAAAGAGGAAGATCAGCAAGGAGCTGGAGGAGATGCAGAAGAAAATGGCTCTTAGGGAGAAGCAAACTACCAGGAATGGTGAGTTGGAACAGCTGCTACAATTATGTGTCTCAATAAGTTAGCAGGAAAACTTTTTAAGATTCTTATACTTAAAAACGTAATGCCCCCTTTTTTCATATTTTTGTCCCTTGGTTCAGGAGAAAGAAAGGGGTGTATTTCATCAAATTGATCATCCAAAGTCTGTCATGCAATATAGTGAATATATATTTTTTTTCTTTTTATTTCATTATCTAAACCGGAAGCATTGAGTTTTGCTGGCAGAGATCAGATCAAATCCACAGCGCAAGGTTATTTGGTGCATTCATGTTTTATAAACTTCTGTAATATAGCTGGCGTAATAAGAAGTGGAATTTTGGGCATCTAAACCTCACTGTGCTTTTTAAATGCTTTCAGAAGCCTACCGTCATGTCTTGGTGTTGTATCTCTGTGTTGCAGCTTCTCCACAGTGGGATGCCATGAAGCTGTCCTTGATGATTGAGGAGGCCAATAAAATCAGCGTTAAGCTGAAGAAACACACTCTCTTCAGCAGGTGGGAAAGACGCAGTCTGGAAAGTTTTACAGGGGGTTGCCGTCAAAATGTATTTAAACATTTTGTATAATATTTTGAATTGCAGCTTAAACCCTATGTAACTCTACATAGGGTTTTAAAACTGAAAGCTGCAATTCAAAATATTATACAAAATTTTTAAATTATACAAATATTATACAAAATGTGTAGATTAGCTATCATTGTTGTCATTTTTCTTCCGTTTTAGACATGAAAGCGCTGAGTCTGAGAACACCCAGCAAGGCGGGCTTCAGGTGCGCGTTCAAAACACAAAGCTGGGAATCTCCACTTTCTGGAGCTTAGAAAAATTCCAGAACAACATGGCTGTGATGAGAGAACTGGAGCAGGTTGGTCTTCATTGAAATAGATTTTTCTGATGTAATTTGAAGTCTTTTTTTTTGTGTGTGTGTTTGTTTTATCTGATTAGCTGACTGTCTGCATCAAAGTGTGTACTTGTTTTGTAATCTGTTTTCTTGACCGTCTCAAGTTGCCTCTGCTTTTTCAGGATTATTCAATTAGGGATTCTCCTTTGTTTGTCTCTGGTTTGAATTTATAGCTCTTCCTGTGTTCCATAATACGCTGCTAAGTTCACAGAAGATTTCCTACCTCCATTGAAAGGTGTTTTAATGAGACATCATATGCTGTGTATTGAGAAAAACATGTGCAGACTCCCAGCTTTCCCATTCCTCATTCTGCATAATCAGAGACTGACATCACCTCTCACTTAATTGCCTATTTCCCTCCCATTTGACCTTATTTACAGTCCAGATTGGCTTGTTTTATGTCTGATGGAGGGATGCAGCCTCACTTTGCCGTGCTTTTCTCATTAAGTTGAATAAGTGAGACCGGGCTTGTCAGCACTGCTTTACTCTCCGCAGGGGGATTCCACCTCTAAAGATGACGATGTGTTTTATGACCCTGATGATGAGTGGGAGCAAGATATATCAGCCTCCTCTGCTTCCACTTCCTCCTTTTCTCGCCGAAGGTAATTATCCATCTCCCCTTCTTATCCTGCAGACCCTCCGTTTGCATCTTGTCTTTGCAGTAAGTAGTTAGCTTTAGTTGTACGAATTATGTTAGCAGAAAAAATTTCCAAACTTCCCTCTGCATGTTTCCAACTCACGGTTTAATCTCGTCTGGGTTTTTGCTGGCCAATTAAGCTCTTATTTCAACATTGTTCAAAGCAAAAGAAATGTTCTTTGACAATCTAATTGTGTATACATGGAGGTAATGAAGTTTGTATACACATGTTTTACACAAGATCCTCTCATTCTTACACAGTGTAATCAGCAAACTGCTGGTCATTTTTTTTCCTTCCTGTTTTGGTTCATTTGGTTTTTATTTTATTCAGTCTCTTGTCTACCAGGTCAGAACAGGGTGTTTAAATTGAGGGGGATTGAAGTTTCCTTCTGTCAGACTTCACACCTTATAAACAAAACATGTAGATGGACGCACATGCGCACGCCCACGCGCGCACACACACACACACACACACACACACACACACACACACACACACACACACACACACAACACAGGGAAACTACAAACATCTAACATTTTCCTGTCACAGTGTTGTTTTTCATGGCAAGAAGTTCTGGTGGTGCCCTGCTCTCCACCAGATCCAGCCAAATGAAACAATTCACACACAGTTTGTGACTCCATCCTGCTTTTCGCTCTGACTTTAATGGACATATGTGTATGCAGCATAACTTTACTAAGATTCCTGCTCTCTCTTTTTTCCCTCTCTCTCTCTCTTTAACCGAAATCCTACATTTTGACTATCCTCATGATTGCAGTTCTCAGTTATATTATTCCCAAAATGTCTATAAAAAAAAAAAAAAAGATTAATTTGAAGTTGGCTGTGAACTTAAACGGCTTATATTTGGTTGGACTTCAGGAGCCGAAGCCTTCTGAAGACAAAGCGAATCTCTGGACGTTTGTATGAAATCCGAGTTCATCCCATTCAGAGCCTCACCAACTCCTCACAGTCTGCTGGTAAGATGCTTGATAACAAATCAGTTGTTTAAAAATTCCTTGAACTCTAGGAGCTGACTGGTACTTTAAGTACTTTAAACTTGATTTGTACCAATAAAATAAAAATTTAAGTCATCTTAAAAAAAAAAAGCATGATTTCTGCTAAAGATCTTAAACATTTTTCAAATGCATAAAATTTAAAATTTGTACATATATTAATTTAATTTTGAGCACAGCGTTGAAGAGCACTTCAACCCTTCTCTGCAAACTTCTATAAAACAATACTTGTTCCTTAAACAGTTTTTTTGTGGTTTAAGGGAACTGACACCAAGTCGTTCTTGTTAGCGTTTCCACTATCAGCTGTCATGAAAAGAAGGTATTTTGCTTGGGTTTGGCTTGAAAATCAGGAATTTCATTAGCTGGCTGAAACCTGTATTTACAACAGGCACTGTATTGCATAGTGAATTGTAGTTGAATTGAATATAAAAGCACATAGCTTATATGCTGGAGTTAAAAAAAAAACAATCGTAGATGAACAAAGTGTTATTTAACTGATAGAAGCTATTTTTCACAATTAATATAGGTCTTGCTGTTAAATCATGATCCTCAAAAGGTTTTATATTGTCTTAAAATAACTAAGAGAAACTTTCAGTGACCCTAGTTATTTTTGTCACTCCTCCTGTTTGCACTGCAGGGCTGATGTGTGGATCATTCAAACCTCCTTCCAACCAAACGAGCGCCACGGAACCCGCTGTTCCCAGCCTCTGCAAGGAGCTGATTGGCCTGTCCGTGGCTCGTCTGCGAAGCTATAGCGAGACAGAGGAGACCTTGGCAGACAGACTGATGTCTGATCTGAATCTGGTATACACGGCTGTCCAAACTATATCTGACTTGTATGAGGGTCTAGATGATGACAGCCAAGACAGTGGTGAGCGTCAACTGATTTTTTCCCCCCAAACAATCATTTATGGAATATTATGAAAGTCCTTTGTTCAACTGTTAAGTGTTGGGGTTTTATTTTACTCAAACTTTTCTGATTGCTCATCCATCTGCAGTGTTTGTGTGCAGCGTGGCAGCCCAGACTGAACTGATCAAGGCCACTACGGCGGTGGAGACCGCTGTGTTTGTTGCCATGCAGTGGCTGGCCACTGTTAAACGCTCCTCTGGCTTGCTGTACTCGACTGCCGAAGAACTTAAAAGCCAAGTCAAGAAAATGGGAGGATTCTTCCAAATGCTTATTCAGGTGAACCCACATAGTGACATAAAGCTGGGATGGAGGTTTCTGGGTATTTTCATTTCATATAAAAGGCAAAATTTAAGCCGACAAAATGGTCTTCAATTAGGCGTAGTTTGGATATGCGGCGGCTTATCAAAATGCCGATCTGACTGACAGGTCTTAGCTCTGAGCTGTTTGAGCTCTGTCTATGGAAATGGCAAAGCAGAGGGAATTCTCAGCCTTGAGCTCCACACAGGTCATGAATATATGGAAAGGAAATCTAAATTCCTGACAACTCTTGGCACCTAAACAGACAATTTTTACCCCTAAAACCTAATATGTTTTTTTTTTTTTTTTCCACCATTTTAATTTATTTACTGACCCTTCAGACTTCATCAACCGTTGTGTTGACTTTGATTGATTCGCTGGTAAATTAAATTTAATTCCATCTGTTTGTTTATGCTAGCCTGATGTTGGATGTAAAAAAATAAATAAATAACTGTTTTTCCCAATTCAGGGCTGTGAATCCGAGATCACATCGATGGTGAAGGAAGCAAGGAGGAAAAGCAGTCAGTGCTTGGATGCGGCGATGCTCGCGCTCGCCCAGCTGGCGGTGGTGACGGGCATGCCGCTCAGTGTTACGGCGCCTGGCAATCGGGCCACAGGCAAGGTAACTCTTGTAATACTCCATTGTCTTCTGATCCGCAGAAAATGAAAAGTAATAAAAGCTTTGTGGATAGCCAGAGCAGTTAAGACATTACAACCTAGTTGTTAAGGATCTGAATACTTATGTCTTTTTTTTTTTTTTTTTTTTTTTTTTTTTTTTAAATCTACAAAATGTTTCGATCTGCATGAAGAAATAATAAGAGGGGCATTGTTGTTGCTGCCTTGATGAAGCAGGAGAAAGCGGTGACCCACAAACCTACTTAGTTTCATTTTTCACTGCAGTTCAAACCAGATGTTTACTTCTGTATCTAGGAAGCCAGATGTTCTAAGTTCCCAAATGACAATAGAGAGAATGTTTTTAAACAAAGATTTTTTTTTCTTCTTACATTTCCCCAGTAGTTGGTAGAACAACATTTAGTCTGTATGACTTGTAGCAAATGTTTTAGGTCTTGCTTTGTAAGCTGCTCAGAGTAGTTTGCTGGCGTTTTGGACCATTCCTCCTGACAGAACAGGTGTAACTGCGCCAAATTTGAAGGAGTGTTTCTTGGACGTAAATCTTCTATGGGACTGAAATGAGAGCTTTGTGATTCCCTTTCCATAATGTTGACTCTGTTGTACTTAGCATCCTGTTGCTACCCAGAGGCTTCAATGGTGAGCGTGTTCTTGTGCTCGTAAACTGCCGCATTTTCCTGCCAGTGTTTTTACAGTCATTATGGCCAAATACTTCAATGTTAGTCATCAGACCACTTGTCTCCAAACGTTAAGGTCTCGGTGTTCATTCAGAAACTGTAATCAGGCTTTCAGCTCAACTACCTGTGCTGAATATCACCATGTTTTTTTTTTTTTTTTTTTTTTTTTAAGTTTGCATTTAAATGCTAAAATCTGCCATTAATGCAAATGTTTAAAAAAAAGGAAGCATTAATTTTCACCTTCAGCATCTTCACTTTTTAAGAGATTTTACCTGATAAAGTTAGGATATCTCACTTTATGTTCAGATATAAAAACAGTCACAGCTGACTATTCACTGATTTCAAGTTGGGATAGAGCAAACTCACTCTAGCAGCTGGTGCTGCAAATGTGTGTGGTTATTCTTTCTACAATATACATCCCCCAGGCTTTAAATGTATGGATTTTTGCTAACTTCTTCTGAGTTAAAACTGGTCTTAATTCTCTAAAACTATCATAAATAATACCTGTGATTGCTGACTGTAATCCTGATTGAAGGTCTACTTTTTCATCTTTCCTGCGTTTGGAAGTTGGGATGCTTACAGTTTATTTAAAATCAATTCTACCTAGAAATTCCCACATAATATGGATTTGCAGTATGTGGCTTTAATATAAGGACTGCTATGAAATTATGTATTTCATAGCAGTATTTGAGTATTTGTATTTGAAATTTCGCCATTTTCAGAAAAAAAATCATCTTCTGAACTCTGCAGTTGTGGTGAACAGAGATTTCAGATTTCATTGATATTCAGGACCTCCTTAATGTCAGGAAACCACCAATTTATTCAATCAATTTCTCCGCCTTTTTCGCCAGCCTCAATTATCTAATGATGATTTGATACCTATTAAATTACCTTCTGTAACTTCACATCTCATTGTGCTCTCTACCCTTAAGATTTTGTCAGTTTAGGTCCCATTTTGAATTTTGTCTCCCTCTAATTAAATGCCTTTAAGAAATCATCCACTTCCCCGCTGCTACTAAAGCCGCTTGGCACGATAGAGACCTTTAGAGACGTTTTTTTTTGTCTTTGTTTTTCAGAGTTGCCCTCAAAATTTACCCTGTCTCCTCATATTTGTTCCTCTGCTTCCAAATTAGATACTGTATCTCATCACTGTTTCCAACTTTCCTTGCTGAGCCTGATTTAGGCCTAATTAGAAATCAAACCTCTCTAACATTTGTATGGAAAACTTATGGCAATTGAGTCCCATTCGTCTGATTAAAATCAGAACTGCTTGGGAACGTGAATTGGGTGTAGAACTGTCTGAGTCATGGTGGGATAAGGTGATTCTCAGCATATTTCTAAGTACACCATGTGCTAGGTTTGTAAAGTTTAAAGCAATAAAAAAAGAGTTTTTTTTCTTCTTTTTTTAAAATCTCGTTTATCTAAACTCTTCCCTTCAATTTTAGACCAGTGTGACAGATGTCAGACCTCAGCCTGCAACTGAAGTAATATGTTTTTCTTCTTCCCAAGTTTGTACAAATTCTGGAGTAACTTCTTTTCTGCACTCTCAGGGGGATTTTTAGAACCCAGATCCAAAGTGATCCATTCATAGCTGTTTATGGAGTGCCGGTGATCACGTTGAACCATGAGATTTTGGCTTTCTGTTCTCTTCTCGCCTGACGCTGTATTTTACTCTTCTGAAAATCTCTACCTCCATCCACATTGTAGGAACATTTTGAAAACAGAAAAAACGTCAAACAGTCAAGGGTCAAGCAAAATTTACTTGCAAGTACAGCCCCTTTGTGGAGTACCTTCTCAATGTGTAGAAGAATGTAATTAACCCACCAGGTCACTAAGTTAAAAAGATAGATAGGACATCTTTTTTCTTGTTTCGCCCCCCCCAATTATTTCTTTCTGTTATGTTTGTATGGGGTTTTACATGTTTAAAGAATTTGGAGAAGGTATCCAAAATGCACATAATATAAACAAATTTATATAACCTCTTGATATACAAATAATAGTACTAAAAAAAAAATCCACAATCTCCATAATCAATGATGACGGAAGAGTGAATTTTTATTTTATTCTAAGCAGTATCACTTTGGGATTGAGGTCAAACTGAATAGTTTTGCAACACTTTTAATTCAGCCAGTCCAGCTCTTCAGGCTCTGCTCCAGACTATCAGGGATGTTTGCTGTACCCTTGTTTTCTCTGCCCTTTTGTTGGTTATGTCTTTATAGTTTTTGGAGCTCTCCACTGTCCATGCACATTACACATGTTCACTGCCTTTAATGCTCTATGCTTTCAGCAATCACTTTTGAGCTGTCTGCTGAGGGGAACCAGAAAGGGCGTGCGCTCTCTCCTGGAGGAAATCCTTGCCATCACCAGGGAAACGCTCAGAGATGCTCAGCTGGCCTATCCCAGAAACCCAGTAAGACATCAGACATTCATTTGTAGCGGGAAATTGTCTGATTGATGTTATGTAATTTGACATGACTGACCTGTAGACTGACCGAAGGAAATCTGAGTGAGTGAGTTTCTGCCTTTGATGCCTTTCATCTCTGCTTCCAGGTCTTACAGAGTCTAAAATCCAAAACTCTTGATATGTCTCGTGCCCTGCAGATCTACATTCAGTCTCATATTTCGGTGAGTTTCTGCAACACACGTATAGGTGTGTGTGCGTGTGTGTGTGTGCGTGCGTGTGTGTGTGTACTATCCCAAAAACCACTGGTGGCTGCTTTTGAAACCAGAATCAGATGGCGCTCTGCACAGTCAGCTGAAACAATTCCTCTGCCTTGACATGAGATTAAATGAAATAGATTAACACCCAGTCCCACAACAGCCCTGTTAAAGATGCCACTCCGCCTTTATTGCTACTGTAAAGCTCAATGCTCTCCAAGCTTATCTCTGCGCACTCACCCCTCGGCAGTAGTTAGCGTAATAAATATGGTGAATGAAGTGGCATAAGTCACAGCTAACAGGCTTATTTGAAGTTATCTTAGCCACACAAACTAGCCAGTGGTTTTGTTGAACCAGTAATGGACACTTGCAGGCCATTATTTAACCCCCCCACAGTTAAATAAAGCTGATTTATAACCTCTGTCATGGGATCTCGTGGACATGTATGCAGCACAGTGTTCTGCTTAGAGAGAGTGTGGATGGAGATCCCTCTTCTTGTATGAAGCGAGTCTTTTTCTTATTCTCTGACATTAATGTGTTTTTATAATGTTTGCAGGCATTTTCCTTTGCTGCCAGAACTTTAATTTTCTTAAAGCAACAAAGGTAGCATTGGCCCGTTTTTGGTAGAGTACATTTGCCCCAACACTGTAAGGTAACCAGACCCACCAAGCCGTTTGTATTAGTCGTCAAGATGGGACATGTTAAGGAAATTATGGAATCAGATTTGGTCTCACAAAATGTCACTTACAATTTTTGCTACGGCTGCAGTTCGAATTGAGACCATTCTGTTTACGATTGTTACGCAAAATGTTACTGTTGTGTTCACAAAGAGACATTTTGGCTTTTATTCATGTAAAAATTGAGTGGAAAATACAAATTTTGTGAATTGCTTAAGTTATTGAAGGTAATTATTTTTATATAAAGTGGTGAAAAGTAAACCCTGTTAAGGTCCAATTACAGCAGCATTTTTTTCTTCATGTTTAAAGAAGCGGTATTGAACTTAGTTGATGTCAAAGACTTTCATTCTAAAATCCGACTTTTTTGTTGTATCTTACTCATTATTTGCTGTTCTGGGTATATTTCTGTTTTCACACAGGAGCAAGAAAATGATGAAGAGGCGCATGAGGAGGAGGAAGATGCAGTCTTACTCGCTCATTTACAGAGACTGAGGACTACGTCGACCAAACTGTTCCAGCTAACCCAGGCCATCCAACAGATGCAGTCTTGTCTGTCTACTGCCCTGCGAGGTGACTCTTTGAAATTGCACATTTCTTAGGAATTTTTCTTTTTTAATCTTCGAACTGGTTGACTTACTCTTGTAAATAAAGCTCATCAGGTGCAAGCACAAACTACTGTCAAATTATAGAGGAAATCTGACAAACAGTATCTTAGTGAGATGTTAGGTCAACACATGTGGCTAGAACTGCATCCGTATGCCTTGGCATCGGTTCTTCATGCCTGGAAATGGAGGGATGGAGTACTGTTCGTCCAACAGTGGTGCACTATTTGCTTGAGATTTGGTGATTGCAGACGTTGTCAGAAATTATATTCATCATACCCTCTTTCAATTGATTAGTTTCTTTTGTCAAGTAGTTGAGCCTAATTTTGCAGTGCAGTTTTAGAATAGTCAAAAAATATTCTGAGTCCTGCCTGTAATTCTGAGTGGATCAATTAGTATAAATTTCCTTGACTTGCGATCGCCTCTCATTTCAACATAAAAGTTGATCCCATCCTGAACTAACATGACACTTCAGTTTATCCTAACAGGTTTCAGAAACTAAACGTATGTCAGTTCTGTCTATTTATGTATTTGTTTTTGCACTTTTAAATTATTTGTGGTATTTACATACATTTCAATTTTTTAAATTACCTGAAGCTCTACTCGTACCTTTTTTTTTTTTTTTTTACTTTTCTCCAGTAATTATTAGAAATTATTCAAATTGTCAATATTATTATTATTATTATTCTATGCCAACACTTTAAAAACAAATTTGGCAAAGTTAAAATTTGATTATCTTTCTTCCACTACAGAGATGTGATCATTGGATAAAAAAGTGCATGTTTGATTGGCTTCTGTTCTTCCAGGTATGGATAGAAATCCTGATCTCAGCAGCTGCAGAGAGCTGATCTCCTCCTCTACCAAGGCGGTGGATGAACTGGTCATTGGCCTGTCCAAGGAGGGAGTAGAGGCTAAGTCCTTGCAGCTTCCCTGTCTTCAGACAGTCATATCTGCACGAGATGATCTCCACTCCGCCCTGCAGTCCTTGTCGTTGTCTTTCTGGAGCCAGCAGGGGGTGAACGACAGCAGAAGTTCAGCCGGTTCGGACAACAGTTTAGAAAATGACTCCTCCATTAAAGACAGACCCACCACTCACAATGCAGTTAGAAATAAAGGTGTGTACAAAGTGGTGTACCCCTTTGCTTCAGGTGTGCCGCTCAGTGGCAGCCCTCACTGGGTGTAATATCTCTTCTTACCTTGAAGAAAAATAGAGAGGCAACCTGCTAGGATTCAAGTAACTGTAAAAGTACAGGAAACAATCTTTAAGCAAATAAATACTTGCCTGTGGCATTAACAAATTGCAGAAAATGGACACAATCTTTCTTTGAAACATTCAAAAGTAACAATTGTGTTGTTTTCAACATGGTGTAAAGGAAAATACTGTTGAAGTTTCTTTGATTTCTCTTGTTGGTATGGTAAAATCACGCCCTCCAGTTTGAATATATTTATGATGCGCCAAGTGAAGCTAGAACGTTACTCATGAGTGTAAATTGTACGTTAACTGATGTTGGGTCAATAGAAGCTCTAAAGAAAAGGGCAGTCTTTGCCAAACCATTATTTCAGGACTATATATTTTTGGGACATGTAAAGTCTCAATTATGGGCACTCCAGGTAGGCTAATTTGTAAGAATAAGAGGACCTGGTTTTTACACTATTCTGTACATCGTTTGCTCCTGTGTATTGTATTGCAGCATAACATATCACACTATTCGCACTCAGACAATTGTAAATTTTGGGTTCCATGCTAATATTTGTATCTAAACGAATGCTGTTGTAACCATTTTTTTATTGCTTTAAAAATAATCCAGCCACTTGCACAGCTGCTAAGAATCGCATGGCTTGATTTCACATGGATTCCTAGTTCTTTACCTTCAGCTCACAATACATTGCTGGTAGAGCGCACCCATTCAAAGACTTTTACTGTTAAGTAGCAATAAAATCATATTTTTTCTACATTCAACGTGTTTACATTTATGCTGGCTCTCATATGCATGGCTCTCAACTAAACTTTTCATTAACTGAAAAAGTATGGAAGCCCACATTTTATTTTAACCTTTGAAATTTGTGTGATATTTGTACTTTTTATTTAAAACAAAAACACATTAAACTAATGCTTCCCCACAAAAAAACTGACGATTGCATCATTTACAAGGGAAAAAGAAGCCCAAAGCATCCATTACTGTACTGACACAAAATATGTCACATCATCAACACAGGTGAATATGGATGAAATCACTTTGTTCATCTGGTTCTCAGTGACTAGTATGGAAGATGATGATATTTGAAACAAGTTGCTGTCTTTAAACTGTTGTCTTCTCAAATTGCACATTTTATTTTTATTTAGCTATTTGTGATGTGTCTTGTGCCATTTTTGCTGTGTAGAATTGACCACAAATTAAATCTGGGTTTTGCACTTATTTTATAAAATTGCAAATCCTGAAACTCAATATTTGGGAGAGAAAATTGAATTTCAGCTATGATGAACTCCAAAGAAAAATGTACAAACAACTTTACATTAAAAACTATCTCGTATGTAAGGCCAAGACTTTATTTTTAAAATGCAATCTGCACTTGGAAGTACAGTTTTCTTGGTCATTGGTACCTTCATGGTGAAAGGTTAAGGTCAAGCAGGGTCAGCTCTTTCTGTGGTTGGCACCAATGCAAAGCTCAATCAACACTGGCAGCAGGGAAGAGAGCGATAAGTTGTGGACCCACAAGCAGAGACTCTATGAAAAGAAACAAAAAGCAAGCCACTTTTGACCAAAAAAAAAAATCAAAGAAAAACTGAAACACTGTAGAAATCTTGAAAAGAAAAAAACATTCTTTCAATCTTCAAGGATCAAAAAGGAAAGATGTATAAATTTTCCAATATGAGCATGCAATGGTATTAACAATAGGGCTCAGAGATTGTAGCAGTAATTTGTGAAATTTGACCATACAGGAAACACCTCAACTCCATTGAGCTACGGTGTATCACTGTAAAATACGAGGTGGATTAACGGAACCGAACAAACTGCGATTAGTTTTAAGCACTTTTAAGAAAAACACTGTTTGTCAAGATTTGGTCCAGAAACTAATATTTAGCTTGCCACAATTATTTGCCAAAGGTTTGAAAACTAGTCAACACTTTACAATTTTATCCATTGTTTCTAAAATTACTGGACCCCAAAAAGTCCATCCTCGAGCCCCCAAATGTCCTTGAACCCTACTTTTACCACCCTCTGCTGCTGGCTCCAGGCTACACCCACTCATCGTCTGCGTAGCCTCATCTGCATCCTCCCTTCATGCTCCCTGGAGTCAGCAGCACTTCGGCTCTACTTTTGCATGGTTAAGTAGTAAACATACTTCAGAACGGATTGATGGTGCGTTCACAGACACAGCTCGACTTGAAATGAGAAGACGACCAAAAGAGACGAACAAATCAGGTAAAAACAACGCGTTGTGTTGTTTTTGGAAATCACTGTTGGATTTGTCGCTTTATTTCCAGCTAACAAAGTATTTGTTTCAGGATGCACTGGTTGTATTTCCCCATTTTATCTCTGCTTGTAAGTAGTCTTTATTTTTTTAACCAGTAGTATTTCTTTTAAAACTATTTGGAATGTGCGTTCCTGTTAGTTTGAAAACCACGTGTGCAATCTATTAATACCCGTCTTGTTAAATTGAACACTTTAAAAACAGACCTGGAATTGGAGAACGCAGTTTTTCATTGGGCCACTAATCCGTTTCCAAGTTTGAGCGCTTGCCTACTAATTTAACTTAAATTGTTTTCACAGCTGAACTAAACCTATATTTGTGTTACAGGTTTGCGTTCAAAGCTGGATATTAGGTAAGCTACTTTTCTCTTACAAAAAAAAAAAAAAAAAAAAAATAGCTGCAGTGATGTTCTTCACATTTGTCTAGTTACATTATGTATTTATTATCACTTTGTTAACACTGCATATTTCCTCTCTTTTCAGCTAAGCTTTTTTTATTGGTTTTATTTTCATTTCTTGTTGTTCTTATACTGAGTGCTTTTAGTTTTTTGAGTGATTTCATTTTGTGGGTGTGCTTCCTTGCTTTTTTTTTTGTTGCATCTATTTATTGGATATTTATTTATGTCACTTCCTGTTGAATATTTTATTGAGTATTCTTCAGTGTCGACCACATTTAGGAGTAGACATCAGTGAATCTCATCTGTTATTGCAGTAACATAATTTCACCCGGAATTTTTCAGAAAAATTCAGCCTTTAATTTTAGAGCTTTTATTCAGTGATGATAAACTCTCATGTTACAAAAAAGGAAAACAAAACTGGTAAGTCATCAGTGGCACATTTGTTGATCAATTTGGGGGTTGCTGTTCCAGGAGGGAAACCTTGGCATCCCATTCCCGCATAACAGGATGCCTGACATGGGAAACTCAAACTCTACATATCTAAACAAAGCTTATTTAAAGGCTAGTCAATATATTTTTTTCTGTTAATATGGCGCCTCTTGGTTCATACTGTATTTTTCATACTAAATTTAATGACAAATACAGCTCGGGAAAAAAATGAAGGGACTACTGCAAAATGATCAGCTCTTTGATTTTACTCTTTATAGGTTAATGTTTGAGTAAGATGAACATTGTTGTTTCATTCTATGAACTAGTGACAACATGTCTCCGAAATTCCAAACAAAAATTTAGCATTTATTTCCAGAAAATGACAAATGGTCAAATTCACAAAAAATATGCAGTGCTTTCAGACCTCAAATAGTGCAAAGAAAACAAGTTTATGTTCATTCATTTAGAAACAACAATACTAATGTTTTAATTCAGGAAGAGTTCAGAAATCAACATTTGGTGGAATAACTTTGAGGTTTTCAGTGGGGTTCAGTGCAGTGGTCTCTTAATTTTCCCCATAGCTGCATGTGGTAAAGAAACTTAAATCCATTTTTATGTACAATTTGTGATGCAGCTGCTCATCCAGAGGGAATCTTGTTAGATCCAGGAGATTTAAAATTTAGATCTGCTGAACTAATACAGATCTGGTGACCTAATTCACAGAAATTGTTCCTCAGATACAAAATCCAAATTCTTTCATGATCAACACTCTCCTAAATAAAAAAAAACCTTCAGGCAAATCTGCAGTGGGTAAAGCATTCGTTTCTGTGGATGATCTGGAGATCTTTCTATCAGCCTATCAGCTGATATGTAGAGAAAACGTGCAGCAGTCTAGCACGCACAGCAAGACTCATCAGGATATAACTGAACAGGAATTTAGTCCTACTTATTAATTGGAAACTCATGTTTGTGGAAACGTCCTCAAACAGGAAACTCAAGACTTTTGATGTAACAGGTCAGCTTGCGACTAAAAATCTTAAAAGATTAATCTAGCCCGAGAGCTACATGGAAAATGCATTACTTTGTGCTGGAGCAGTGAAGTCTCACATGCTTTAGGCAAGTCAGAGAGGTATTCCTCTCAGTGAGACACCCAGATGTTTTTCAGCACTTACATCATCACTTGGAGAGTGACTCACAGCGAGTGCAACTTATCCACCCTTGTAATGCATGTTTTAGATGTGCACATACAAAAAAATAATTAGCGGTCTGGCAGGGGCCGAAGAGTCCATTTACCGTAAAGACTTGGAAAACTCTCGTAAGGCTTTTGTAGATGGCTGAAATCCTGAAATGACATCAAATTGTTTAGATCGTCATCGCATCATTTACACAGTAATCTGGTTCATATGGAGAATAACTTTTATTTGCCAGTTCTCATCTGTCTTAATGCAGTGACACTCTTGAACTTTTGGAATGTCGCCTGTATATTGACTTCCACTTTGGTGGAAGCTTTTCTGTCAACTTGTTGTCTCTGCTTTTCAAATAGCATTAAGAGTGAAAAGGAGAGGCCAGCCATATGACAAGTTTTATTACAAGTATGTTCCCGATTCCATGCAATGGAAGGATGCAGAAGAACTATGCAAGCGGCTATCTGGGAACTTAGCTATTGTCTCCAACCCGGCAGACTACCAACAGCTAAACAGCTTCTTAAAAAACCAGAATATCTCTGATGGTGTGTGGATTGCCAGGAAAACCCTAACGCGTCAAAAACGTAGGTTTATTTTGCTTATTTTGTCAACAAATAAGATGCACAAATGTTCCACATTTTTAGGAGTAAAATGAATCCATCGTTGATTTTACGATTAACCTTATAACTACTTCCTTCTCTCTCTGTTTGGGATGAAATCAAAGATTCTTCCAAGACACTGATTCTGGATTTCTCCAGGCGTTCGGACCAGATGCATGCTCACCTTCTGCACAAGTTTCCCTCCATGAGCTCATTGACTGTTTGCACCCAACTACACTTCAGTGCAAACACCTTTGGAATTTCCACAGTCTTTTCTTATTCCATTAATGACTTCCAACTCCGAGCAAATCTGACCCAGGGAAACCCTGTGCAGTTGGCTCTACGGATCCACAGCAAACAAGGGCCTTACGCCAACGCTTTCGAACATGACGACTCCTGGCACTCTGTGTGTGTTTCTTGGAGCCAGGATGACGGAAGCTGGGCCCTGTACGCTCACGGTCACGTGGTTTCAAGGGGGAATGGCATGAATTGTAATAATGACAGCATTAGCCCAGATAGCTTCTTCATTATTGGTCAGGGCCAGAACGGGTCTTTTGAGTCAAATGATGCATTCTCAGGGAGAATTACCAATCTGCACATTTGGGATCGAGTTTTGAGCAGCTGTGAAATACTCACCATGGAAAATGATTGTTCAACCATCTCCTCTGGGCTGGTGTTTAAGTGGAGTGAGCCATTGCTGGAAATAGAGGACCAGATGTGGGGGGAAAGCCCGTGTCAAGGTACAGTTTAAATGACAAGAAGAAGAAGAAAAACGTTTTTGCAAAAATCTAATATCAAGGATTTAGTTTTTGATTAAATTAAAGGGAAAATAGTTTGTGTGTTTTAACCTAAAGGAAAACAAAATCATCCCTTAAAGTCCAGAGCTTCAGAAAACTATACAGCATTTTTTATTTTTTTTTTTATTTTTTTACTTCACATTAGTTGATTTCACAATTGGGTTGGGTGTGGTTGCTATGCAGACAAAAACAAAATCTAATGGACACCAGGCAAAAACAGCTTTTGTGCGCACACAAGATTCCAAGGTCTGAGCGAGGCTCATGTAGTAACCTCCTCCCATCTGGCACTTTCAAGTGGAAAGACTCGAAATTAGACGTTGACAGACACTTTTCAATCTAATCTAACTGAGATATAATTGTCAAATATGCCAGCTTCAAGATGTGAAAAGCTCCTGCAAACATTCTTCAATGGACTCACAGCTAACATTGGAGTAAAAGTTGAATACAAGTTCACACCACTCCTTGCAAATTAGTATTTAAAGGAAATTGTAGACCATAAAACTGTTTCCTTTCATTTAAAAATGATGTGCTACTTTGTCTTTTTACATCACATATAAAGTTTACATCACATATAAAGTTTAACGGCCATTGAAGTCTGTTCGTGTAGTGTCATGATATCTTAGAAATTGTCTTGGCATGGTTAATTCTCAGAGTATAAATACTTTTCCAAAGCTCTGTCTACAGTAGCTGTCAATACTGAGAAATATTTGTATTTATTTATTTATTTATTTATTTTAAACCACCCAACTGAGGACTAACGGATAAAAATGAGCAATGATGACTAAGTTGTAGCTGGCAAATTAACTCTAAATGGTTCTTGTAAATGTTTTTTAACTTAGATCATTCTGAGTCCCACCCTTGAAAACAGACTTCTCCCTCTCTGACATCATGGTCCCCAGTGAGCATTCAGTGTCCAAAAGCCTCACTCCCTCTCCTACAACTGAACTTGCAGATGTGATAGTATACTCACTTTCTTTCTGACTTACGTTCCATATTTGTTATTTCTGCTCAATATCTAAACCCTAAAATACTCATCAGCCAGGACCTCCTGCTCTCTAAAGCAGGTGGTCAAGCAAAATACAAAGTTATTTTACTTCTGAAAGTTATTTTACTTATTATTACTTCTAAAACACATTTTGTAACTTACTGGACTTTTTACACTTATTTATTTATTTATTTTTTATTTTATTTATCTATTTCTTTTTTTTTTTACAAAGAGCGATTTGCATCAATATGAATAGTACATTTGATCAAATGAAAACTATAAGGTTTGCACTGTAAAATAAAATCCAGGGATATTTAGAAACTGCATTTCAGATTACCTTTTTTTTTTCTTTTAAAAAACAACATTTTTACGTCAACACATTTTAAATGGTTTTAATTTAACAAAAGCATTAATCCTACCAATTTCCTTTGCTAGGGAAATTTGCTGATTTCGCTGTGGATTTATTTAAGTCGTTGCTGGATGGGACTTCTTGGCAAAACCAAACTTTCACTGTCAAAGTTTTCCAGAAAAAGATTATTGATGAAGATTGTGGAGTGTTTAACCCTGTTACAGAGAGCTGTCTCTTAGAGAGGTGCAGCTCATATAAGAGAGTCGTCTGTCAATTAAAGAAGGGTAAGTTTCTTTTGGTCTGTTGTTCACTCTTTTGTATTCTAATGAAAACCTGTTATGAGTGTCTTATGTTGGATATTTTATGTGATATTTAACCATGCTATATCTGACTGTACACATGTAATTGTAAGGCGTAAAAAAGGCACCAAGGCTGATCATAATCAGCATCTCATATCAGGGCAATGGCCAGAGACTGTGACTGTATCGGACTAGCATGGAGTTGCAAATCAAACATTTCAGTTTGTGATGCCATTTAGAAAGTTCAGTTCCAAGCATCTGTAGCAAGTAGACTGAAATAAAAGTGATAAAAATAGTTTTTTATGGTACACCTCACAGGAGTTTGGCAGGGATAAAATCATAAATGCTCAAAGAATGATAATAATTAAAAATGAAAATTAAAACTATCTATAATCCAAACTTTAGTTTAAATAACTTGCCACACAAGGTTTCATCTGTCAAATTTGTTGTATCAGTTGATCTGACTACACTTTATTCTCTATACTTTTGCAGCAAAGCCCAGTTTGCCAAACTCTCCTTTTTTCAGTAAACTGAGCAAATATCCAAACATCACGCAGGTAAGTTGTGACATCTAGTTGTCTTTGGCAAAAGTATATGATGTAATTTAATCCTCATAAACTTAGAAATGTGTAAGTATACTGAAAGAAACCATAAAAGCAGAGGTACTACATTAAAAACCTTGTCTGTGTATATCAGGTATGATATTTTTATATCAGACATAATTTTGACATAGGAGGGTTTTTTTTATTTATTTATTTGTGAAGCACTTTCTAATTTTATTTTATTACCACAAAGATGCTGTTTTGGACTTATCTAATTAGTGCAAATCATTTAGTCAATTTAATGTGATCCAGAGCTGTTTGCCTGTCTGTCTGTGTCTCTAGGTAATGGAGGAGCTAAGCATCAACACCTCCCAAAACACAGATTTGACCTCCCTGCAGCAGCTGACTCAGGCTGCTGTGCATACAGTAGAGGCTGATGGCCATCACCCCTTAACCTCAAGTGACATCCTCTACTTCGCTCAGCTGATTGATGGCATTGCAACCAGCACCTACTCTGCAGGAACCAATTCAGCAGAGGTCATGATGTCCATTGCTACAAACTATTTAAACCTAGCAAATGTGATGCTTGAGCCAGAAACGGCTACGCAGTGGGTTGGTCAGACCGAGGATGGGGTGAGATAGGATATTTTATTTGTGTAACAGTAGTTGTTCATCAAATTTTCTACCTATAAAACCCCTTCCTATATTAATTGTGATTTTTTTTTTTTTTTTTTTTTTTTACTGTTTGCAGGTCAACTCTGGACCATTTACAATCATCAAGAGCATTGATAGTCTCACCGAAGCTCTTGCAGACACACTGTCTGTTCAGCAAAGGGGCTTCACGCTCTCTACTAAAAACATAGGTGGTGTACTGTTTTGAATTATTCTTTGCATCTCAGAATTTGCATCTTCATACACGTAGCATGAATTAGTAGTATAAAATAACAGATGCTGTGCATATATTGTGCTTCCTGTGCCATCAGATGTGTACCTGAAGTGGCAAAAACTTTCTCCTGAGAGCAGCAGTCAGGTCTTCAAGCCATCTGCAGTCTCCTCTCACAGGCCCAGAGGAGGTCGTCACGACGAACTGATTATCCCAGACTCTGAACTACAGCGGTTGCATAAATTAGGTAGGAATGAAATATCGTCATCCACGACTTCTGTTTTTGTACCATGAAAATTAATGCCTAGATTTTAATATTTGAAAGTCAGCCATAGACAAAAATTCTAAATTTAAATGGTAACACAAGCTACTGTTATAGGTAGATATTTTTAACATGCCAGAGGCCCAACTTGTTTAAAGATACTTTCAGTTATCTTTATTTTGTTGTTGTTGTTGCTGACTCATAGCCACTTTCTGTTCTTTTGGTTGTCACCAGTCTATGATGGATTACACATTAAGCTGTTCTTTCTCTGTGAAAACAGGATGTAAAGAAGTGATGCTTATTCATACCCACTACAGCCACCTTAGTGAGGTTGTGTCTGCAGCGGAGAAATCTACAGAGACTCAGCTAAACAAAACAGAGAGGTTAGCTACTATTGCTCCACCACTGATGTTATTCCGAAATAAAAACAGTACATCTGAACTTGCTTCAACCATTTATTCTTATCTCATATTTCTAATGAACTTCTTAATTTTGTTATATTTCATTCGTCAAGCAAAACTTCCAGAACTGTATAAATATGATCAATTTCCTTTGCATCAAAACTGATGCTTCTATATTAGTCATCTGTCCTTCAAACAAATGAAGCCAGGAGATTATTTTAAAGTAAGATTTATGTTAGTGATAACTGTCCTTTGCCTTTCTAGTACTCTTCCAGGCAAACTAACCTCTGCTGTCATATCAGCGACTGTCCGAGACGTCTTGAAGGGCCAAACCGTCCCCGTGGCCGTCCAGTACACCCTTTCATCTTCACAAGTGGTACGGGATGTGGTTCATGGTGTAATCTAAACCATTACATGTACTCATTCTATTATTGAAGTTACTATTCAAAGATTTATGTTTTTTTTTTTTTTATTTAAATATATATTTTTGTTCCCACCAAAAGTGGCATTTTTACTAATGAGATAATTTTAACAAAAATTGTAAAATTTATTTACAAAGATTAATTTTCCTGAGGGAAAGAGTCCAAAATGAAAGACGAATAATAGATTTGAATGAAAACATTGTCCGATGACAAACAGGAAAGGCATTGATTTTCTTGAAATAGCAGCATAGAAAGGTTTGAGAAGATGCATGTAAGATTCTGGAGAACTCAATGATTATAGCTTTTGCCGTGGTGCATGTAAGGGAACATGCTGGGATCCTCATGGTAGGATGCTAAGAGATATGTTCGTATTTTGACACTTTGCTATTGGAGAAGATGGCAAATAAACACAAATCTATCTTTTTGTTTCTAGACGAAGTATTCCCAGACAGTTCCTGCTGTTTGCGCATTTTGGAATTTCAGCCTGATGTAAGTTTGACAAACAGCAGATCCACTTTAATAGACATGGCACATTTTTCTATCAATAAGATCTCAATGAAATTAATAAATGGCAAGATTGGGGTCTAAAGATTGTTTTTTAAAACTCATATTTTATATGATCAGACTTAAATAGTTTATTCCAAAAAAGCATAGCAAATCAAAGTGTATTGTCATCTTAGTATTATATACCTTTACGACACACAGATGTATGCGAACCAATGTCTCCAGTAACCACTGGACGAGAGACCGAGTACACCACACAGGGCAACACACAGGCAGAAATGACAAATATACTGTAGATGCACACACTCACCCCTGAGGACAAAGGCCAAAGTACCTTGTGATAACCCATTCATGCATGGGGAGAACTAATGAACATTTATGTTTGTGTCAATGCTTTTGTGCTCCATTATTTAGGCATAGTCACGGGAGTGGCTGGTCCAGTGATGGCTGCTCCCTGATCTCTGTTGGCTCTAGTGATACTTCATGTCTGTGCAACCACACAACCAACTTTGCAGTCCTGATGAATTACTTGGAATCTAAGGTAACTACACATTTATTGACATGAGGTAATTAAGTGAATTCCATACATGAATTAATACGTGGTAGTTTCTATTGAAGCATGGGACAAGGTTTAAACTCTAGAGATACACTCATAGAAACCCTATATTATTTGAAGAGAACACTGAGAAAAGAAAACAGGTGACCCAAAAACAAAAAGGTTAGTAACGGTAATTTGTTACACGTAATCAAATTAAGTTTATTCAAGCAAATATATATGGTGTATTAAACAAATGTAAATAAATTAAGCTAGTGAAAGGTAAAATACAGCGACATAAAATTTTAGGATTTACCGTACGATTTACCAACCAAATCTTCATATTGGAAGAGGTTTCCCACGTTCATTTTCTCTTTTCCATTACCATGCGTGTCCTCTGTTTCAGTGGAGTCCTGAAGAAGAGCTTATTTTGACCAAGCTTACGTTCATCGGCTGTGGGGCATCTCTCTGCGCACTGGTGGTGACCTTGATGCTCTTCACTGTCCTGGAGTGAGTAGCTGTTTAACATTCCCGTTCCATTCGCCAATGAATCAAATAAATAGCCTCTGTGTTGTCACAGCCAACAAACTTTGAGCTGGTTTGATTCGCCTTTAACTTAAGAATAAACTTCTTTTCCCACAACATTCATTCTATGGGTATTTGTTGCCAAGTGTTGGTTATGCATTTCAATTCAGATTATTTCTGATAGTATAATGGATGCTTGTATTATTAGTTAATCTTACTCCTATTAGAAAAATGTGCTGATTCACACTCCAGAATGGGTTCTTAAATGAACAGAAATGACTAAAAATACACACATTCATCTGGCACGGGATGACATATTGGGAATCTGGCCGCTTCCCTTCTGTCCTCCAGGCTTTTATCAGTATTGACTCGTGCTAATGCTGTAATTGCTGTTGTCTACATGTGAGTCCTCTCCGAAGTTTTATGGTGGAAACCCACAGCTGGCAATTAACATTATAGTCACATAGGGATCTCAATCAGCAGAAGAGGTGCTGCCCTGACAATTTATAAATGTCCTTAAAGCAAAGAGGGCAGCAGTTCATTTCACACATTCTGCTGTATGATCTTCATTTAACTCATCCCACTCCACAGATAAAACACGGACTGGAAAGGTGGAGATTTGCTTAGAGACTGTAAAATGTATTTGGTGTGAAGCACCATGTGCTGACATTAGCCTAATTGGTTTAAATAATTGAGCTTTAATGGAAGTTTTAGTACTGCTGCACTGCTGCAGCACATTCATAAAGAGGAGCATAAAGCTGTGTCAGCTTGTTGTGGTTTAATATTTTGGTGAAAAGAGTAATTATATTATTCTGTTGTGTATAAAATGACACATCCTAAATTTCTTCAGTAAATTAAGCGGGAACAAAGGAAATTATTATTGTTACCCATTTAAATGAGTTTTATTTAATCTGACAATGGATTCTGTTATCAATAAAAAAAATGTTTATTGCCATTAAACGATTGTATTTTTCTGGAAAATAAAATAGGAAACTAAGGTTTTTTTCTTTTTCTTTTCCCTTATTTCCAATTAAATCTCAGCAAGTTGAAGGAATCGTGTGGCAAATTTATAGAATTAGATCAGATGTGACTAGAGGTGCTATATTATAGACACATGCATAAAATAGTTGGATTAATTTATCTGAATTAACATGGATGTCACATCCTCTTTCTTTAACTTAACAATAAAAGTAAAAGTAATCTTACACGTGGAAAAATGTATTCTTGATCTCACTAAGTGAGATTGCCATTGATTTTCTTTTTTTTTTACATATTAGTCACACTGAGCTTTTTCAGTGTATCCAAGGAAATAGTAACAATCATTTGGCATTTATCGTTTAATTTACTTAGCTACTTCAAGATGGTTTTTGTTGAAAACTTCAGCCAAAGTTACCTTCCATTTGGGTTCACCAACACCTGTCCTCATGAGGATTATCAGGCAGAATTAATGAAAAATGGACACTAAATTTAGATTTGGGAGCTTGTCTTTTACAGTCAAAGTCATAGATTTTCGTTTTATAGTTTCTCTTTATAGTTTGTCATTTCTTCCTTTAACTTCAAGCCGTTAACATAAATCTACGTTTTGTATTGTCATTACGTTTATTTTGTACTTTTATGGGTAATTGATTTAAGTTTGCAACAATGATCTCTGCTGCCCTTTAACACATGCCATAAGGATCTATAGAGAGACCAAATGAAGAAAAACCTAAACTTTCATTTGAGTTCAAACATTTCATCAGCACTCATATGATGTGATTCAGTCTCACTAAACATTTTTCCTTTTAAAATGTCCCTTTCTGTGTTTATAGCATCCCTAAATCAGACCGGACCTCCATCCATAAAAACCTGTTTATAGCTCTGATCTGTGCCCAGGTGATTCTGCTCTGCAGTGGCTCCGCCATACACAGCAAGGTAGCGTACAGGCAGGAAACAAATCTTCTTTTATTTATCAGTCTGTGTGAGTAATGTTGTCACTCTTAGGGACATATATTATGGACAAATGTGAATCAAATGAGATATTGTAAGCTTGCTGGTGGGAAAATATGCCACCGTTAAACAGCAACTTTGTACTGGTTACATACATGTTTTTAATTTTACTCCTGCATGACATACAAATTATAGTCATAACGACAAAAATATCAAACTCATAACTATTAGAAGGTCTAATTAACCAAATACAATAAATTGTTTTGCTTTTAATTGAGGTTGAATATGTAAAAACAAATGGAAAACAAATAATTTTGGCAGATGATGTAACATAAGTGACCATAAAAGCTGTACCAATCGGCCTCTGGTGGTTACTAAGATGCCTTGACCCGTTAGTCAAGACTAGTTTTTCCCCCCTGAGGGTGAGAAGATGCTTGTTGGTTATTTTAGTATTAATAAGGTCTTCCATAACAAGGCCTGAAATAATACAACATAATTAACTTGTTTGGATGTTCAGTGTCTTTTGTAATTCTATTGCAATTTATTTGTTTTCCAACATCTTTAATTTATGGAAGCTGTATTTAGAGGTGAAACCAGAAATTGTCAGGCACTAATTGCAAAGATACATACACGTTTGTTCTCACTGTCTGAAGTTAAATCAGATCAGAACGATTGCCCGCTTTAAACATTGAGGGGAATGCCCGGATGGTGATGTCATGCCTTTGGAAACTGCTGATTGGAGTTTCAGACAGTGAGAAAAAATGTGTATGTGTCTTACTAATGGGTGTCTGAAAATGTCCTTTTCAAACTCTATATAACAATCATGACGCAGTATTTTGATCAGTTATGATATTACATATCATATCAACCATATTTAATTATTTTATTAATGAACCTTTTATGAGACTTCTTTGCAATTATTAATTGCAAAGTGAAGTGAAGGTCACCGCATAACCTCACTTTGAAATGTAAGCCAAAATCTTGCAATTTCTCTGTTTGTGATTTTCGTGTAATCGCAGGTGGCTTGCACACTTGTTGCTGCGCTGCTCCATCTTTTCTTCATGGCAGCTTTCAGTTGGATGCTGGTTGAAGGGCTGCTGCTCTGGAGCAAAGTGGTTGCAGTCAACCTCAGCGAGGATCATCATATGAAGTATTACTATCTCATCGGTTGGGGTATGGTGGTTTTGTGCATATGAATCGTTGTCTTGTCACTGAAAAAGCAAATCAGGTCTGGTGCCTTTATGAAAACACCTGTAAAGTCATACGTATCTTAGACATTACTCAGATATTCTTTAAAATTTAAATAAACCTTTTAAAATAAATCTTTCATAAATAAAAATAATTGAGTACCACAAATGTTTGTAATCTCCATGTATTTCCTTTTTTTTTTCTTTTAAATTCAAACTACTTAATCTCAAGTAAATACATTTTTATCTTAATATTACCAGGTCTTCCTGTGCTGATCGTCACCATCACTCTTGCATCGGCCTCAGGCAAATACTCAGCTGATGACTACTGCTGGCTCAGTGTCCAAAATGGTATCATCTGGGGATTTGTTGGTCCGGTCATCTTCATCATAATGGTCAGGAATTTATTTATTTACTTTAAGTTGATGATTGTGCTACTTTCGCTGTTAAAGTGCTAAATAAAAAGAACATTCAGCTTTTGTGTATCTGGAAATCCAACTGTTACTGTTATGTACTGTTATGTTTTTTTCTTCAAGTTAACATATGTGAGCTTGCATTATTATATATTTTTTTAAAGGTGAATCACATTATTAGACAAGGAAATCGGTAATAATTTGTTTGCACAGAAGATTCTAACAGTCAAAAAGGAAAAGACATACAGCAAAATAAGAGTAATTATCTGACTTTTTTCTGTTCTATTTTCATTTGTTTAAAATATATTTCCAGGTCAATATCTTGGTTCTGACCAGGGTGGTAATCATCACCATCTCGACAGCAAAGAGAAGGTCCATCATGCTGGCCTTGGGCATGAGTCCTGCCGAGCAAGCCTATGAGCAGATCAGGTAGTGGCCACTAGGAGGCACCATTTGTCCTCTTTTAAAAATGAATGTGTCGGGGATGCTGGGCGAAAGCTGTAGTCACAAATTGAATCCAAATGTATTTTCTTTTTTATCAACCTGCCAAAATATATATTTTAAGTAGCTTTGCATTAATTCTGTATATTTTTAAAATATTTAAATTAGTTCAAGTGTTAATAATATGTTGTAATTCCATGTAGCTTTTATAATTAAAATTCCTACAGTTCCTTAGTGTTTGTCCTGCTTTTATTGGGTGTTGATGTCCTGTAAGGTTTGTAAGAGTTTTTGGTTTATAACACTGTACTGTATCACTTTTTTTAAAAAATTCGATTCAGGGATGGTATGAAGTGTATCGTTGCTCTAATAAGAGTTCATTTTTTGCATGCAACATACCCTTCCTCCATACACGATTAGTGTTAAAATCTGATGGTAATACAAATAAAACTGTGTATTTATGTGGATGTTTTAATTTGTGGGTCCACTGAGGAGCATAGTAGATGCACTGTGAGAGTTTTCAATGCAGGCCTTGAACTGTGTCGCACCTCTGGGCGGCAGCCGGAAAGTCAAACACATTGGCTCACAGAATAAACCAGTTCTAGGTGCATGTCATTTCACAAACACACAAATGCACAGACAGCTGTTGCGGTTTTGGCAGTCACCTGAGTGGGAAGCTAATTTGACTCTAAACAGAATTAAGTCACATTGAGGGTGGGAAGTTGTCACCACATCAGCTTTCCTGCCCACATGGCTTTGTGTATGGAAGAAGCAGCCTGCTGGAGCTGCTGGGTTTTCTTCTAAAAGGAGTTGAAAATGCAAGGGTGGATACTATGCAAGCTGGAAGAAGTGGAAATAAAGCTTAATATAATCAGAAAGTAATCTGAATAGTTGAATTATTTTTTGTACTTTTTGTTTGGGTCTAAAAATTGTTCATCCATTTCAGATCAAACATATTTTACATGTTCCAATATCCGTTAATAAAATTCAGAGATTTATTTATTTTTTTTCCCAAGCATGTTTCTTCCTGTGCATATTTGAAGTTTTTTTCCTCACATTAGCGTTGCATGGTAATGCAAGTCTTTGGTTTTGTCCAGGGAAGAGTTGCTGTCCAAATGAAATATTCCTCGACTTAAAAAAAAAAAAAGGTTAAATAATATTGATCTGAATTGGAAATTAAATAAAATTGACTGTCAGAACTTCATCAGATCTTGCTTATGTTTCTTAGCTCAGATTCACGTGTGTGTGTGGTTTGATTTCCGTACTTGATTTATTCTTGTGTTCATGTGAGTGCAGGGCCGCAGTGAAAGCGGTGTTGGTGTTGCTGCCAATCCTTGGACTGACATGGCTCTTCGGCGTGTTGGTACCATTTTCCATCGTCATGGCCTACCTCTTCATTCTTCTCAATTCCCTACAGGTACACATACACACTCATGTATGTTATTAGAACAGACATTGAAGACTAAAAAATTTGATATTACAGAAAAGAAACACTTCACATCCCAAGGTTTTGCACTTAATTTGTACTAACAAAAAAAAGGTTAAAGTCTCCATGAATGCATAAACAAGTTTAATGGTCCCACATTCATGCACATTCATGCATGTTTTTTTTTCTTCTTTTTTCCCCTTCTTTTTACATGGGATAGATTCCTGTTGTGACTGTACAAGGTCTCTGGACCAGATATAAAAAGCACAAATCGATGCAAAAGAAGCAATAGACAGATAATTGCACAATCTATTTAGAAAATTGATGTGGTACCATTGGTGAAATATAAAAAGAAGAAAACAATATATTGGATGGATTTTAAGGTTAATTTCTAATGAAAAGAAAACCGAAGAACAAGATTCTCTGAAAATTCCTTTCATTTACTCATCAGCTGGAACATTAAAGTGTCAGTTTAGTTTCTCATTTGCTGTCAGTGCAGTTCTCTGCTGAGGAACTTTTTATCCTGGCAGGCATTCGTATGAATATAACTTTAACCGCGTAAACACTGCACTTTCCAAGTACGGTGACGCTACACAAACTTACCAAGAGACTTTGACGGCTCTCACAGGAAATGTTCTCAAATATGGAGGTTATTCATATACAGAGGAATGCCTCTGTAGCTTGAGTAATAATTAAAGCTTATGTAGCTATTTCTTCAAATGTCTAACCTTAAAAAAAAAAAAAAAGAAGCTTTTACACACATCAAAACTGTAAATATTATTGCAATATTTTGATCTTTTTCCATGGTTGCCATAGCACATGAAGTTGTCATATTTTATTTCACTTAACAAAAGGATTATAAAAATTTGAGATGGTGCATTTCTTCCAACATGTTGTTAATCAGGCTTTAAATTGTTTAAATAGATTAAATATGTGCATTTACAATTCTGTACTTCTCTTCTGGTTCACTGCAGTAGTTGGGAAAACCTGCTCAAAAATGTGTCGCGAGCTAAAAACATATTTTCAGACCCCTAAATGTTTTGAATTCACAATTTACCTAAAAATCAAAAATATTAAGCTGATCCTTTTACCTTGCGTTGCCTTTATAGAATCACAATGGACATTAAATATTGAAAAAAATATATATACTATTTTTAAAACTAGCACTTTATCTGTAACTCTCATCAGTAATAAATAATTTGAAGCAACTGAACTACACACAGTTTGTCATACATTTTAATTCACAATTAGGTCAGTACTTTTTAAAGCATAGACAATATAACAGAAGTTAGCAGCACTATGTTGCTTCTTGGTCTTAATTGGAATTAGGCCCCTGGATGAATTTGTGCTTAGGGCCTCAGTCAGCCTCGCCCTGAGTTTGACCAAGAATACCCATCTGTACTAATTCCAGTTTTATCTTTTTCCCTCACTTAAAACTGCATTCTGGGAACATTAGGCTGATTTTAATTGCATGTAGTGATTTGTAATAATGTAATATGTTAGAAGAAATTGTTGTTCTACGTTTTTTTCTTATGCAAGGCCTTTAAAACGACCATCTGTTTGTTACTGTCAGCTGGAAAAAGGCAAAGGTTGTAAATAACATCACAGTTTAAGCAATGTAAACAATATTTTGTTCATAAATCAGGAACAAAAAGGTTTTCTATTAAACTTAGCAATTCTGCATTTCTCATATGAAGAGGGTACGGCATATATCAAGGTGTTTTTACTTGTCATTGACAAATATAAAGTAAAAAGGGGAAAAGGTTGCTGTCTATGTGTTAAAAAGGGAATTACTTTAACATGAAAATTGTACTCTAATTGTTCTTTTTATTTTATTTTCTGCTTTTTTGTATTCAAAGCCCAGTATTATTGTTCTTTAGTTCACATTGTCAAAACCCCTTTCTAAAAATTTAGTGGACACTGGGCTGTTCTTGCTGTTTTATATTTTTTGTTTGACATTTTAGGCACACACATTAATATTCAAATATGCATCTATTCTTTAATAAGAAAGGCACCTGTTTGGATCATGATTTTCTGCATTTCAGTGTTATTTTCTACTTTGCTGTCCAAACAGAAAACTTGAAACATATTTTGTAATACTTTCTCTGTAGCAGACCACTTTGTATTTCTGCCCTTCTCCCCTCCTCCCCCGCTTCTCTGCATCTGCTTTTGCAGGTTGTAGTTATCTTTTAATCAGCTGTATCTGTAATTGAGCTGTATATTTAACCGGAAAATCAATAGAGGACTTAGCTCCACTCTAATCATTAAGTCAGATCCTTTGCTTACCATAAATAGTTTCTGTTTCCCTCTCATATCTAATTATATTTTTTCCATGTCGACAGTAATTAACACAGGTTTTTTTTTACTTTGCTCTTGTTGTAGGACTGCGCTGTTTAACATTTTAATATCTGATATGGATTACTGTTATGTGCTTAATTCTAACCGGCTCTGTCTATTCAGCTTTTCATCTCTGAATCCTACAGTCCGATTTTCTTTGTCTGCTTCCTTTTCTACATTTCGTGGATCTCTTAAGTTTTCTCTTTTTGACGATGCAGTATGGCCCTGGTCATTAACTAAAAGACACCAAAAAATTTAGTCACTTATTGATTACACTTTTAATCAGTGACTTGAACAAAAGTGAATACGTTTTTTTTGTTTTTTCTTGTATAAAGACAACAATTCTATTTTCTATGGCGGTTTGTTATATTAGTTCAGGGACTCTTTTAATGAATCAATGAATTTTTCTTTGATAAAAGCAAATACAAATGTAAAAAGCTAAAACATTTCTTGCTGAAAACATTCAATTTTACAGAAAACGCCCCATTCTGAAGGATAAATATCCAAGTGATCATAAGGAAAACTTCTTGGGCTTTTACATTTTGGTAAACCGCTGACAAATAAACCTATTTTTAACAACCGTGCGGGCATGTTCGGACTCCAAACTCAACCATATTTAATGTTGTGCAGGTGATTTGGTCAACGTCGTCATTCAAGTGGCTTTTATGCCAGAACTGTATCAATGAGTGAGAGCAGATTCAAACAGTTTTCTCACATGCGGCTTAAATAATATCCAAGGTGAAACTAAGACCCCATTATAATCTGGCTTCTGAAACGTCTCACTACATTTATACAAAATATACATGGGAGGTTTACAACTTTAGGTTTCACTTCAAACTAACTAGCCTTGAATGGATTGGAGTCAGAGAACTCAAATCCAAGTTCAGCAGGAGTTGAGGCTCTGCAGCCACTCTCCATGTGCAGGGCAGCACCTGCCTCTGTACAGTTCCTTGCAAAAGTTCACTTTTATCACATTATAGCCAAAAATTCCAACATATCCTATAGGGATTTTATGTGTTAAATAAAAAATATGCATGATTACAAACTGAAAGGAAAACGATGGATGGTTTCATGGCCGTCACAATGATTATGTTCGATTCAGACTTGTCCTCCTCCCTGTTGAAAAATATAATTTTTTTTCTTGTGGAACATCTTATGTCTTTCATGTATTTTTTATAGAACTAAATCGGTCAAAATTGGCACAAGCAGATGAGACCTTAAAGAAAACTCAATGCCATTATAGGCTAGAAAAGGCTTAATTTGTTCTGATGAAGGTGGTTGGATGAAAAAAAAAAAAAAGAAGACATAGATTGCAGAATATGTTTAAGTTGCAATTTATTGATGGTATCTCTTATTAGTGATTGTGTTGTTACAAGTATGGACAGTTGCTACTTCATGTCAGAAAATCTACGGCTGCAGAATGTGCCTGAGTTATGATTTCTCTCTTTTTTTTCTTTCTCAGCTCTCAGGAAGCTGGTTCAGCATTTAATGTTCTTACCTCAACTTGGCAAATTTCATCATCCGTCCTCATGTTTATCTGAGAATTTAGTTATGAGCAAAGAAGCTGTGGTGTCACGGCATTGGCACTGGCCATTTTCTCTTGTCTCCTTGATATTTTTTGTTTTACTGTGTAACGGTACACTTGAGCTGAAGACAGTCTTGCCATCTTCAGTGTCAACAAATCTGTTTGTTAGAGAGTAGACTAAATACCATTCACACACATTATTAAATTGGTATAACCATAAGACTGGGACAGGCAAATTTCTGGCAGACAAGTGATAAAACAAACAAACCCATAAATAGGTAAGAAATTTTAACAGTGTGTGTTTTTTTCCTTTATTTGTAGCTGTTATATTTTCAATGGGCCCAGCCCAAATAACATAAAGCTTAAGCAGCAAGCTTTTACTATGAAATCAATAAAACAGATAATGTTGACCAGCCTTTTCTTATAGCTCTCCCTGATGCAGCTCGCTCATCTCCCCCACTACAATCCTTACAACTACAAACTATCTCCACTGCTGTTATTGCCTGAACACATTATAGTGAAAAAAAAATCACTGGCATTAATGCACTTTTGTCTTTCTGAACTTGTAGGAAGCACTATTATATTTTATGTCCCGAATCGAGGTTTTGTGTCACGCTCTCACTCCACTCCTGTGATCATCATGATGTTTTATTTTTTTCTATTTCTTTGTTTGTATTTAATTACAACAAATCAAATGTTTGCCATGTGTTACTTTGCAACCAGAATCTACTTTTGTCATTTAAGGTGCAGGACTTGTACCTTTATTGACCCGTGGAGTAACATTCTCAAATCAGACAACCTAGTAGAGATGTACGAATCACCTGCAGATGTCGATTTTTGTCAAATTCCAGTGGCTCTTGAGCTGTTTCAATACGAGATACAAAATAGCCTTTCTGCTGTGTTGTCCAGAAATATTCATAGTAGGAGTCGAGACAAAGTCGCATTGTGTGTGTTACAAAACAATCTCTGTAACGTCTGTATTTTCTGGAGGTCTGCATTCATTTAGATTTCCAAAAGGCTCCTAGAACTTTGAAATTCAGTTCATGGAGGAGGTCAGACATGACAACTGACAACTATTCAGTACTCCTTAATTTACTTTATGTCTTGCTCTCTCGCAGCCTAAATGAACCGCAGACGTATCCCAACATGCCCTGGGAAATATGTCCTTCCTTTTGAATAGCTTTTATATCTCTTTGCTTTCTGTCACCTAATCAAGAACACTTCCCTGATGCTAACTTTTTGTCATCTTCGAACAGTAATCATCGACATCATCGAGCGTTTTTGCTAACACTAACCGGTAGCACTTACATTTAGTGCGTTCGCAGATCAGAAAATCTTTTTTTTCAGAACAGCTTGTCATAGGTCAGGCCATTCTGGCTGAATAATGGAATCCAGTGAAAACCTGATTTTGTGGCGCATCTACATTTTCTTGACTTCTTTTAAATGTGAGAAATCACGGTCCCTTGTCATATTTTATATTTTTTTTATCAAAAATAAACATCAGCATGAATTTTGAACGCTTGAAACTTTTTATTCTTACCTGCTACTACTTGTTTTATTATTTTATTTATTTTTTTATGAACATCCTCACCATAAATACAGTCATGCCTCATCTACTCCCTTATCAGCAAGAGATAGAAGAGAAGAATGGGTGCTCTTTGGGTAGGCCATAAATTCTTCCACTCTTTGTCATCCAATCTCGGGGTAATGTCGTTCAAAATCCCCGTACCATCTATTATCCGGGTATAATAGGTTCCTGGTCATGCAGTGTCCATCCTATTATTATCCCATAACTTTAAACTATCAATAACTTTGAGGTTCAGAGATAGTTAGATGTTGGTGAGAAAAAAAAGGAAGCATAGGAGAGGTGAAGGAAGTTGAGCAGTTGGTAAAGCAAATATTAAGGTGATGTTTGTTCTCTGCGAGTTGTTGATAGTTGTTGACTTTGACTGGGAAAGTGCTACTCAGAAATGTGTTGGTTTATTTCTGTTATAGTGCTTTGTTTCCTGAGGAGGGCAGCCCTGTGCCTTTATAAAAGTTGAGTAGTCACAGAAATTGATAAGAAAAGTTATTTTGTCTGTTTCATCACGTTGTATTTAGATCTATTTCCTCACATTAACAAACATTTTCAGTTTTATCGTAAATCTCATGACTTAGGAGATTTTCACAGGCGGAATAAACCTTTAGATATGAAATTCATCATTTTATCAAGGTCTAAAAACAACTTTGAGAAAGCATTGTTGTATTGTTTTAGAAAGAAGGTGTGTAATTATTTTAAACTTAAAAGTTAAAGTGCATTTATTTGTATGAGTTGAAAGACATTACAACTTTTTTTTTTTTTAGCTGAATTGTACTTTTTGTTTTTCTAAAAGACTACTCCACACCATAATTTAATCGTAAGATTGATTCACATTCTTGCAAGATATTTTAGAATTTAATATTTGCATTAAAATACGCTCACTACCACCAAACAGATATCGACACTTAGACAAACACACACACACACACACACACACACACACGCACACACACACACACACACACACACACACACACACACACACGGGCACAGACCAGACTTGGCTAGTTGACATCAGAGTATATCTAAGATATAGATATGATCAATAAAGTGTTGCTCTGCCTATTGATTTTTGCCATATGGAAGATTTGTTGTGTGAGTAAGCAATGCTTTTATGGCCTCTAAAATGATTGTGCAAGAAGAGGTTTTCTATTTTTTTTCACTCAGAAGTTGCTTAGAGCAAAACTCTAAGAGACAGTTGGTGGTTTTAACAGGTTTGTGTACACAAACACATATAGTCACTTGTAATTAATTAGGCCTTATATGAATAACTTTTTACTCGGATATCAGTGATATTTTAGTTTTAGCTCACCAGTAAACCCATCCATACTTTACTTTATGTTATTACTCTTTTACCTCTGCTCATATTTAATTATTAATAAACACATGAGTGCTCTTGTCTTTGGTCTTGGAGTCAAACAGTAACCCAGTATCTTGAGTCTGTTGTTAAATTTGAAGCTCAGTTACAAATTGGTACAAGTTGCTCACTTGTTTTCTTCTCATTTTACCATAACTTCATTCAAACTGTTCAATTTCTTCTTGTCTGTATGGCTGCTACTGCATGTCACAGCAGTGGAAGCCTCACAAAGTCGAGTCCTGCTCTTTAAATACCGATTGTTATTAAATAAGTTATTTTGGGACACTCGTTACATTGAGATGTTATTTTTTATTGCTAAACAGCACAAGATAACAACTCTAATCATAATTTGAAATCTGTTGATATTAATTCATTTTGTCAATGAGATAACAATATGGAGTAGGAAATTAACAACCTTGACAATATTGTTAATTTTTGGGATTGTTAAACACCATAGCTGGTGTTTATTGTTGATAACAAATTTTACACATTTTTTATAAACAAGATGATAAATACTTAGGCCTAATTTAATTTAAGTCTAACTGGATTAATTTTATAACGCATGGATAGAATCATTTGGCTTTTTATTGCCTTCAAATGTGAGTTTTTTTGTGACTTCACACAATGTAAATGGAAGCTAATTCTAAACAAAAACTAATAGGGGCCTAAGTCTAGATAAGATGATGTAGAATTTTATTTCTGCTTATAGATTTGGAGAAGAATTGAGCATACAGTGTCTTTCTTAAGAAACCTATACAAGTTAATGGGCATTAACTATCACAATCTGGCTTGAACAAGATCCACTCCAAGTCAGTGCGTTTCATTTAGCTGAGGAAACAAAAACATCAGATTCCGGGTCACGTTTCTCTCTTTCGACTCATCCAGACTTGAACAGCAGCCCCATTCAGAAGGAACGTTTTCCTTTCCTGTTTCACTCAATTGGTAATTTTGTCCATGTGGCATGCTCTGCCTGCTTCACTGCTTCACTTTATTTTATTTTATCTTTTATTTTTATTTTTTTGCTCAGTTTTTTTTTTTTTTAATGCAGTGGGATACAACTGATGCGTTTATTTTTTATTTATTTAGTTTTTTACATTAAAAAAAACTCCTTTGTGTTACTGGTTAATTCTGAAGCATGGTTTAAAAAAAACAACAAATAAATAATTTCATGACAAGATTGTTTGCATCCCCATTGCCCAAGAAAATAAGAGAAGAAAGAAAAGTCCACTGTTAGCATTGCATTCTCAATTACCAGGCACGGCATTAAAAACAATATTCAAACGGGATACCAAGGTCGGCCCTGACTCCCAGTACGCTTCTTTTAGATGGCACTTATAATGAGGATGTTGGAGTTTTTTTTAAGTAGTATATTTATAGTGTGTTTTATTTCTCCTTCTCTTCTATTTTTTTCTTTAGTTTGTTTGTTTAAAGAAAAAAAATCTATGTAGAGCACTCTGTAATGTTGTTTGAGTGTAGAACTTCTAACAGAAGAGGGAGGCTTAACTCCAAATGCTAAATTTCATACAGGAAATTCTTATGAAAGTATAATATCAGCAGTCATTTTCTTATATAATGTAAATATTAAGTCTAGGCGTAAAAAAGAGAGGGCAGCAAAACGAATATGTGATGAACTATGCCTGACTTTTTCTTTCCCTTTTGGTGGGAGTGAAATACTTTTGGAAACATCAGTTATTGAAAACTGGCCTGCAAAAATAAAGCGGTGCATATAATAGGTTTCCTGTCAAAAAAAAAAAAAAAAGGCGAGAGAATTCCTGTCATTGCACCACCACCTCTAAGACCTCTTCTTCTGTTAAACCTGCCTGCATTTATTTGCCTTAGAATTACCTGCCAGCTCAATTTAGTAATTGACTGTGTCATAAGAAAGCAAACGAGCCCCCTTGCCCCTGCCAAACCATACCTTTGTGTGCTTTTTTTGTGTGCTTGAAAGTGTGTGTTCTGCTAGCTTACCGCCCATCTAATTTGTAAAATCCTCCCTGCTTTGCCATTTGTCATAAGCAGATATATATGTCTCTGTTTTTATCCTTGTCTGCAAATGCATGTTAGCAAGCAAGCGTTCAATCAGCTGACTCTCACCTTCATGACCTCACTCTCCCACGTCCCCTCCTTCCCGTCTTCCAATCTGTGCTGCAGACAGTGTCAGGAACAGCTCAGACACCAGAAATTACCCACGTCGAAACAATGACCGATCTATTTATAAGTTCACCGCCTTGCCTTTTGTACTGGCTGACACTGCTCGGCATGTGTGCGCACTCACACAACCTTAAAACAGCCATATCAGTGATGGCATGGGGTGAATAGGTTAGGGATAGTCCTGGTTTTCCTTACCCCGCCGCGTCGCCGCAGATCCCTGGATTTACCCGTCTTTGATGTATACTTTGAGGGTAATTAGTGAGAACTGGGTCAGAGTAGGCCGAGAAAGCAAAACAGTGTGGTTGTTTCAGCGACTGGGTGGTAAGGAGATGCTTAGATCTGCTTGAGAAAAGCCTGTAGGTGTTGGAGGTTAAATGCCTGTCCAGTTTGAACCACTTTACGTGACGCGAGCGGCCCTCTTTTTTGTTGCATCTGCCTTGACGCAAATAAACATTGCTCAAAAAGTTTCTAAAATGTAATTTTTTTCGGTGTATATATCTTCATTATCTTTTTTTCTAAACCATTCTCACCAGTGGATGCATTTTATTAACCTTATTTGTAGTGTTAGTGTGGTTTTCTTCTCGGTTAACTTGCAGCTTTGAATACATCAGTGATGATGTATTTGTGTTTTTCAATACTCTCATCATAAATTATTCTTCAAATTCTTTTTCATTTGCTCTTTAATGAAAAAATGTGATATTTAAAGAATGGCTAAATAGTTGTTGAGTTTTTTTTTTTTTTTTTTTTTTTTTTTAGCAAACATCTCACATTTCAAAATAGGATTTTTCTACAAATTATCCTTAATTATTATTTTTAATTTAAATTTCTTTTTAATCAGAGGACTTTTGTCAAGTACAAGCCATGAAATTCCCCTATTCACACACCACATGGTTTCCTTTCTGATTTATGTTATTCCCATTAATTAAAACCGTTATCTCTAATTATGGACAAGTGATCTAGAAACCACTTATCCAGAGTAAATCCCATGCGGGGATGATTAATGGGCAGTGAAGTATCTGGAAAGCAGGGTGGCTACCTGTATATTTTACTACCATTACAGTAGAGCATTGTGTGAAGGAAAACAAAACGGCAGCGATTAGAGACGGAGAACAACGGCTCTGGCAGCGGGACACTGATTGGGATGTTGATCGTCCCTCGCTGGCCTTTTGCCCTTCCTGCTGTGGCCCCCGGCCTGCCCTCCACAGATACCCCGGGTCGTTTCCTATCCATGTCAACACACACAGATATGCACTCTTCCCGCTGAGTGTTTACAGCCACATGCTGATTCCTATTAATCTGCTTCTCGTCTGGGTCCGGAGGAGGAGGGGAGGAGAAGGAAGGGGTGGGGGGTCCCGGAGGCGGGTTTGTCTTGGAGCGAGAAGCCAGCGAAGGTGGGTAAAGCCATTTCGCTCACACAATCCGAGAGCCTCGGCTGACAGATTGCGCCAGGCCTGGACTTCTTTTTACACTGAGCAGATGTGGTCTCCCACTTGTTTTACTTAGTAATTATCCCTCATTAGGTGAAAGCATGTGCCAATCAAACAACTTGGAGAGTGAGAACAGAGCCTGGGCCAGAGCAGGGAGAGACGGGGGAGAGGCAGGGAGACCTGTAGCCCGATCTTCACAGTTTTTACAAACACAGAGTCATTACTAGATCAAAGGCAGGCCCTGCCAGCGCTGCAGCTTCTGCATCACTGGCATTATTATGCCGTGTTTGACATTTCAGCTCTTGCAGAAATTACTTGCACAATTAAGAACAAATGTTTTAGATTTTTTCTTTCAATTATTTCAGTCGCACTGTATTTTTTTTTTATTCTAAACTTTTATTCCAGAGATAATGGTGTAATAAATAGATGTTAATTACATGTTGAGTCTTTTCTTTGACAAACATCTCGTCAAAACACAAATTCTCATAGAGTAGCAGCCCTGTCTCACTAAATTAAGCTTAAATTTCTGCCACAGTTATGTTAATTTTGTTTTTATTTTATGGTGTGCTAAACAAATACAATATATTGGATAAATTACCTCAATACCAGACACTCAGTTTTTTGTTAAACAATTATTATTATTTTGCAAATACTGTGTGCAATTGATTTATGTGTTTTATTTATTTTTAGTCAAAAATGTGGGAAATACAACTTATTTGGCAAAAAAAAAGTAGAAACCTTTACGTATCAGTTTTATTTCTCAAACTGTTACAATTGTTGTTTGTCCCACAATTCATAGTGGGCTGAATCTATGAATCATACAGCCGTCCTCACTGACTTACTGGGGGAGTGCAGCTCTCTTCCAAAAAATAAAAGAGTGAGAAAGAAGACAGAAACGAAGATCTATGAAGTCTTCACGTCAATGAACTACCATTCATTTTCACTTTGAAGTCCTTTGAACCGTACTGAAGTGTGATTGCAAGTGACAGTCACAGAGTCTGCCGGCTTATCATGATGGATGCACCTTGCCGTCATGGTGGCGCTGCACACATGTATTTGCACGTGCACTCCCAGACAAATGCATGAATACGGAGAGTTTCAGAGCAGGGTTAATGCGGGTCTGCGTTTGCAGACACAGACCCACTTATAAGATCCATTTATTCAGCTCATTCATACTCACACAAAGGGACAAGGTTACCTCTCTTTTTTTTTCTAATTGTGCAGTTTTCTAAATAACAAGATTGGAAATTCTCTGTCAATTTATTTCAGTTTTTAAAACTTTTAAAGGTAATATATTGCTCATATTGGTCCTGTAAATTAAACGGTTTTTTGGTTGTTTGTTTGTTTTGTTTTGTCATGTATGTGCAGTTAAGAAAATGTGTACATGACCTGCACTTTTTCAAAGATTGAAAGTGTCACAAAATGTTACAAAATGTAAAGAAATCCACATATTAGTGATGTAGACATTAATAGATGACCTGCATGTTATGTTAATTAATTAGATATTTTCTTTCTTCCTCCTTTTTTCTTTGTTTCTTTATTTCCTTGTTTGATTCTTTTACTTTCATTATTTCCTTCTCTCTTCCTTTCTTTCCTTTATACATTATAGAGACACTTATAGCTCTCAGCCCTGTGTTTGTGAAATACAGTAAAAACACCAGAACCATGTTTTCCTGTTTTTTGCAGAACTTGACCCTTTTAAAGCCATCCATGATTTTCAATTGAGGGAGCTACAAGCTGTCATAGATTTATTTATTTTTTTCATGGCTGTCTGATTATGTTTAACTTGTTTCGTTTCCAATAAATTGCTATATTTTAGTCTGGAAATTCCTTTTCCACCTCCACAGAGAGATGAGAAATAACTTTCTGAACTTTAGTTTGGACCTAATTCTGCTTGCCTCTGAGCTCAAGTAATGTTTGCAGGTGAGAATGCCAGAAGCAGCAGTTTTGTAGGAGCAGCTTCAACAGGAAGCTGCTTTCTGTGAAGGTGTAAGAGCTTTATGTGGACCGTCTCTTTCATAAAGATTTATTGCTATGTAAATGTTTCTTCAGCACTACTAGTTAAGTCTTGCTTCTTTATAATTTGCACTGTGGTGGAAAATGACTAAAACAGTGAACAATTGTGATTTTTTTTTTGTGTCAGACTAATACATAGACTACAGTTTTTATGGAAATGTGATGCATGACCCACATTTACTGGCATCCGTGGTAGAGGCGTGTTCTTAAAAGTTCATATAATGAATGCAGGTTTCAATACAGTAATTTCATATTGCTCTATAAAATGTTCAGTTTTATATATATATATATATATATATATATTATGCACAGTGGCATAAAATCTGAAAAATTATACATGATTTTCAATTATTTAACAAAAAAATACACTGTATGTTTGCATTCAGCTCTCTATCTAATACCCCTACAAGTTATAATATATTCAATTGCCTTCAGAAGTTAACTACTTAGAAAATTGAATAATTTTTTATATAATTTAATTAATTGTTGTTAAATGTACAGTTTTTTTCTGTTTGGATTTTATATTTTAAATATTCAACAATTATAATTAGTGGAGAAAAACTTATCTGGTACTGCTGATGCTTATATGTATCGCTATGTGACAACTTCAAAAAAAAAAATTAGCATCTCCTGTCAGTATCCGACTCGGGGCACATGTGTGCATTTTCTTCAAACCCATCCAGCGCCCAGCTGCTGTTCTCCAGGACGTGTGTTCTTTTGTTTATCCTCCCTGTCAGAGGAAAACTACACGATTAGAAAAAAAACATCGGAAGATTGACGGCGGGATAACATTCAGTTTGACAAGAAGGTGCGCCAGGAAAGCCAGCCGAATACCAAAGTATTTTTAATTAAACAGCTCTCTGCACTAGCTGCACCAGTTCAAAGACTCCCGCTTTGACCCATGTGTTAAAAGTTTGTATCAGCTTTCTGTGGCTGTGTTTTTCTTGGCATCCAAGACAAGGAACCCTAAATTGTCTTGTTTAAAAGCTAGCTTGTTTACAGTTCAATCTCTTTCTCTTTCTCTCTCTTTTTTTTTAAACCACCCTCCCCATTATAATACCACATGTGTGCAGTGTGATCATGTTCAGAGCATAAACTACCAGTTCTCTCTTTTGTTTTTTGGCTCTTTAAATAGGCCTGATTTGTGTAGATACCTAAAAAAAATAATAACAATTTTAAGATCTGCTACTCAGTCGGATCAGATTTATTCTTTGTCATTCAGGTTTATTTACACGTTAAAACAAATAAAATAAAGTGCTCATCTGTTTCTTGGGCACTTTGTCAATAACATTTGTCCGTCTGATGTAAAATCGATAAGACACACACTGACATAATGCCAGAGCGATGGCAAATGTGTAGTCATTTATCATTGACTAGTAATAAAGATATGTCACAATTGATTTTAGCCCATTTCTCCCCCTGCTTTTCGTTCTACGCCTCTCTCTCTCTGTTTCTCTCTCTTTCTCTCTCTCTCCACTCCTTTTCGTTCTTGCTCTTTTGCAGGAGCAGTAAATAGAAAGAAATAAATGAATGTTATTATGACTAGGGTATGTTTGGCCTTGCTTAACTCAATTATTATTGGAGAATGAGGCTGTGATGATTTGAAAGTCTTTGTGCTCTGATTCCAGTGATGCGCTAGATCGGAGCACAAAAAGAGGAAGAGCATTTGATGGATCAGTGTTCGGGTGGATCTGTTACTTCCACAGACATTTTTAAAGAGATTTGTGAACATTTTGTTTATCTCATGTTTCTTGAGGTGCGCCACAAAGAAGCATTGTGTTATCCAATTTAGGTGCACGTAAAAAAAAAAAAAAAAAAAAAAAAAAAAAAAAAAAAATTCAAATATGTTTATTACCTTGAGAAAGTAAAAAAAAAATACACAGAGATTAAACATTTGGGCTTAACTGCATATTTGAGCTCATAATTAAAATAGTTGTAGAACTATGTAAAGTAGAACAAAAGTGTAAATCGTATGTGTCACATCTGCATGTCTATTTTTAGTGGGGATTTCACTTTTTGGCCTGTTTTAAGTGAGAACATTTCATTGTGATTTCTGGTCATGAATGCGTATATGGGAAAGAATGGCAAAAAGCAAGAGGTGCTAAAACAATATAACACAACAAAAATAACTAAGTAGTTTAAAGTTTGAAAACAAGAATGCATTTTTGATTAACACCACAGGCAATATATTCATTAAAGCATCTTGTTTTACTAGAGGGTGGCTATATTACAGGTGGAAACATAGTGGGATTATGTATTTTTAATTTTCTGTGACTTTAGATATAATGTTTAACAATTCTATATGTGCAGTCAATTCCTGTTTTCTTTTTTTTTTTACTGACCTTTGCACAGAAATCTAACTTCATGATAGAGGCGGTTAGTGCTGCTAATATTGTTACCTACAGGCTACTTATTTTAACTCTTACCTTATACTTTCTGCTTGTGCAATTATTTACTACACATACCAGTGCAGGAATTTGATTACAAACAGGGTCGAAGAAGCAGTGACACTCATTTTAATATGATGTCTGGTGGTACATTCTCTTACAGTCTCTCTCAGGCTCTGTTGTATCTAATTGGTCCCACTCATCACTTCTGTGTTTGAATGTCCTGATTGGCTAAAGTGCTGCTGTCATCTGCGCCTTCTGGACTAAGTTACACAATTTTTTTTTTCCAAATGTGCAGTGAGATGTTTTGGGAAGCCAGATAGGCTTGTGGGACTGATCTGAACACTAATGTACATTTGAAAATAAAACAACATCACTTTCAATTGTAAGTGTCAAAGTTAAACAGGTTCTGCTACTTTTCCAGTCATTGTGACCCTCCACTTCTCAGTGTTTAGGTTTGTGTGTCAGCCATGCCACCAAGGGTTGCCGCCGCCGGGTTGTGTGTACCCAAGTTGCACCGGTGGTAGCGAGCAACATCTGTTTCGAGCTTGTTGTTCCTCTTGGCTGCTTTTCAATTGGATTTCCTCAAGCAGGGCCAAAAGCTGTCACCTCTGCCAGGCTCTGTTAGCGATCACCGCCGGCCCCTATATTAAGTAGGTGGTTCAGGGCTAAGCTAATAACTCTCCCTCCTCTCCTGAGCCATCACACACCGGTACTGGTGTTCTTCCTGGCCTCTGAGTCTGCCTGCCTGCCTGCCTGCCTGCCTGCCTGCCTGTGTGTGTGTGTAGATACTCTCACTTTTCTTCTGTTGCTGTACCCCATTGAGGCAGGTTCGCTTGGGGGTCTGCTCTTCCACTTGACACGCAGCTGACCGTGTTTCTTATCAAGAGAAAGTGGGAATCTTACAAGACCATTTCAAAAGAGGAACTTATCCACTTTCCTTCATAATGTGTAACAGAATAAGAGCAGAAAGAAAACTTTTGCCTCAACTTCACCCTCAAACAGAAGTAGCGTCGGAGCAGATCTAAGGATAAGAATAAAAATTAACCATGCATTTAAGATAAGTACTGTAAATGATTCAGAGCAGAAATGTTCATTTGTCTGTAGCATTTCATATTCTCTTCACATTTTCTTACAATGTGATGAGAATGTGCACTCATCATATCAGTGATGAGTGCAGCTGTTATTTATTCAGGCACAAGAGTGCCTTATTAGGATTAAACTGCATTTTTCAACCAATACGATATTTATTATAAAGCAAAATGTAGGACCAGTCAAATACCAATTTACTGTCAAAATCTGCTATTTACACAGGATTAAGTTTACCTTGACCAAGTGAATTTGCTCACTTTTCATTAAAACTAACTTAATCTTCTGCAGAGTGTAGCATTAATAAGTGAAAACACCAGCCCCTGCATGTATCTCCAAAGTGAAAGCAAACCCCTTATCTTAGCTTGAAAATTTTTAAAAAGCTGCGGCTACTTTCAATCCCAGGAGGCTACATGGCAGTCAGAGGTTGAAAGCCGGAACTGATCCAACAGAGCAGCTTCAGTTTATTGTGTTTTCCCTTCCTGTTATCCTCTGATGGCTTCCAGTAGAACAAACGTCCAGAAAACTTTAAAACAGCAGAGTTCCTTCAAATCAAGGCTGCAAGCCCACTTGAGTTGCTTTTGACCTATGATCACTGGAACATTGATCAACATATTTGATGTGTATTGATAATTCTGATGATGGCACTCGATAAAATGGAAATGTTTGTTACTGGTTTCTCAATTGGTGACTGTGTAATGTTTTTGTGACTTTTTATTTTTGTGTTTTTTTACAAGGCATGTTGAACTGACTTGTTGCTGAAATGTGCCGTACCGATAGACTTGATTTATTGATAGTTTTAGCAGCTTTAGTAGACAGAGAAAAAAGATACTGACACCCTCTGTGTTTTTCTTGGGAATATTTCTTTTTTCCAACAGGTCACTGACACTGAATCTACATAACTTTAATTCTCCTCTTTTAGTACCAATTTCTACTCTTGTTTCTATGAGCACAACCTTAAAAACAAAGCTTACATATTTATTTCCATTGCTTGTAAAAAATAATCAGTTTGTGATTTTCTGACAGAGTGATGAAATATTGATTTAAACAAATGTTTGTGTGTAAGAGGAGCATGGTGTCTTATAATGCACTAATAATATCTGCCAAACTCAATTCCTTCTGCTAACCTTAAATCCACAGAAATGTTAGAATCCTGAGAAAAATGCACTGAGATTTATTTTCCCCGCTGTAAGCATCTTTCCATCTTACCTTCTGGTCATCTTATGCAAGCCTATTTGCCTTTTTAACCCTGCAGAGTGCCAGGTTACTCGTGTACCTGCACGTCTCTCTGCCTCCGTGTCTCCTGCCAGTTGTTCTGGCCAGCTGGAGCAGTTACGTCGGGTTGGATTTGAACCGAAGACCTGCAAACCATCAACTCCCTTTTTTCACAGCTTTGACAGACACTTTGATTTGACGTGCCATGAGCAGTTAAAGTGCGAGTTATGTATACATGTTAATTAAACTGTTTATGCATGGAGGGGTCAGAAACATTAGCAAGCCCCAGTGCAGAAGTGTGAATTTCTTCTCTTTTCCCCTCAATCACAGCATTTTAACCTCTTCTGTCTCTCATTTTCTTAATGATTACCAGGTGGAAAGGCAGGTTTCCCCCTGCCCCCCACCGTTTTTGCCAAGTAGAGACGCAGATAGCTCTATTTGTGAAAAGTGTCTCTGTGTGTTTGAATTTGGGCTAGCGTATTTGACGGAAGGTCTGTGTTACTCAAATCTCTCTCTTTTTTTGGCTCCCTGCAGTTCTTTGAAAAAGATGTTGTGGTTTTGGTCCTGAATTTCTTTTGATAAAGCTGTTGGTCCAACACAAAGATGACATTGTAAAAATTTCCTTTTCAGTGTATAATGTCAGTTTGAACAAGCATAACTTTGACACTGAGCCATGGGAGTGCCAGATGTTACTGTTATAAACAACATAAAGCATGTGGTCTATAAAAGTTGATAATATTGGACTGTTTTAATTACTAATAAGCCTTTCTTTTATGAAATGTAAAAAAAAAATACATTAAACATGACTGAAGAGTCATTCATCTTTGCTTTGTGATACAGCAGCAATGGAAGAGCCTTTAAAGGGGAGCACTGTGTGATTTCAAGGATTTTCTTACCACAATCAAGTAAGATGATGTATTGAAGGGGGAGATGTTGGTATATCAACCAAAACCCCAACAAAAAATACATTGATGCTTTTCGTAGTAATAGTTCACCAATGTGATAAGTTTCAGAATACATGATCGGAATACTTTTGCAGTATTTTTTATTTTTTTTCTACTGTATGATCATCTTAAAATTGTCCAGATCCTAATCCTAAATGGAATTTAAGCAGATGCCATTTCTTTCTGGAAAGAAACATACAGTAACTTTTAATCCAGTTTTAAAACGCTCCTTTCCCTGATGTCACTCTAGTTTAATGAAACGCTTTGCCCGCTTCTCTTACAAAAAGGAGCAGTTAGGTGACAGAAGCAATATATTGTGGCAGAGAAGAAAAACCTGCCCTGTCAGTCCCCATCTTTTTGCCAAGACACTGCCCTCCCCCCTTAATCTAGTTTTCATATCTGTACATTGAAAATTTGATTCCCAAGGACAGTGTCATAAACTTGCTCTTTTCTGAGATTTTTACCTGCCAGTGCTGCTTCCTATAAGTCCTCTCCATTGGAGAGCTTGATGGAAACTGGAAATGGCGACGCTGAAAGGTGAAAGATTTGGGGGAATGTATAGTTATCGTTCACTTTGAATATGTAATCATTTATAGTGCACTAAGGTGTTGACACTAAAACTGTGAAGTGTATCTTCAGGGGCTGCAGGTGTGAAATATAAAAGATGTAGTGATCTACTTATGTTTTGTTTCCAGATCAGGTTTTATGTACCAACAACAGCAGTGAAGAAAAATACAAAATAAATACCCTATGGGAAGAGTCTGTTCTGCTCAGGTAGCACACCAGGGGTCCAACATATAAACATATTTGCTGATAATTTTAAAACTTTTCTGCTCTGCTGCTAATTGGCATCTGTGGGGCTTTGTGCCAGATCTGAACTTGTCGTAACCCAGCTCAGAAAGTACTAATGATAATGTCCTTTTGAATCTAAAATGTGCTTTAACTAGACCCCTGAATTGAATATTTTTAAATATGAGTATATCAGTCATGCCTGCTTTTATTTTGGAGTTTCTGCTGAAGTTGTTTTGTAACTGGGATAAATTGTAAGAAAGAAACAAATGGTGTCTGACTTACCTTCTGATTAATTTGGAGTTCTGTGCCATGGAGAAACAAAGGCAAATTTGCACTTGGCAATTTGAATTACTTTGTTTCTAGAGTTTTCTAATTTTTGCAACAATGCAGCTGCTTTAACTTACTGTTAGATGTTAGCCTTTGAAAACAAAACACATCTTGGTAAGACAAAGATGCCTTCAAAACCTACAAATTTGAAACAAAATAAATTTTTATTAACTGGCGGATAGAACATCCGCTGCTTTGTTCAGACAAACTCTGAATTATTTGTTCTCACACTTTGTCTTATTGTAAACTTCAATTTTACACCCAATTGGTATTACCGTAAGTTCACATAAGCCTTTGCATATTTGATCTTTTAACTCTGTTGTCAGCGTAAGAACAGATATGCAATAAAACCTGTTCATTTGTTCATGTCCAGCTTGGCATATGCTTATATGATGAGCTTAATTTAGCGACACCACTTGCAAAGGTTAGGATTTAAGAGTAGCATGAAGCTTTTAGTGCAAAGCTAAGCTGCACTTAATGGCTCACGGTAAACATTTAATGGACTCCACTCGATTTTACGTAGAGTGAGCTGCAAGGACGGGGAAGGAAAACTTCCAAAAAGGAGGTTGTTAACTTTATAAACAGTCTGTATTTTAACAGCATCAAGGTTAGAATTCATTGCTTTAACTGATTTGACTTAGAATACGCTGCAGTAAACCAGTGGCTCAACTTTAATTCACTCTTTCTGCTTTCCCGGACAAAACGCCAAGAATCGGAGTCCTGCTTACTTATTTAAACAAGTACTATTTTATGTTGTATTGCAGCAAAGTACATTTCTCTGGGGTGATTATGTTTTTGATACAACACGGTGTTATCTTTAACTTATTAAACATACAATTGTTTGCTAATTAGAGGGGAGCAAATTAACATATGCTTTGCTGTTTGATGTACAGTGTAACAATACTTTGATAGTAATTGTGTTCACTCTTTGCATAAATTGGCCAGTATCTTGTGCCGAGTTCAAAAGAAACAGGGCTGAGTTTAGAAAAACATTCTGGAATTTAAATAATGTGCCCCAATATTCTTGCATGTTTGTTTTTCAGTGCAGATATTAATGAATTAACATTTTAAACAATCCATCTTATTTTTAACTCAATTAGATGTTAAAAGACCATTTTAACTGATATGCGCGGCATGCTCTCCTCACATTGTGTGATGCACAACAAAAGATTGGTTACAAATTAGAGCAATGATCAAAAACATGATAATCAAATTGCAACAAAGAGCTTAAACTTGCAACTCTAATGCAATACAATAGAACATGTGTTGCAAATTACCCCCGCAGTGTTGCTTTATGTATTTGTTTGCACATAAACTTACTTGCCTATTTGTATGCATGTGCTTGTTGTTGAGCAGATGATTATGATCCATACCACACATGCTAAATTTTCGTTTTTTGGCATTTATATTTCCAACAACGGTAATCCTTGACTTTTAGTGAACAGAAGAATCAGACCAGCAAATACAACAAAGCTGTATCTGATTTAGAGTAAATAGAACATCTTCATATAGCCTCACCACACAAGCCAGGGAACGCATTTTACCAGTTGACAAAATTGAATAACCTAGTGCTACTAGTCTGTTGTAACCAGTTGACTTGGAATCAGTGTTATCCTTCCTGTTCAGTGGTCAAAGCATTGTTTTTAAATCTGCATCTAGCATTTTCACAATTCATATTTGACCTTTTTGCTGTGTTCTTTGGTATGAAGTTGTTTGCTTACTCATGTTCTCTAACATGTTATCCCAGAAACCCTGTAATTAACCTGTAGTTAGCCGTAGGGAAATGCACATTAATGCATGTCACACTTTTAAGTTTTGAAAACCATGCATCATTTTCCTTCCACTTCACAGTTATGCATGATATTTTGTGTAGGTCTATCAGAATCAACAGCAATAAAATACATTGAAGTTTGTGGTTTCAAAGAAAGAAAATATGTAAAAGTTCAGAGATTTAAAACTTTTTTTTCATATTCATTAACCAGCTGTCCCAACAGACTTTACTCATCTCTCCATTGTGCTATTTTAATTCTTTATGAAACAAAGTTTTCTTGCATTTCCAATTATTGAATAAAAATTCAAACTGAAGAGATCCCAGCATCAGAGTGCCTATAGTCTGTCGCGTGTGTGAGACAAGCAGAACTGTCAGTTTTAAAAAGACGTATGACTTGAGCTGTTATTACGATAAACAGGGCAGTTCAATTCTTGGGTGGGGTGAGCCGCAGCCCACTTCTTATTGCTCAAGCAAGAGGTCGCCGCCAGCCATTGTCATCCAGCCGCTGAGGATGGGCCCCCAAATCATGTTGTCAATGTTGATGCATCGAGATCTCCCTCTGGCAAAAATTGGATGCTCTGAACTTGTTTTGATTGATGCTTTGACCACATCGTGCCCGGTCCTCGTGATGTGTCCTTACCCCCACTTTTAACGGCGCAGCAACACAAACACTTTGGCAGTGAAAGGGGAGAGGTGTTCTTTAAAAAGTTATTTTGTGCCTGTAGTAAGTTGGTCCGTGTTGACATTGTGTTCGTCTTGTCCAAGCATCTAGTGAGTCCATCAGCCTTGAACTTTCTAGAACTTTAACTGTCGTTTTATATTTTCTCGGTACATGTTTAGTGGCACAGTTCAATCAGTGCTCAGTTTGTTGTTCTCACTGTTTTCACTGAGGCTAAAGGATTACATTTTTGCCTGAAGGTGAATGCACAGCTTGTACATTCAGTGAATGCCACAATGGATTTGAATGAAAATAAAAAAAACCCCTCCTTTTTTCATTGCACTCAAAAGTGCAGGCTTTTTTGTCTCCAAGGGCATGACATTCTTGGACCCTGGGTACTAGCCATGAGTTTTATGAACATGAAATATCTTCTTTTGTCTGTCATTCTTTTCATTCTGTTCCTTTTTTCCCCCTCTGCTTTCCTCCTGGTCTTGTCGGCTCCTAGTTGCTCTCTTTGTGTGTAATTGTTTGTGCCTTTAGATTTTTAATAGGTTAGTTCTGTCTAATTCTCCAATAATTTTGTTTTCATTTCATAAAATTTTAAAAGCATGTTTTTGATGCAAGTGATTAAGGCTATGGAGAATATGTTTTTTTTTTTTTTTTCTGGTTACATTTAATAAAAACTAGAGATATGCCGATCAGGTTTTTTCCTGCCGATTCCGATCACCCATAAGGGCCGATCACCGATATCGATCACATATTTTTATTTTTTTTTTATCAAAAGCACTACCGACTACATTAGGTGGAAAAAGGAACCATGAATTCACCTTAATTTAGACAAAAACTTGTTTTTAATAACTTTTTCCAAGAACAAAAACAAAACAGACATTGTCCAAATTGTATCGGTAATACTATCTTTAACAGACTGAAAACATATGAAGGCTCTGAAGAGGCTAAATAATGCATAGTGTCAAAATAAAACCTCTCAACATTGCTAAAAAATTCAAGTATAAAACTTTACATTCAAAGGAATATAGGATCCACTACAACAAACAATCCAGATTTACTGAATGAAAACTTCCTGTTAGCATGGCGGCTAGCTGATTACTGCTAGTTCTGATTGGCTGTTTCTGACTGAGCGGAGTAATTATGCAGAACAGGGAGGAGATCGATTATTTTTTCAGAGATTATCTGTCTCATGTTAGGACAGCGAAAGTTTTAATACGTATGTAAAATTTATTTTTTTAAGTTAGATGCTGCAGCTTTAAGCAGAGGTTCGGTGTGAGAGTCACTACCAGGTGGAGCAGAAGCGGCGCTCCGTCTGTGAAATATTACTACCTGCAGCGTAGCAGCGGTTCAACAGCGAGAGCAGAACCAGTGTCTTACATCGCAGCTGAAAGACTTAAATAATTTTGCGGGTTATTTGTTTAGCTTTCTGACCGTCATGCTAATCCGGGTGAGTGTTTGTAGCTGTGCGCTGCTTTACCTGCTGTCTGATCCTCCGTTTGTCTTTTTTACTGCAGTGAGCCTCGATGTAGCCAAACTCCGTCAAGTATGGCATTGTTTTTATCCCATATTAGATTCGTCGTGTTGATGCATTTTGACCTGCTTCACTCCACCTGCTTCAATTTTCCGACGCAACACTCGAACTTCCCCATTCACTCAGTGCGTCATAGTTCCACATCGCTTAGGATTTGTTGCTGCAGGTTTGCGCAGTGTGGAGGAAAGAGGAGACCAGCTGCACAGGCAGGCTGCGGAATGAGATGCAGGTGATCGGTTTGTATGATCGGCAACAAAAGACCGTGATCGGCGATCACCGATCATACACTTTTTCACGGAAATCGGCCAATTATGATCGGTGGCTGATCGATTGGCACACCTATAATAAAAACATAAAATGAAAACAAGCACTTGAGATTGTTTTCCTGAGTGAATCTAGGTAGAACCTAGTATTTCACCCTCGAGTTGCTGTGTGCTGTCTATACTGGGTATGAAACAAGTGCAAGCTGAGCTTTACAAAGATGGTCCAGTTTACATAAATTCTTCATCATCTTCACAGCATTTCACCTTCCCTGTACTCATCAATCAACTTTGTACTTTTCTTTAATGTATTTAACAAAAAAAAAAGGATAAAAGAGAAAACAACAGTTACAACTTTGTCCTCTTCTTTCTCCCCTCTTTCTTTCTTTGTCTGTGTTTGCAGGGCCTGTTCATCTTTCTGATATATGGGGTGTACAACACAGAGGTAAGTCTGCATTGTGTCTCAAGGCTGTCGGAGTGAATGAGAGAAATGACAAGTTTCTGATGGGCTTCTTGCTTAAATGCTGTGTGGGTGGGGTGACAGAGTGTGTGCGTGTGCGAACGCGTTTTGTGCGGGTGAGTGGAGTGAGGGGAGGGGACATCGTTTCCACGCGAGCGTCCCACTGCCCTTCATGCTTGGACTAACTTATATGCATCCGAGTCCGACCATTTAACACTGACACGCTGCGCTTCTCAGCCACTCATTCCTCACCCACATTGGCTAATATTTCACTGCCTCTTTAAGTTTTTAAACTCACGGTCCTCCATTTAGCATCCTGACAAAGCTCCTGGCCAGGGCTTTGCATGGCCCAGTGCAGCTACCATTGCAGGATGGGAAAAAAATATATAAAAAAAACAAAACTGTGCAACAAACAGCTTCCAATGAATAATTGAAAACAATAACAATATTGGGATGTGATTATTATTTAAGTGATTCTAGCAGTAGTGCTTAAACTTTTTATAGCAAAGACCACCTTTGCAAACAATACCAAAAAATGTGCTACCTGCTGGAAATTATTAAAGAGTAAGACCTGCTGTTTAGCTATGCATCCCCTTTAACACTCAGATATTCAAATTAATGACAAGTTAAACGTGCTGCTCTCATAAGGTTATTCTACTGGCCCATGACCACAATTAAAGAATGGATCAAATTTGTCTCATAAACACATGTGATTCATGGGGAAAGCCACAACAAAACTTTAGAGTGAAATTTTGACCAACTTTCAACAAAGATGCCACCAACTTTTTGTTCAACCCAAAAAGTACGGTTGAGCACAAGATAGTTCTCTCTCCCTAACAGAGTGTTTTTTCTCTCCCCTTCATTTTATGCACCTTCCTAAAATGTACCACATTTTTATCATTGAGATTCATTTTGAATATATAAACACAATTATTAAGAAAACCTGGTGTTCATATTTTGGTTACACAACCACCGTGTCTGGTGGACCCACTGTATTTCATTGCTGAAATTCAACACAACCAAAGATGTTTTACATTAAAATACAAAAAAAGATGATCACTTCACTTGAATTACATCAATATAAACAGCAAATATGGTTTATTGTAACCTTTTAATTTTAAAATAAAACATTTTAAGAAAAAAATTACAGCTCATTCATCTTTGCTCTATCACAAAAGCAGGTACATTTAAAAAGGACAAAATGTATATTCCATATATAAGTAAACATTTATGTTTATTTTTAGATTCACCTGAAAATCATTATAATAACATATTTTATTTAAATCCTTTTTTTTTTTTGGACCAGGAGCAGACAAGATTCATATGCACAAACATCTTTGTAGTGTACACTCCGAGGACAGATACACTGTATTTTGCATTTATGTCAAACCCAGACATTTTTCATAATTTTAACCATTCCAAGTACATTTGTAACCCAAACCTTTACCAAGGCTTTATTCACACCATAACATAAACCTAAAGTAGAGCTCGGTAGAATTGAAAAAAGCGAAGACCAGAAAAATGTCCTCACTTTCAACAAATGACCTACTTTTGTTGGTAAAAATTGTTACAATGGGAATATGTACCAATACCCCCAACCCTCCATACACAAACAACAAGGCTAGAAAGAAGCACAACCAGAAGATGCACAGTTTTATCAACTCTGGGTTTTGGTGAACCCAAACATCCAGAGTGTAATGTAAATGTAGGCCACAGTGTATGGGGTGGGTGGCCGTTAATTTTCTTTTTCCGAATTATGTTTTTCACAGAAAGTGACCCGAGGCCAATGAGTCTCAGTTTGAACAAAAAAAAAAAAAAAAAAAAAGATATTCTCTTTATGTTTTACTATAATAAAAAGAGAAAATGGTTTGTACGGACTCGAATAGAAAGGGTTTGAACACTTGTATGCAGGATTTCAAATGATATAATCAAAGTATAGTTTAATTTTTGAAGCATAAAGGTGCTAACACATCATGTAAAGAAGCAGAGTGCATTTAAATTTCTATGCAATACAATGAAAGTATGTCTAACAAGCACTTTTCTTGTCTGTGGCCTAAATGAAGCTCTGCTGACGAGTCTTCAGTTCTGATGAATCCAAAGGTCATGTCTTTTTGTTGTTTCAGATGAGGCATTTACAAGGTAAATGGGCAAAATTGCATGACCTCCCACTTTTCAGTTTTTATCTAACTTCATCAGCACCTCCGTCCATCTGAACATCCAAGATTACATTGGTCTCACACAACATTTCAATTTCCTGTCTTTAGTTTGTATTTTCTCTTTCTTTCTTGTATTCATGTCTTCTTCAGAGCATGAAAAGGTGTCCCTGAGTCATAGCCAATCTATTGGCAAAACAGATGCTGGGAAGGTTGACCCTTTACATTGTAAAATAAATTAAAATGCATTCCTGCTTGAGTGGCCTTTTTAATGTGCAGAAATAATTTGCAGTCTCTGAAGTTGTCTTTGACCCTGAGGTTTTCATGGTATTTGAACAGCTTATGTTCCAATTTTTTTTTTTAAAAAAAGGAACCTCCTTTTGTGTTAAGAAGACTCACAGACACCTCTTTGAACTACAGATCTGTACATATTACTTCTTCCAAACCTCCATCACCTTTAGAAGAAACATATTTTGTTTGGACTCACCCCGTTTGTCTCATGTTTTGGATGTTAGTCAGATTTTTTAAATCTAACATCCATCTTGTTTACAAAATTCCATAGCAGATATTCAGAAACAATTTCTAGCAGTATTCAAAATATTTCTTGCTTCTTGACTTCCAGTAAAATGATGAGCCAAGGATGTAGTTGTCGTTTGCTTTTATTTAAGCTAATATTTTTTTAGAAGTGGGCAGGAGCTCCTTTTTCAGTTAAATATTTTGGACACGTGAAGTCATGCAATTACATCTCTTGCTGAAGCCGCTTCACAGTGGATTGAGACCACACTACTAAATCAAAAATCATATAAATATGTACATAAAATAAATATAAATATAAAATAAATATACGTAAACATGTATATAGAGTCCTTCCACATACATGTGTATTAGAAATGTTCACAGATTCAAAGGTCAAAGTTAACAGACATGACGTGACAGGGAGCAAGGGAAATGCCCATTTCACTGAAATTAAGAAGCAGTTGCCCTCATACTGACAACTATTTTTTTTCAGTCTGATTGTAAAATAAGAAATCAGTATTAGACAATTCTTGATTGGTTGATAGGTGTCCTTGTTCAACAAAGTTCCAGTGAATGGATTAGACTGTCTATCGGCACTCTTGTTCATTCCAAGCTGGTCTCCAGCTATCTGTGCTAAAATGAAAATTAAAAAAAGATGACTATAGGTATGCTGACAAGTATCCAAAAAAGATTGAGATCACTCAATTTTTTTACTTTACTTTTAAATGTTTCCCTTTTAAAACTAATTAATGAGGAAATATGACTTTGATATGCAAAAGTTGGTGGTGAATTAACTTGGACCTTAAAAGTCAGATTGTGGATTAACAAGCCTGGTTTTTCAGCTAAACAATCAACTGTGGTATGAAGCATAAACTGCATCTGCTGCTATTATACTCAAAATGCAATGCTTAATTGCTAATTACCTGACGATAGCTTCCCATTATTCATTGCAATTAGCTTTTCCTTGGTGGTCACCTTGTAATCCCACGCTTTGATGACCCTTTATTTCCATCAACTCCAAGGATTTCAGCAGGTGTTGTTGGGTGCACTGCTTTTATATGGAAATTGCGTTGCAACCATTTACATGCTTTGCATCAGTTCTAAACCTTGAGTCTACTCAAACCCCCTTAAACACATTACAATAGTCTAAAACAATGCCCTTCCCCTCATTGTCAAATGATTAATTAAGTTGTGTCACGTAATTGTCTCAGCATGCTGGCTGTTTTTGATATCAATGAAATCCCAAAGTTGTAATTTCCCATTTAAATAATGTTATACAGTGTTGTTTTACTCGCATGTATGCTGTGTTGAAGGCCTTGTCAGGATGTTGTCAGAAATAATAACACTGTTCACTTCTGATTCTGCTCTTCCTTCTATTAATAGGGCCTCCAGCAGTGGTTTGTATGCAAAACGTCCATTGTACACTCAAAGTGTCTCTGGAACATGTGTGTGATTGGTGCAGTGTCATAATTTATAATGCTTGGTGACTTAATGAAGCCATGAGCCATAATGCATATTCACTAATGTTGTGGGCTGGGCTGGGACAGGCTGTAGAGATGAGTGCCCAGCCACTACAAATTTCCAATTTGTACTGATGGTGTGCATGAAAATGGCACAGGCACACACACACACACAGGCATGCAGACCTCATAATTACCTTAAAGGATTTTATGGAAGTCTTCTGCTCATGTAGTAGCTACACTATATCTGGTTGGAAGAGGCGATCTCCTAGTCGTTGCACTATATGTGATCTGCTCCAATGCTTTTGCCATAACGTTGAGCATAGGGTATAGAGATGTCAAATACTTTGTGCTATAGAAAACTCTTGCTAACAATAGTAAGAAAGACAACAACAATAAAACAACAATTCTTCCAACTTCCTAAATTGAGACAAAGACAAACTCAGATGGACAACAACACACGATATAAGAAAATGTGGAAAACTCAGAACCAAACCTGATTCAAAAGTTTTAGAAGTATTTAGCACAGTTACTCTATTTTTTTTTTACCTTATAAGACATAAACATAATTGCTGCGGAAGTTATTCCTTTTTTTGTTTTGTAGATGTTAAATAGATTTTCGAGTTTGGACTTACACAGTGGTACAGCAACACTCATTACTTATTTTCAGTCATTGTACTTAAAGTTTAGGTCTTCATTTGGGAATATTTAATCTTTTTCTAAGTGTAGTCACAAATTAATTTCAAGCCACAACTATGCCAGTTGTGGAATTATATTGTTTTGATTGTTTGATTTATTTATTTTTTTCTGTTTTGTCCAAGTTGATGACCAGCAACTTTTTTGTTTTTAGTCAAAGACATCATGTCTGATGTCTTTGTTCGTTTTCACTTAACACGCTCCTGAATGCATCGAAGAAGGAAACTGACAAATGTATTTCTTCACATTGCTGATAATCTCTTAATTGGTTACAATTGTTAGGTAGCACCATGCTTCTATTTATCTTTTCAATATGTGTGGAAACAGTTTTGGTAAAATGAACCCTTTCCACGTGGTCTAAATTTTCACAAAAAGTTTTCCCAATAAAATTATGGTGTAGTTTACTATTTGAGGATTGATAATTTTCTCTGCATACATGTGTGTCTGTGTATATGTGCTGTATATTTTCAACATCAGTGACACTCTTTTGTGATGTTATATGTGTGTTAAATAAAGGTGTGCAAGTACACAGTTTCATCTCGAGTGTAAAAATGCAATCTGTTCTGCTAGGGCGGTCCCTTCTCCTCCAATAGCTCCATTTGTTGGCCCCTCCGCTCCATGTTGACAGATGATAGCTTGAAGTCGTCTCCTTAGTGTGCCAGCTCTATGTGTCACTTTCAAGTCCCATTAGCACTGGGACACACCGGAACACCCTCACATGCACATCTACACCGTTCCAGTTCCTCCATGATATTGTCTGGAGATTATTTCTAAAAAATATGTGATTATTCCTTTACTAATTAGTATTCTTCCTCCTTTTGTGTACTTGACTGTGCGCACAGGGAAATTCAATTTAGGTTTTATTTATTAAGACATGGTTAATTGAGTTTAGATAAATAGTTACTACTTTTGTTTAATTCTCTTTCTTCCAGGTGTGGAGTACTGTCAACAGGATCAAGGAGAGAAGAAAAGCACTTAATTTGTCTGTAAGTCATTCTAAGTTTTCAATTGAAGGGGTGTTCACGCAGGTCCATGTGCTTTTATGAATTCTGTTGATTATGTGTGTAACTAACTGTATTTTACTTCTCGTGGGAGAGAAAAAAAAAAGCAACTCATTCAGTGCCAATGAAAGCCAGCTTCAAAGCAGCTTCTAATAACCTTTTACTGGTCGACAGTCTATGTTAGATGCCCTTATACATCAAACATAGACCCTCCATAATAGCCCCCACACCCCTTCAGCCCTTCCTCCCTCTCCCAATTGCATCACCTTCATCCCAGCAATGTCAGGTTCTGCAGTGGGTTACAAGTTTCTAATCCTGGACAAGCCGTCCCCAGACATTAAAGTGTCAGAGCAGTATTTATACCCGCTTGGACTCTGCTGTTTAGCTGAAACTGTGGGATATTGCCACTGTGTGTTTGTGTGTCTGTAGGCCTGTGCAAGAAGAAAGATTGTTGCCAACACAGCACCTTTTAAAAGTCTGACACATGCAAAGACACAACTCCTGCACTTAAAGGTGCAATTATGAACCTTAGCCCTTTACAAACACCCACTCATCACTCTAACCTCTTCTGCCAGTGGTGCGTTGTGTGTATCCTCCATCTCATGTGCGCACACACAGACACAGTGCTTCTGGTCATGGTGTTGTGTCACACTTAATCTCCAGAAATACTTTGTCCTGCTCCTCCCTCTGCACTCTGACCCACACACATGTGCTTTAACCCTTCTCTTGAAGCCATTTATGAGCAGGAGATCGAAAACTGAGCATGCTGTTACACCTTCCCTTTGACCCTTCTTTGCCTAAAAAATGGACAATGTAAAGATGGGAGGAAATAAACAAACAGATAAGCTCAAATGTGCATGTGTATATATGTCAGTGTGGAGGGTTTGTGGGGAAGGGGGTTTTGCCACCAGGTGCAGTCTGATATATGTGCTTCTGCTGTTATCAGTGAGGGACCCCCATCTAGAGTCATTTTTACTGCGTCCTCTCCCCTCCCGTGGTGGCAATTTTCCAATCTTGCCAGGTTCCGCTACCAGAATGCATTTTTTTAAGCCATCGCTGCTGCCTGATAGTTTTTAGCTAATGCTGTTTTGTGCTATAAATCCTGCTCGAAATACTGTATCCCCCTGTCCTGTGGTTAGATAGGAGACATTTGGCTCTAGATGACCGCACATGCCCCTATATATCCTCTTGTTGTAAAACATAGGATTGGGTATTGTGCCTTTGAGGTGAGGCGCAAAGAGGATTTTTGATGCTGTTATAGCATATGGGGTCATTTGGAGACGTATTGCTCTTGTCACAGATAAAAGGGTTTATATGGTTTATTATATGCCTGTGAAGATTTAATCCAGTGGGATAATTCACGTCAATAGCATTTTAAGGACTTAAATTGAGAAAAACTGTACGGAACTCTTAGTCTCCCTTTCATTTAAACATTAACAATGAGTGTAGTCTAGATAAAGTCACGCTACCTTTGCGTAAAGGATACAATAAGATGATCAGTTTCAATTGGAATTTACCTGGAAAAGGTGAAACAGGTGTGTCAGTCATTTTTCACTATTTTGACAATACACAAAGTTGCAGTCATTTGAATGAGGGATCAATTTCTTAACTTACAAATGTGTTATTTTACTGCGATGAGACATGCATAACCTTGACAATATCTTAAATAAATTCCATCAAACACAATCAGGAAATCTCCCCTCTTAAATCCCACACTAGCGTCAACCTCTTTTGACCTCTTCCTTATTGTTGTTCTATATTCAGGCGTACAACTCATGCTCTCTTTTTTTAACCCCTGTGGTGTATGGTTATATATGTACTCACACATACATGGCCACTTTTAGCAGTGTCACCGGCCCATTTGATACCACATACCTCTTGACCTACCCTGACCTCCTTCTTCCTCACACACACAGCCGGATTGCTTTGTGAAATAAAACTGTCAGTTACCAAGTCCAAATAAAAAACACCCTCCATCCCCCTTCCCACTGCTTCACGCCCATGACATCCTTGAAATATAGATATAAATGAGAAAGGGATTAGTTTTTTTTTTTTTTTTTTAAATCTTCTCTCAAGTTTGGATACACCAGTTGGAATCAGTCAGGTAAATGTTTTTTTACGGGTAGACAGTTGAAACTGGACATGCAACATGTATCTGTGCATTTATCTGTATTCTTTTGATTGCATTTTTGACATATGCAATAAAGCTGTAAATTTACAATAGTAAACAACTGAGTAGCACACCCCGAAAATTTTCCATTTAATGAACCTGTATAGCACCCAAATCTTTGTTGGAGGTTTTGTGTGTGTGTGTGTGTGTGTGTGTGTGTGTGTGTGTGTGTGTGTGTGTGTGTGTGTGTGTGTGTGTGTGTGTGTGTGTGTGTGAGTGAATGATGATCTTTTGGGTGACCCAGGACAAGGAAAAGCTTGTGCAAAACAAGACACTGTCCAATTCTAACTTAGATAAAAATAACCCTCCTGTTCCATGTTGTAACAATTAAAATAAAAGAAAAACATGTCAGTGACTGAGGAAAAAAATACCTTAAACACAAACAAGGGTACTGTATTGACGTTTGTGTGTTAACTTGGACCTGTTTTTTTTACAGTAAGAAAAACACAAATTAAACAACAGACATTTAAAAAAAAATAGTGGTCGAACAAATCACAATGCTCATAATCCTTGTTTGAGTAACTAATCATCATCTAAGGAATCTGATCAGGAGATTGCTTAATTTTGTCTTTTTTTGTAGAACTGTGCCAGCTCCCGACCATCCAGTTCTTTGACCACTTCCCGTCCTGTAAGTTATCCTCTTGGATCAACCCCTAGCCAGGAGGAAGAGACCTACCCGTGCAACAGCACGTCCTCCAATAGGATGGAGGAAGAGAAGAGCAGAGGTGAGAGTTTTATTTTATTTCAACAGTTTTTATGACTTTTGCCACCGTTTTAACAAGCATAAGTAAAAACCGTTATGAAAGTACGGTTTAAAATATTACAATTATTAACATGTGTGATTAGAAACATTAGATGCACAGATTAGACCACAATTTGGCGAACAACCTGTTCTGCGCAGAATCCTGTTGTTTCTAGAATAAATGTCAGTGTTTTAAAAATGTTTTGTGTACCTTGACTTTTGAAATTTGTGTAAATAATTTTCAACTTAGCTGAAGAAGTTTTGCTAGAAAAGATTAGACTGAATGCCAAACTCAGTTGTCAAGGAAACTTGATTGCTACGGGTCAGTGTCCATACAATTTGCTGTATCTACTTAGACACAAAAGACTTTTACCAATTGAAATATCTGAACAATTTTTGTAAAGTGCCTGGAGATGATTATAATTCATTGGTGCTTTATGATAAACTACATTCGAAACTGAATTTTAAGTCTGTAAATTGAACAACCAAACTTTTGTCCTTAAGTTTTAAATTAGGCAAAAAACCGTTTCAGATGAAAAACACCACACTGAGTGCTTTGTTTGATTAAACCCAAAATGCAAAAACAGTACATGAATAAAAACAAATGCTGTATGATTTAAGTATGTACACCCCTCTGTAGTGTACAGGTCTTTGTTTGACCTCATCCAATTTTCAAATAGTTGAATAGCAGAAATTATAGCCCTCACAACAATACAGTAAAAAAAAGTTGGTACAAGTTTAACATTCCCTTTATCTCTTCATAGACTTGTCACAGTATTTCAAATGGTTTTACATCTGTGTTTGTTTGAGATTATCATCCCAATGGGTGACTTACATTTCAACCAACCTTCTTCTGTTGCACCAGTGTCCTCAGATTGACTCTTCACAGAATAATTATGTTTTTTTTTAGTCAGTATGAGAAGTAGTAGGAGACTTACAGCCACATCCCTTTTCATTTTCTTCAAATTAGCAGAATTGCCTCCAGAATGCGTTGTAGGTTAAGGGTGTTGGCTGATTTTGGAAGGCAACAGTATAAAATTGTGCCCCATGTCTGTTCCTTTGCTGGTATTTCATCCAGACTTCATAGCAAGGCATTCTGAAATAGAAAATAGTGGCTGGCCTGTTGAGTGAAATCAGACATCAGAAGTACCCTATTCAACTTTAACACTAACCAGACTTCCTGGCTCTGGTTCAGCTCTCTGACCCATGCTGCGCTTGCCAGTGATGAACCCTGTTTCACTGTGGGAAAGATTGGGGGTACCAGTTTCAAAGAGGACCAAAAAAGAGGGAGAGGTCGAGTCCTGTTTTCATTTTGTAACTTAAAACTAGTAACTTGGGTTTTTTTTTTGAGCTGATGAGGCAAATGCAGAATTACATAATTTCTCTTTTTCTCGTTTCCTCTTTAAACTAAAAGCAGAAATACAAAGGATTCTAGTCTGCATTTTCCAGTAGCGGCACATAAAAAGGGTGTGTGGGGTGCTGCCCTCTCAGTTATGGAGGGAGAAAAACATCTGAAATTACAAAATAATCATCATATACATATTAACTTATTAAAAAAATTATAATAAATGTCAGTGTTTCCTAACAGTGTGCGCTGAAATGCATTTGGAAGTATTTACACATCTCCAAATCAGGCTTGCCAAGATTTACTTTGTAACCAGCTGTCACTACCACTGCATTCAGCTAAATGAGCAGAAACAATGCTGCTCAAAACACATTGTGTGTAATGAGTTGCTATGAACATCATGTTTTAAATTCAATAAACTTTTTCAATAATATTCAAATGTATGTTACTGCATATATATATATATATATATATATATATATATATATATATATATATATATATATATATATATATATATATATATATATATATATATATGTATATATATATATATATAGTTTTTTTTTGTTTTTTTTTCCAAAATGTTTTATCAACACTTTATTGCACCGTCTGATGGTGGAAAACTGCAACTAAATATCAATTTACAGAGTGGCTCTTTAAATCTGTGAAAACTATGTAGGTAATAGTTTATGGCTTGTATAATAAAATTCACATTTGTAAAGTGCATGGGCTGCGTGTTGTCGGCCCTTATTGCTCCTCCGAATACCTCTCAGTCTGATTTACAACATTTCCTTTGCGAGTGATTTGCATGCTCCACCACATTATTACTCTCTTTCACTCACTCACAGCAAAGTTATTAAATCAGTCCCTGTGGCACATTTACATGCTGAATCATCAGCGCAACCAGACACATCCAACTGAGCAGCAAACATAATGTTTCTGATAGAACACAAATGGAGAAATAATCACTTGTCAGATGATATTATGTAGTCCATTTGCTGCTCCTCTGGTTTGCCTCTACCTCGCCACTGCAACATGCAAATGTAATCGGCTTTATGTGATTAAGTGCTGGGATTGTAGAAGTGCTCACTCAGTGCCATGCAGTTATATTATGCAGAAGACAAATTTGCACAGTCAGTACCCTGCGACTAATCATGTCATGTCAAATCCTTTCTAAGCACTCTGGTGTATTTTTAACTGCACAAGTTAGTGTAGCTGTCGACTTTTGTGGTATGTCTTTTACGTAATTGCTGTTTTGTTTTGAAGAGGCAAGAGTTTTATTATGTTCTCACACTTTTTTCCAATTCAGATTAATTAAATATGATATTCACCAAATGACCCATGTAAGGAAATGATTGATTAAAATAATTAATTAAAATTTTTAGGTTCTAATAAGTTCCGACTAAGTGTTTGTTTTTTTGTTTTTTTTGTTTTTTTTTTTCAAAATATCATCTTTTGCCAAACATTTATTTGATAATATTTACAGTGCAAACCCTATACTGTGAAAGAAATAAAATAAGACAAACCCTTTTTTTCTTGACCACAAGGAAAATCAATACAGTTGACAAAAATAGAGGAAAGTTTGCCAGCATCATCTTACAATCCCAACTGTACAAAGTAGGCAGCATGTAGTTATATTGATGTTTTTCTGCATTAGGGACTTGCACACTTAAAAGCAAAAAAGACATGAGGAAAGGACATTATGTGCAAGTGTTAAAGTAATGTCTGGAAGCATCATCCAGGAAGTTAAAGCTTGGGCAAACGCACAGTGAATATTTAAACATTCTGCCAGATTAAGATAAAAGGGCTAACAATGGACAACAAGGTCAGTGTTTTGGAGTGACATTCACAAAGTCCTGTCCTAAATCCCACGGAAAATTTGTGGGCAGAGCTAAACATTATGAGGGATAGACTTTAGACTTTATTGTCCCAAAGAGTACATTCTTATCCACAGACCAGCTCCTGTACTCCCGTCATCAAACAACCAGGTAGACAATAACATAGAGTGCAGGACAAAATATAACACCATCACATAAGATACAATATAAAATGATTTCCTCAACCGGATGAATTTTATATGACTGCGGACATCAGGCTTTTCCCAAAATGTGCTTTTCATAAGTCTGTGAGCACCACAATGTTTGACCCCCATCATACAGTTTTAAAGGCAATGCTACCAGGTACTACGGCAGAGACTGTAAACTCCTGAATTTAAAGAAAGGAAAAAAAGTTTGTCCTTTAATGCAGTAAAGATAAATATCTGGTTTCAGCTGGATGTGGCTTGCACAGAAGATTCTTCTCTCATCTTCCTGTGTACTCAAATTGGATGCCAAAGTTCTTCACAGCAGATGATGGGTTATATTCAGGGTATGTGTTGGGGGGAATTATAACCAAGCGTAGCACATGTTTGCTGTGCGCGCAGCAGAAGGACAAGTGCATAAAAAGGAGTGGGAGGTGAAGTATGGGGGATTTTGAACTGAAAGCGATGTGTGGGTGTTTGTCTGTGTAAATGAGTGTTGCATTTCTGATGAGAAGGATCTCAAACAATGACAGAGTTGAAGGTTGCGAGCCCTTTTGAGCTGCAATAACATGGTAGGCCATTTGTGTAGCCTCATGTAATTTTTTACTTTGCTTGGTTTCCTTTCATGTTCACATTATTCTAAATCCATAGGTCGAAGAGTTTCCCTCTCTCGCCTCTTGTGCTTTGAGATGTGCTTGATTGGACTATGCCTTTTATATAGCACTTCCTTACATTCATCTATATTCATAATTAACTTAAAAATATGCACATATTGCACTTATAGTTATCATAACTTTAAGATGTGGTCTGGTCTTAGCTGTCATCTTGACATACTCTGATAAAAACACATGCCATCTCTTGGTCAACTCAAAGCTTTTACTTGTTTTTGGACCCATAAATGAACCATTTTATCCCTTTGTACTCTTCTATTGCATTACAATTTTTTTATCTCTGTATTGAAAAACCAATGAAAATGAATTAGTGAATTTTGGTGGGAAGAATAAATTAAATCAATAAAAAATGGAAATTTTATTTATATATTAAGATTTTAGAAAATTACTTTAAGTCATCAATTGTTAAAGCATGTACCACCACAAGTTTTGTAAATCCCACGGTGTTACGTCCACCAAGGGCACAACATATCTGAGGACACGAGACAACAGATGAGGGTTCAACCAAAATGTTTTTATTTATAAATTCTCTTAACTTTGATTTTCTCGGGTCAGCATCTTCTGATTTCCTGAGGAGAAAATGAAGTTCGAGCCCTCAAATCCCGTGTCCCAAAAAATAAAGAAACAAAACCCCAAAAGTAGTAACAGAAAGTTGGACCTGGTGAGCCGGTCAAACAGAACAAAACGGTACAGCAGGGGGCCAACCCTATACAGGGCCGTCGAAGCCCCTACTAGTACCGGACTAGAAACAAAAGAACCTAATGCAAAAGAAAAATCGAAAACAGGACAACCGGTCCCACCAGGCCAAACACACAACGGAAAAAACAAACAAAAGGTACCACATGGCAGGCTGGAAGCCTCAGCTGCGGCCCACAGCGGCTGGTCTAGCGTGCGGAAAGGCGGAGCCCAGGCAGGAATGGAGGGGAGGCTCCCTACATGCTGAAAGCCAGCCTATTTATAGGCGGACCAACAGCCCCACAAATTAACGTAATTAAATATCCAAAAAGAAATTATCCAAACTCCAAAATATATTTACGAAACTCATTTAATCAAGGTCTATTAAAAAACAACAAAAAAAAAGTAGACAAAAATCATAATGTGCCCGAAGCACATAACACACGGCCTGTTACTTGCACTCATACCAGAAATTTTTTTTCTTAAATGAAATGACCAAATGTGCAAAAGTGTATGCAGTTATTGTGCATACACTGATATTTTTGACAATTGTTTTGCTTTCTCACATATTTCTGGGGTGTTTCTAATTAAGGAAGCGTAATTTACAGTTTCATGTTGTCCACAAAGTGTTTGTTAGGAAACGTTTGTTTAAAGCTAAACCAACCCGCTTTGTAGGAAGCGAATTCCAGTTTGAGTCTGACATTTGACACCTTTTCCCTTCTTCCATTCCGCACATGTTCCTTAGCATTTCTTGCAATTTGGGGCCTTGCAGATAGAAAACAGTTTGGTGGTCTATCAAATGCATCTTCTGCAAATTATACACAGACTTTTGCTGACATCACACTGGGGTTGACTCCAACTTACTTTCCTCTCTCACACACTACAGGTTGTCATCCATATTTAGCTTATTTCACTGACATGAAACAGGATCCCAGTCGAAAGACTTTTCTTGTGGAAAGACGTGCTCAAAGTGATTTCATCTTAGTACTTGCTATCAGATCACCTACTGCTTTTGCAAATGTACTATAGTTGGTCATGCACTTTGGGGACTGTAGGTGGACTGCTGCAAAATCAGAACATAACTACAACTATTTAACAATAAGATTTATTTTTAGTGTACACATGTTTTTCAAAACAGGAGGACATTAAAATGATGCACATTGGCATTAAATGTCTTGATATCCTAAAATATAACCTTTCTTCTTTCCTTCTTTTCTTGTAGGCGTTCAGACCATTTCCTAAAAGTTATTACAGGTATTAGTTCAATTTCATAAGTCCAAATTAGGCCTTTTTCTTATCATTCATTGGGCTTCATAAAGTTTGCACTGCTTTCTAATGGCCTTTTTGACTCAGGAAAAATTAGCTAAATTCTGTGAATTCCCTCATTTTCTGAAGAATGTCTTTATCTAACAGGATCTTACCTTAACCCCTGACAGCTCCTTTCAAAATCATTCCATAAATACACTGAGCAGTAAGAACACACTTTCCTGAAATCACAATTTTCTTTTATAAGATCTGATGCTTTCTAAGCATCAGTTGACATCATTTTCAGATAACCTTGCGGCAGCTTGAAGAAACTCTACTTTACAGTTGTATTAAAGCTGTTCTGCTAAGAACATTGGGACAAAATTCCACCATAAATATAAACTGATTGTCAGTTATCGCAAACATCCCAAATTGTGTCACAACCAGCTATTATCTTTTGTGGGGAACAACTTATTTTGTAAAGAGCCTGGTTGCTTTTCCTCTTATTTAATAAATTAAATTGCCATTAGAAAAACTGTGTTTTATATTTATTTGTTGGATTTTAATATGTGTTTATGTGTTTGACAATCTGAAACAGGTGTGACAGTCGCCTTCTTCTGCCTCTCAACTACTGTTGGCTTGTTGTTATTTTAAATGAAACGAAAACCTGACTGTTTTCCCTAGTTAAAATATTTTTTTCACACTCCACAGGTATCTCAGCACTACCACGGTTAAAAAAAAGCAAGTAGAAGAATTTGATCCTCTGGGAACTGACATCATCCTGATAATCACTCTAGCAGAACCATAGACACTAGAAGTGAGGCATGCACATGTTTGTGTCTGTATGACAGAGAGGTATTTGGCATCTAAGAAGCAGCTTGTGTTTAGTGTCTCACTGATGCAAACTGATGTGTACTAATTCCACATCTGCTCTAACCAAACAGGGTTTGAGAGTTCAGCCAAGTCACAAAAAAATCACTTCCTTACAATTTATCCTCCTATTCTCTCTCACTCTTTTTTCCTCTGTACACGAATTAAACTTAATTCCCCCCAGCATCCTTTTTACATTTTGAAATGATGGACCACTAAATACATATGACGTTGGGTTTGTGTGTGTGTGTGTGTGTGTGGAATGAGATTTGGCTCAGCTATCTGGGGGAAGTGCGGCCCTGAAATAGGCTCTTGTCATGTGGGCTGAAGCTTTGAAGAACCTGATTGTAGCCTCACAGTGTAAATAGCCAAACAAACAAGCGGTGGGTGAAATGTTTGCCATATATTTACATTCCCCTACCACTCACAGCTTGGTTTCTGTCAATCTCAATATTACATCTGATTTGTTAGTTTCTTATTTACTTTATAACTTTTCTTTGATAGTTCTTCCTCCCATTCTTTGTTTTACCCACCCAATCCAATTATGTCACACAACTGGTGAATAGTACTCATAGTATTTGTTGTTCCAAGACTAAATTTGGAAACGGAACTTGTGGCAAGAATTGAGATTTTGATTTACATGTCTACTGTATCGTTGTTTACTGTAAAATGTCTTGAATCAGTTCTTAGATCATTTGAAACACTTAAACAGCTACATTCCCTGCACTTGCATTGTGGCGTGGTATTTTATATTCATCACCCCAATATAACCCATCCAGAGTTGAAAAATTGAGTCCATTTGGTACCTTTAAACGCAGCTGTTTATGCATATTTGTCCAACTGCTACAAGTTGCGCTAGGCTTTACACATTTGTTTTCCACAGCTGTTCTGCATAAAACACCACACTATCATGCACAAGTGAAAGTCTGGTGAGGGGAATCTATTCATAATTCAGAGAAACAACAAGGCACAGTCCATGCTGTTGTCAGTAATAACAAATTGAGGAGGAAAACAGTTGAATTTGTATCTGCTTATGGAGGTTGACTACATTATATATACTGCAGGAGCTGCTGAGTGGAGGGTAATAGGATATATGATGGATGGCCAAGCCACATGCGCTCCCATCCCTCTGGGTTATTCATCTGTTTATCTGCTTATTTATTTATTCTTTCACCCAGAAAGACCCTCACAAACTCAAGATTTGCCTAAGTTGCATAATAGTAAGAGGGGAAAAAAAAGATGAGCACTGGGCAGTATGGAAATAGGTCCAAACACTTCGAGGTCTGGACGTTGTCTGCTGTGCATGTGTCAGGTGTACTAATGTCTGTGCTGGTTCTGGTTGTTTAAGTGATTTGCAGCATCTTAAGTTTTGATAAATCCTATTTCAGTTTGAGAACAAAGAAAAGAAAGTTTCCCTCTGTGAGGTTTCTGTGAAACCACGTTAACTCTGCGTGCATGCAATTTGCAAAGTTAACTAAGAACAAGAGTTGTTAAGAGGGGTTGAGTTTTATAGCATTTTATAATGTTATTCCCTCATGAAACGCATATCTGGACTGTTGCTTTGATTTTTTTTTCTTGCCTGTTTGAGATATTGTTCTACATTAACTTTCTGTTACCTTCATTACTATAGTTTTTAGTCTTTTATTGTCTATTTAATGGCTTCAGTATATATATATATATATATATATATATATATATATATATATATATATATATATATATATATATATATATATATATATATATAGAGTCAGCCAAAAAAAGAAAAAGAATAGGAAATCACATCTACCTAGACCCCTGTGACATGAGTTAACGGCCAGCACATGTAATCTTCAGATAACTGCCTTTCATGTTTAACCCTGTCAGTGCTCCACTATCAAGGGTGTCATTCAAGGACCTGCATGTGCCCTGGGATAGGTCACCTCCCCTGGGCCACCGGGTCTCACATCCCCTCTTCCTCAGCCCACTCTGTTTCCCCCATCTGGCACAATGGCACAATTCTTTTTGTAAATGGATGAATGTGCAGCATTTGGTTACTGAAATACATTTATTTCAATATCCGTTAGAATCTGTTGTCCATCTGGATAAGCAAATTTCATGTAATTTAACAATCATGACAGAAAAACATCAGCCACTACCAGCACCTCCACTCCCTTTGCAAGAACGTTTTTCCATCATCCACATCTCAACAGTCCATGGCAACGACATATCCGCAGCTTACGACAGAAAAAAGTGGGGAAAAGGGAGAGAGGAAGGCGGTAAGGGGAGGCAGTGTGGTTAGGCTGTAGATCAGGGCTGGGAGGATGGCGGCACGACCAGGAGGTGACAGGGGAATAACATCCCTTTCTCCTCAATCGACAGGGACCATAACTCCTGCCTCTCCAGGGACAGATTGAGAAAGGCAATAGCCCTAGGGGCTGTGAAGCACGGATGCTTAGGAGAATTGAAAGTTAAAAGAAAAATGCAGTTTGCTGAGCCACTGCCACTGATTGAGCCAGACGTGTTGTTTGTGGCCACTGGATTTTTTTTTTTTTTTCTTTCTCGTTTTATGTAATTTAAAAAAGGAGTCCAAACGGAATACTGTCCAAGTTGATGATCAAACAGTAAATCTCCATGGGTTATTGGAGAACATGGCCCCACAGAGTTTCCTAGAGATACAAGTGAATGTGGTATTTGTGTTTTTAACCAGAGAGGTTGGAAGAGACTAGAACAGAAGTCTGTGTGGCATGCAGAGCAGGACCACCAAACCGGAGCTTGATTTTAAGTGCTGAAGCTCTTTGCACATCACAGACTATTTTGGATATTACTATGTTAGAGATTATGGATTGGCTGCTGTACTCTCTGCATGTTATTCCATGCTTTTATTTTAGTTGTATTTGTTTTTCTATATATGTTGACATCCTATGATTTTATTTAGATGTATAGATTACCTGCTAAAGCATATAATTATTGCTACGTATTAGAGTTTTTCTTTCATCCGTTCAAATTCTCTATCACCAGTTTTGTTCCTTCTCATGTAAGCAAACATTTGAGTGACAGTGAATTCCTTCAAATCTTTGTATCTCATCAAGCAAAGCTGTTTTCTGCGTTACATCATGAGAATTCCCTTCAGCCTATCCGGGTTTCAGTCTCTCCAGTCTTCTGTCTGAAACATCACCGTTCCCTTTCTACCACAGTTTTAATCCTGCACTCTGGAGCTTAACAGGCGAGAGCAGCCGCGGAGCGGCTTTCATAGCCTGATCAATTTCACAGCAGCTCATTGAGTAGCTTTTAATCCCCATTTTATTTTCAGTTGTAACCCACAGACAGTAAGTCGCTCCGGGGCTCTCGTGCTGCCCGCTGCAAGGCAAGAGACAATAAATTTTAATACATTGTCTCTGGGAAATTACACGTGTTTAATCATTGATTTTTATTGGCTCATCATGATAACATTATTCGAGCTGGTGAGGCTGGGATCATAAAAAGAAAAGAGCTTGAATTAGTAATGACATATTCAAGACTGAACTTGACAAATAGAAATGTGAGCACAGGCTAGTTTCTTTGTCTAATGCACAGGTTATTGATTGGCAGTGTAACTGTAATATCAATGGACAATATAGTGCAGTACTTTTTAAAACCCTCTTGTGTTATAAAGAAGAACAGTCATGAGCTATTTTATCTCCTGTTTTATTGAATCATTCTGCATGGTGGACCCAAGATTTACTAACTAGATATTTATTTTCAAATTGATTCTGAATTGAAATGCAACATATTTGTTTGTCTCTCAGGGACTCTATAGGATGCAAAGTTAACCTTTTTTCCGTGTAGCTTTACTATTTCGAATCAAAATTGCACTTAATTATTTTCATCTTTCTAAAATATTTGAACATTATAGAAGTTATTTGTTCAGTGTACCTAAAAGAAGAAAAAATAATCAATTTGATTTGAAAACATTTGTCTTGTTGTTTTTAGACTTTGATATTACCTGATTTTACAAAATACTGAAGTTCATGACCACACAGCTTAAATTATTTGTTTTACCGTGCTGAATTAACAGCTTTAACTGCATCAAATCTGTACATTTCTTCAAAATTTTAATGTTCAATATTCAATATATATTTACTGTTTTCTTTAAAAAGTAAGAAAATCCTATTCTTTTTTTAATGAATTGAAAAAGGAAAAAGAAGTAGAGATTATTTGATTTCAAACCATTTCAGTCTCTCATTAGCTTTAGTTGAACCCGAGGACAAAGTAACCTTTACAGTCCATACTGAGTTATTCATTTTGAGATTCAAGGTATTTTTGTCAAATTTATTAAAACTCTTTTTTTTTTCTTTTTTTTTTTTTTTGCTCGAATGTGTGGAAACTAAACAGAAACAGTATTTCATTTATTATCAGGTGTATGGAAGGATCCAAAACAATTTGGACTGAAGAAAAAAAATCTGTTGCATCCTTCTTAGCTTTCATTTGATGTTCTTAATTTTCTTTTACCTTCACTATATTTCATTCTAGCGAGTAGAGAGCATGAAAGGTGAAATTTAAATGTGTTGGCATCAAGATTTATCGACTGGTTATAAAAAAAAAAAAAAAAAAAGAATACCGGGATCATTAAGTCCAACTCTACTGCCATCAGGCTGATGAAAGCCTTCATACACACAAATTCCATAATGCCTGCTGTGTGTGCTTGTGTGTATAAGAGATGTGTTAAGGTAGATTGACTTTTAATATAAATGGGAGAGGTGTCTATTGACATCCATATAGTTCTGCCCTCTGTGTCCCTGGTAACCTTATTACACTTAAGAGTGCTGCAGAAAACGCACAAGTTTTATAAACATTGCATGAAACCGTGGAATACCTGTGTGTCTTTGGGTATTTCCTGCTTTGTTTTGTCTACTTATAAATGCCCTATTAAGGGCTGTGGATGAACACAGAGGTGCGTTCACCAGCTTACCTGTGGGTGCAGAGTGCTCTCCGTGTAAGTTCCCCCTGATGCGCGCACACATAAAACATACACACGCAAACTCATACTGGGGGCAGGTTAGCCCTGCTCGACACCAGCACCTGCTCCGCTGAAGGTGAAAGAAGTGCTCACTTGAGCTCATTGAAAAGTAGATGTGACAGTAAATTTTTCAGGCCCTTGTGAGATGGGAGATCTTGTTATAGCAGTCAGGATGGGGGTCAGGGCAGTGGCTGCTTGATGATTGAGGAAAAGAGAAGTAAATTCATTCTGCTTCGGGCACTTTGTCAAGTGCCAGTAGCTTACCGCTGAGAGCCACTCACCCATCACCGTGTTACGGCCCCAGAGGTCACATCCACCACCATAAATCTGCCTCGCCTCCTCGCCTGCTAAACCTATTGCCTCACCCCGACTGAGCACGGGCAGGGAGAGATGCTGCAGCTGCTGCAGCTACTGCTCATAGTCACTCAAATGAAAAAAAGAAGACAGAGGAGGGAACATAGATTGTCCTTTTTGATGCTGCTGATGGTGTAAGCAGAACACTGGGAGTGCTTTACACAAGGGGGTGAGGCACTCTTAGGATGAATGGTTGTGTGTGCGAGAAAGAGGAAATGCATTTGGAATGGATGCTATTTTGTATAGAAAAGTGATATGTATGCTTATGCAGTTTGATTATTAGCATATTTCCCTTTTTTTTTTTTTTTGCATTTTCAACAGTTTGCCCTTGTATATTTGAGCGACTATGTTTTGTTTTTAGCTGACATGAAAACAATTTAAAAGCTCAGAACTGTGCAGAACAAATACAAATGCTTACAAATATAATGAGAGAGGGTGTCTGAGTGCCAAGTTGGTGGTTTGTAAATCACAAAAGTTTCTCTGAAACCTCAGACTCAAACTCTCTTTCTTCTTTTTCCAGCCATGTGTTTTTCTCAAACTCTTCTATGATCTGCCTCAGTCAAGTAGAGAATGCCAACTCCTTTAAACACGCTCTAGCTTTCTCTGAGTCCTGTGGATTGTGATGAGAGGTGTTTGTGTATGAGGCTTCATGTCGCTCCTTGATTGCTTTTAAAAAAGGGAATTCAGAGACTTGGGTTGGGTTCCTTGTCATACTTCTCAATCTACTTCTGGTAAAGCTGCTGTCACAGTATTTATTATCTTGCAATGTATGTTGGCATGTCTAAACATGCATTTGACATGGGTCTAAACACCGAGGAATGAAACCCATATGTCACTTCTATGAAAAAAGCACGTTAATGATAACCCGTATCCGTCTTCCTTTGACTACTTACAGTGGAATAATGAATCATGTCAAAAAGGCCAAATGACTTTAAACTGATTTCCTGAACAGTGAATTCACTGGTATCCAGTTATAGGAGATTGTAACTGGGAAGATATTGTCAGCAGTGTTTTTTACAGATCCATGTGCAAAAGTAGATGGTTGCAAACACCGATAAATACTTCAATTACAATATTCTTATTATACACTTAAGAAACTCCCCTTTTAGAAACAGCAAGTATGATCCCGAGCTGCAAGGTAGAGCAGTTTTGTAGGTGGAGTTCTACAGGATCTTATAGAACAAGATTGTGTAGTAAAATGCCACAATATTTTTTGTGAACTAGACTTCTTCTTCATAAAGTGTAAGCTGCTTTTTGAAACTTTTGAAAGTCATTTAGTAAGGATCACCTTTTTGATTAACCAGCAACACTTGTTTACAAAATGATGGGATAGTGGTACATCACTTTTAAATTGTGTAGTAGAATTTAGATACCCTGAGGGAAAGAAAACGTAATAGAATGACAGAAAAAATACAAATGTTTCATAAGTATTGTGAGAAAAATTTGATTGACTAACCATATCTTTTGAGGATGCTAAAATTGGCTTGTGATTGGTAGTTTCCTTAAACTGAAGGACTAGTTCATAGTTTTTTAACGAATGTGGACACCATGTGATTCACTTACGTTCATAAAAGTAATACTGAGAGTAATTCAACACTAAAAGTAGGCAATGGAAGTACAAATTGAGGTTCATAAAACCTTTATTTATGAAAATACAAAAGGTAGCAATTCTGATGCTCCTTTATCACTAGTACCACCCTAGAAACAGATGAGCCCCATTGACTAGTCCAATACATTTTAATGGGGCACCTCTGTCAGTTTATTTAATGTCTTCTATTCACTTATTATAATGGAACTTCAGTGTCAGAAACTGTATTTATTCATCAGAACCACTATACACATTTGTGTGAGCCACATACTGCACATATCTGATGCACATTTCGGTAACAACTTATTTGCATGTTTTTTTTTCTCTCACTTTACTTCTACAGTATTTCACAAATTATTGAGAATTCTCATTGTTATTTCCTATTCTCTCATGCAGTCACATAAAACAGACACATTCACATAAGTAAAACCCATAGCGATCCTGTTCTTTGCTTCTTAATTGATAATTGATACATTATAATGGAATTTTTGATATTTTTGCTATATGCTTGCACTTTTCTGCAATGGTAGTAGAGGGCTGAAGTCAGTGGTAGGATAAAGAATCTGGGTCTGGTGAGGTTTTTGTGTATTTGTTGGTGTGTTGATGTTTGCACATGTGCTTGTTTTATAGTTTTACACATTTTCAGTGATTGTTTCTTTCTAGTCTTTGTCGTCATACACCGCACTGCAATTATACATCTTTGTGTGGTCATGTGCATTAAGTTGTCAGTGTGATTGTGTGTGTACAAATGTAAGCACGCATCTTTCAAGCTTGTAATATGTCACCGGCTGTCTGTTTTCAATAAAGCTTCTTATTAGCTGGAGATTACCCTGCCTGTATCTGGCTTCTTTCAGCAATTCACTGGAAATTGGAAAGGCCAGGGGCACACTGGGAAAAAAAGGAGTGAAAACTTCCTGAACCCAACCTTCCCTCTGCACCGCTCACTGCCAGTGTTACCCTCATCTTTTCAGAAAACTTTTTAGTTGTTTGTCCTCCACACATTACCAAACTCTGATTTGGTAAAATGCAGTTACTTTCCACGCAAACGGCATAAATGTTCTTTTTCCCGTGCAACACTAACGCTTTATCACAGCACAACTGTTCTGATTGAATTGATAACGACTGCTATGTTCAGTTACAGTTTCCAGTGTCGTTGGTGTCATTATTTGTAATACTACATCGCATGTAGGTTTCATTGTGATCTACATTGTGATGCATATTTTATTTTTTAATTTCAAGACAGTTCATGAACAAAGCCACATTTAAATGGCATCATCAGAAGGACATGCACTTTGCTTTATCAAATACAAGAAAAGACACAAGAGTTTGGATCCTGATGCTGTAGTGTGCCTGGGAATGTTTTAAGAAGCCTGTACGTCCAATGTCAAATAACGGACTTTCAGAGGCCCATAACAAATTATGTAATTATATCTGTAAAATCGCCACAAATTTGCCAAGTTTTGAAACTTTTGAAAGATTTCTTTCTTTTTTTTTACCTCCTGTCAGATCCCACTGTATGATCTAATGTGATCATCGTAAAATGAAACAATTTCTGAACTTGTACTTTTGTTTACATAAAGGTCTGTTTATGCTGCAGAAAGCCTTTTTGGGATATTTTGCTGGTATCATCATTTTACTGCTGTCGCAGGCCAAATCAGACCATCAGAGTAAAAGGTTTTACCTCATAAAGCTGCCCTGGCAGGGAGATTTGCCTTCCTGGATGTACTGTGAAGCATCAGGGAGAAGTTATGTAGTAGAACTAAAGAACATTTACTGTTTCTTCAATAATACAAATATTTTGTTTCCATCATCTAATATACTGCAGTTTCATTCTGCTAGCTTTAAATTTTCCAATAAGTGTCTTTTTTTTTTTTTCACAAACTCAGCATTTAATCTGAGTCACTAATGATGGACACTGAAGGATTTTACAGTGCTTGCATTCAAATGAATTGAACTTTCTGGGAGTTGGGTTAGAGAAACAGTTTACAGTCTATGGCTGTGTTGTCATCAATGCACCAATGTGACTCATTGCACATAGTTTCAAAATTCTGTGTTTACTTCAGTCTTTCTCTTACTTTGAAGTGTTTTTAATTCTGGCTTGTTACAGCAAAAGTCACAGCCACAGACAACATGAATGTGATTCTAACTGCAACTCTCTTCTAAGCAAATAAACACAGAAATGTGTCAAATTTGTTTAACCTTTGTAATTCACACCTAATCATTGTGTTTGACTCTTTGAGGACTTTTAGATAAGTTATACAGTGTAACGGCTGTGACAAATCAGCTTGGTCACAAAACAATGCTTTCCAGATTGTTTTGAGTCGCACCATTCTGTCCTGCTCTCCCTCTTCTTCACATCCATAACTTTGACATCTCAGAGAGATAAACTCCTTCAGGACACTGACCTCTCTCCTTTCGACTAGCCACCTGCCCTTCTGCCCTTTTACATATAAATGAGACGGAGACAGATGAAGATACTGCATAATGTGTGTAGATACATGTGTTAAAGGCATGCTGCCCACCCTGCTCAAATAAGCAGTCGTCCTCGGAGACCAATCCATAAACCAGTGTCGGGGTGGAGAGCAGCGGTGACTCGTCATGAATAACATGACAGAGACAAGACAGTTGACAATCAGAGGAAGTAGATAGGTTCACGACAAACGAAAAACTCACAAAGTCTACATATTCTATTCTTAACCTATTGTATATTTAAGAACTTTACAGGGTCCAACATACCCAGTATGTTTTGACTTTTCTGTTTCTTCTAAACAGAAAAAAGACTCAACAGCTTCAGGACTTACTTTTACTTTTTTTCAATAAACATTTTTCTTATTACATGATTTTTATAAAAAAACAAAAAAGAGATAAAATGTCACAGCTGGTGTAAGATAAGAGATATTTAAATATTTTCTGAAGATGTGTAAATAAACGTATCTCAAAATTTGATGTCTGTCTCAAATTTTAATTTAAAGCTTCTTATTTCATATTCAGATATGAAATTTCACATGTATATGAAACTGATATATTTAAATTGCTTATATTCAATTATTTCATTTTTATACTTCAAAGCATTTTGTAAGTTGTTACTTTCTGCTTTGATTAATTTTATATCATGTTGTTGCAGTGATTCTGTTCTAATGACCTTTTTTTGTATCATGATTAGACAAAATTTGTGATGATGTGCAGAAACAAAATGTTTTAAAATGTGCACCCAGGAATTCAAAGAGCTAACAATGCCTGCATTTGACTGTCTTCAGGTCAGTTACCCAATCCATGTGCTGAGGAAAAATCCCTGCTTCAAACATCCACATTGACTCCAGCAGATAAAAAGGTAACTTTCTTTTTATATATGCACAGAGTTTACATAATAAGATTATTGGTAATTCAGGGAAATGGTGGTTTGGGAAAACAGCAAAATGGTCTGAACAGGTAGACAACAAATTTAGATGCATAAGTCCCTTTCTGGCTTCCTCCAAACCTCCCACACAGGCTGCTCAGTGCTTAACTGACTGCCTCATCACTGAAACACATCCAGCATCCAGCTTTCAGAAGCAACATTTAACAAACTCGTCCCCCTAGTGGCCACCACTAAAACAACCTCTCATACACTTTAGACAATATTGCATTTACCTTTTAAAAAAAGAAAAAAATGTTCATCATTAAATGATGTAATGTAATAAGATTGTTTTGCAAGCTCATCTGGTTAAAAAAAACAAAAACAAACAAAAAAAAAAACATAATATTTATAATTTTTTTTAGTTTGCTTTATAACACTACATTATTTTTTTTCTAAAATTATCTTTTATTGCTGACTATGCTATCATTCCTGAAACTCCCAGTATGTGTTGAAAACTGATCTTAATGTTTGTTTTTGTATGTAATTGTTTTAAAGGATATTTTTTCTGCTCACATAAACCACTTTCATAATGTGTATGAATTTTGTTTTGATACTGCTAAACATTACACACTGCATACATTTACAGTTTAAGATCAACTCTTTGATTAAATGCAGTTTTTCTTCTTCACTTTGTCATTTTTCTTGTCTTGGCAAGCAGCTCCTGCACAACATCTTTCAATTGTCCTACTTCCGAACTGATCGAAGCCGACTCTGTTCTCCGGCTGCCCTGGCTTTGTTTTCCTTTGCAGCTGTTGGGTGGTCCGTGCCTCTCTCCCTCTCTTCTTGCGCTGTCGCACTCTCGCTCATTGTCAAGTTCACTCTGTCTGTTTCTCTTCACTTGCTGGGAGTTTCAGACGCTCTCTGAAACCCAATACCTGAGTGTACACAATTAAGTTCACACCAGAGGTTGTTGGGTGGAATTGTGATCTCATTCCGCACCATCTGCAAGTTAGGACAGCAGGATTTGAGCAGAGTGTGTGGCTGGTTAGTTGGTCAAGGTTAGCTAAATGCGTAGAAGTGGGCATGATGTGTGTGTGTTTCTGTAAGGAAAGGTTTGTAGATGAATAACAGTGGGAAATTGAAATATGTAATTTGTTATGAGATGCAAATAATGCATTTGTTTTAATTGTTATTTTGTGAAAAGCAAATAGAATAGAATTTCTTTTTACATGTATTGTAACAAGGATTTATTTTGTTTCTCTAAAGTTGAAAAATACTAAGATTAAAATTCCACATGACCGGAATGTTGCTCAAACAATTCAGAGTCACAAAGAAAACTATTCCTGGTTTACCCTGCTGAGCTCACCCCAGCTGACCTTTTCATCCTGCTAAGTGTTTCAGTTTTGGACCTGTTAGCCGCAGCTCCCTCTGTGTACAGTTCACACGCGATTGGGAGTCCCATGACAGGCCAGCTGGAATATCCAGTCCACTCTTTCATATGCACAGAAAACAAAGCCTCTGTGGAGTCACTAGTGGTCGGTCAGCATGTCAGTCATTCACAGGGAGTGTTTTGAACCTGGATGTGTGTACTAATATTTGGATGGTAGTTAACGCTTATGACTATGTTCTAAATTCAACTTAGAGTTTTTCTACATTAACTGTTACCTAGAGCAAACACTAAGCACAGACATGTGATTGAAAAGCTCTCTTTATAAAACTCCTTAAACATAAATAAGTAATTTAATGTATTTATTACTGATATTTTGTATTTATTACTGACTTTTTGTGTTAGACCGACCTTGTAACTTTTTAGCGGAAAATGTTGATTCCTGCTCTTAGGTAGAGTGACATCACACTTTTCTGTGTTTGTTGAAGAGTGTGTTGTTGTTTTGATCTTTCACAAATTTTTCCAAATTTTACATTTTCAAATCCATGGACTGCAAGGTAATTTGTGCAATATTGACAACCTAGCGGTGTGATCTGTGATCAGAGATGGGCCCAATCCAATCCACCATCGGTTCCTGGTCAAATACTGGTATCATTACTATTTACCGCAGTGCGATGTTGTTGCTTGTGGTGGTGGGTTTTGAACCTTTTACAGCATTTTACTGTAAAACCAGAGAGCTGAAAGCTTTTTACAGAATCAGTATGTTCTAATGCCTACTGTGGTTTATGCCCAACTATCCACTCTCTCCTTTGTCTCAGTCATCTGCATATTTAGAATCTCAACTACTGACCATATTGTAAATTTGAATACAAAAGAATATTTTCAATATCTATTATGTAACTGTTAAACTGTTAAAGTATATGCGCAAATTTCAACAGCATGACTCAGTTTATATACGATTAGCTTGTAAATCATAAGAATTGAACAGTAAATGTTTAAATTAATAGGTCGTGGATCGAAAAATATTGGTATCTGTGGATTAATAAACTCGGATATAAGGATCAGATCATGACCCAAAAATCATGGATTGGAGCATTTCCATTGTCACAAATATAGTCAAAAGCTATCTTAAAAAAGATGACCATCAGTACACGTTTAAATTTGTTTTTATTGCTTTATTGCCTTTTTATGAAGAGGCACTTTCAGTTTGTAGAAGCCTAAATATTACCTCTGACAAGAAAAATTCTTCAATTAAACTGGACAACACAGCACCATATTATGCATTATAAGTTGTGCACAAAGGTTTAAAAAAATTTGTACCCATAGATCAATTGTATCTCACACATAAACACTCCTGAAAGGTAAAAATGCCTTGGGAGGAGAGAGCTGCAGGTTCATGTACCAGTCATGTTCCATTAATCCAAAGCAACCTGTGGTGATTGATCAATTAGCCCCGCTTAAAACAGGAGCTCAACGTGATCAATAGCACTGATCATCAGGCAGAGGATTTTCATTAAGACCTGCAGCTCTAAATCAGTAAACTCCATTAGCATAGTCGAAGTGGACTACATGGAATGCAAACTACCCAAATAAATAAAATTAAATAAAAACAGAGACCGTTGCCTCTGACTTACTACTGAACTGAGTGTAAATGACAAATTACATAATACTGGTTTCCAGGAAACCTGTTTTGAAGTCAAAGGTCTTATCAGACATGAAAAACAGCCAATTAAATATTATTACAAAACCAGTGGCTGCTAGACAGGCCCTATTTATACAATGTTCAAAAATGTCACTTTCCTGTATAGTGAAACATTTGAAAAAGTATTTGCATTTTAATAGACTATATGTTAGGAATAGGTTACCATGGGTTCTGACTAGGTCCTTTTTGTATTGTCAGCGTCAGTGTTGGTCCACCATTTAACAATTGCTTGTTTTATCATTAGCCTTATTAGCAGGTGTGGCTAATAAAAAAATAAATAAAAAAAAGCCAACCCTACTGTCCATGGGGTTGGCTGGCTTTTTTTTTTTTGTCTGTTCTTTATGAGATACTTCATCAGATAGTGTATTTTATTTATTTATTTATTTATTGTAAGATGGTTTTGAAAACTCTAACTAAAAATAACTGTAACCCTAAATATAAGCACAACTTACTCCCAGTGTCTCTAAATAGTCTTTATGGTACCACAGTGAGCATGTCTGGTTGTATTTTCCCTTCTAGCCACTCATTGTTGACCTGTTTTTGTGAGTTACCTGGAAAAACAGCGGATGTCCCTTGCACCACAGCGATACGTCTGATTCACGACCCCATCGAACCCACGGGATCACCAGTGGGCTAAAACACAAAAATACAGTCAGCTGCCATTGACAAACACACCTTTCTCACCCTTCCCTTAATCTCAATGGGGCCAGAAGCCATTGTTTCACTCAAACAATCCTCATTGAATTAAACACTGGCAGCAAGCTTTTTTTCAGTGAGGCTGAGCACACTGCTGTCATGGGTCTGATCGTTAATGTGCCATCACTGCACCGCACATCCTCAGCAGACACAGGCAGCACTGAGAGTGTTTCCTCCATCTGTAGGTGACTGTGCACATGTCCAGTTTTGTTTAAATGTGACTAACTTTACCCAACTGAAAAATGTTATCGGATCAAAAATGCAGTAGCTCTGTCATTTTAGCAAAAGATACTTTATAGCAAAGTAAACACAAAAGTATTGTCACACAAAGTAATTTTGAAATTAAAAGAAAATGTTTTTTTTCTACAACATTTTGCTAATAAGTGATAAATCATATTTTATTCGCTGATTAAATGTAGAGTAACACTGAACACTAACCCTAGCAAACCTGTGCAACACATCATGTATGAAAGTTTCCTCACCAACCCAAACCACAACAACAGCAACAAGAAATATGTATTTCTACTTTCAATCTCCAAAGACAAAACAAAAAAAACAACAACTAGTAAGACCAAAACATTCTACACATTTGCCTTTTGCTTTATCTAAATTTGACTGCAGAATTTTAAAACTTGATCTTTTTCAGTTTTTGCATAAAAGATTCCATCCGTCCTCAGTTTCATCTAGGCTATAGCAACTCATTAGTGGCACCTTTTCTTGAAATTGCCTTTAGAGTATCTATTTAAAACAAATGTCCAGGTTGCACTGTGATAAAGCGTAAATGACAAGTATTTATACTGAATCAGGTTTTACCTCGTTACAAAGGTCAGTGTCAGAGGGAGAATGGTGTCTAAAGAAGATGCTTACATTTCTATAACAGTTACGTGTGTAAGGCTGTGCCCTATCGCTGTGTATTGGCGGGAAGGAAGGGAGTTGGTCGTAGAGATACTGGGGCAGGCAGGAAAAGATCATCCTGGTGTTACCAGTGCTGAGGTGAAGCCTGCAACCACCCCCGCACCCAGGCCAACACTAAAATTTCTCAAATGCTCACGCAGAGTTTACAACGTTAAAATCACAAACATCGACCTTTTTATGCTTTGCTATAGCTCACCTCACGCGATCTCAGTTGGAAGTCCTTTACACTTTCCTGGTGTCCGTCTGTACTGATGTCTTGAAAGTTTCGAAATATTTTTATTGAGGTAGCTTGACAGCATGATGACATTTCTGTGAGTTATGCTTGGGTTGAGGTGGGTGGGATGGATGGACGGATGACACTGTATCCACCCCCACTGGGGAGAGGAAGTCCCTATCAGAACACAACAGGAAAAGGACAGAGTAAAAACAAGTGCATGTCTTTTTGCACATTAAATCACTTCCTGTAGGACATGAAATTATTTCTTTCTGAGGCTCTACATTTTAACAAATGGAACGTCTCTTTTTGGAAGGCAAATTAATCACATCTTCCGATGGACGTGCTTGCAAAAGCTCGCTACAAAAGGCGTTTGCGCTGAGAAGTGAAATGCTCTCAAGCCGAAAGGAATTTGAGATGGCACAGACTACATCTGCATCATTTAATTCCTGTCCTTTGGTCCAGTTTGAAAATGGAAATCTGTGCAGCCCATCAATCTGATTTACTGCCTTGACTTGCAGATGTGATGACTATCGTCGGATACAAGAGCCACATAAATCCCTGTTCTGTGACACATCACAAGCCCCGAGTCTGAACCTGGGGCCTTGATCACCATCCAAAATCTGAAACAAAGAGACAAAGGTGTCTGTGTTGCTCGTAGAGGAAAAACTCTGAATTGTGACTATACCAGATAAAGACCCAGTCTTGCTTAAAATAAAAAGAGTATCATTACCTTTTACGCCATCTGGATTATTGATGTTTTTTAATATTGACTGGCATATTGTAGGTATGTTCGGCACAGCTCTTAGACATATTGGAAAGGCAGGTCTCCCTGTGCTGTTCTCATCGCAGGGCACAGCTGTAAAAAATATGACTTCCTTCCCGCAGGCAATTTCCTGTTTATGTCGGAATGCAGGTCAGGAGAGGAGTGTAGTCGTCCTTACCTCATCTATCGTCATCGTCATACAAAGTAAAGTTGATGCAGGATGTTATAAATTCCACTATCCTCTATTTGAAGAAAATATCTGTCCAGGAATGTTTGCCTTTATTTAATTAGACAAGACTCAAATACCTGAGTTACTCTCAGTTGACACTTCTGCGGTCTGGAAATGTGTGAGTGTATTTGTATTTAATTGTAGCATACATTGCCATTTTGTAGCGGTGTGAAGAAGTGTTTGCCCCTTTTCTGATTTCCTATTTCTTTGTGTGTTTGTCACCCTTTAGTTTTTCAGAACATCAAGCCAATTTAAATCTTAGTCAAAGACAGCACAAGTAAACACAAAAAGCAGCTTTTTAAATGGTGTTCATTATTTAGGGAGGAAAAACTGCAAACCTGCATGGCCCTGTTTGAAAAAGTGATTTGATGTGCGGTTACACCTGTTTGCATCTCATTTTGGCTTTTGCTGCACATTTGCACTTCTCCTTGAAAAAAATAACTTGGTGCCTTTACTGATAACTTGATTTTAAAAGTAACTGAGTTAGATTTCAAGTTACTTTTAGCTCCATTCAACAGCTGCTGACAACAGCCCCCGCAGCCTTACCATAAAAGTGACAACCGGGATGAGTCAACTGTGTTTAAGGGCGGCATTTCCTCAACTTCTTCAACTCTGCCTCACTTTCTGGTTTTGCACTGAAGTCCTGCTTTTGTTTGAGTGATGGGGAAACTGCCGAAGTTTAGTCGCAGCTCTCTGCTTGACACCACCTGGTGAGACTTGCTCTACCAATTAGACTGTGCTATGCTCAAATGTTTCCTCAAGTTATTGTTGAAGCTATTGATAGGTTGTAAGACTATTATTATACCCCAAGATAAAAAGCAGATAAGATGCAGTTGTTATATGTTGATTTCATACTACAAGAGTTGACTGGAAAAAAATAAGATTTACAATTGACAGTGAAAAAAAAAAAAAAATCAATAAATATTGATATCAGTTGACATAAGCCTAAAAGCAACGTAAATACAGTGAGAAAATTGTAAATGTTTTTTTTTTATTTTATTTTTTATGCTGCATTAATGTTTGTCAGTTTATTCAAGAAAATTTGATCTGTGCATCAGAAATCAGCCAGAAAGCCTATTCTAGGATTGATTGGTAGTGGCTCCACCCTCCACTGGAGAAGTACAGAAATTCACACTCGTTGTTCCGGAGACAGAACAACCAAAGTGTTACTTAAGAGTATAACAATAGCACTTTGTCGCCATCACAGAGGTTACAATGGACATGCATATTGTCATCTATAGCAGACACAAACTCAGAATAGCTCCTGTAGTAAACGAGCACCTCTCTCCCCCCTCCATTGTTCACTTTTGTGTCGCAGGTTGATATTACACACGAGACGCCACTCCCTGAGAAACAAGAGGAAAGTCACAATATATCTTTTTACCAAATGAAATGCCAAAAATAGTAGCGCCCAGTGATTTTGATGAGTCCAAATCACATAGGGCTCAGAGTCGAGTCACATCTGACACCGCTGTTAACTACTATGCCCACACAGGCTTGTGACACAATTTGCATTTGCTACTCTCCGCAGGTTTGTGAGACCCGACCAGTCGGCCCCTAAAACGTCTCAATTGCACACACGCAGATCTTCCCAAACCACCCAGTTTGGTTGATTTTCTGCTGATTTGCCTAAAACAGGCAGCAGCTGCTGCTGTCAATGTTTAATTTAAAAGCTCATATTCTGCTCTGCATGATACATTGTGCTCAGGAGCATGAATGGGTCTGATGAAGAGCAGGGGTTCTGATGGGAGGGTTGATGAAAACAGGGGGAGTACGTGTAGACCCCGAGGTCTCCGGGCGCAGTCATTAAGATGGCTCTTCTGCTTGGAGATGAGACAGCCCACTCCACACACTTAGCTCATTGAAGATGATCCCCTGCTTACTAGGAGCATCCATTATTTATACATATTTAAAAATTCCAACTGACATTTTTATCACTTATGAATGTCAGATTTTTTTAGGTCTGAACATGTGTGAGTTTGCTTTTGTTTCTGCATAACTGGTTTCAGAGACGTAAGAAAGTGTTGATTAGATATTTACATTCACCCATCATCAATATCATTTTTTATAGGTCAGTGTAATATGAGCATCTTAGGTTATTTAAAAAGAAAACTTACATTTGCCTTGCAAGTTTGACTTTCTTGTGTTTTATTTTTCCCACTTAGATTCCCCCTAGCAAGCTATGTAGAAACCATATACAAATATCTGGAGTCTCCAACAAGTTCTTTGCTTAATTCATCCCAAGTGTCAACTAATCATTAAATTGGAGGTTTCTTCATACACATCCAACATTCAAACAAAGTTCATAAATTTTCAAACGGTAGAGTTCTGGACCAATTCACATCCTGATGTGCGTTTGGAAACAAACAACCAACCAAGACTTTCCATGCAAACAAATCAGAGTTTGACTAAAGCAAATTAAACGGAGCTGGTGTGAATGTCTCCTAAATCTGCAACTGTTCCTTGACAATGTTGATTTTATTGTACAAAATAGTATTATCCACATTATTTGTTTTTTCTTTGTTTTCTTTTACTTGATTGTGATAACTCTGTCCACTCAAACTTATACTGTAACTGTTTCTTCTGAAAACAACACATATATATAAGTAATAGACTTTATATTAGCTTGATGTCAGCAATGATATGATAATCAATAAATGATTCCTAAATAATTCCGGCATACCACTGCCCTGTGCAAGTCCATCATGAAGGCTAGACCCTCCACTGTCTACCACTGCCATCTTGTACAGATCTGGCCATGCCGTATTGATCAAACTGCTGCCTGGTGCTTTGGTGTGTAAAGCCTCAGGCTTTACACTCTCTCACCTCATCTTACATCACTCAGGTCATATTAGACTCAAAGCTTGCCCTCCACTGTTAGGCCCTCGCTACACTCCCAAAGAAAGTACTTGTCAACTTGAAGTCAATGTTTATGTTGATTTAAATCTTTTTTTTTTTTTTGACAAGCCAAGATGATGTCTAGCATACATACTTGCCATCAAGTTTGCATTGGTCAGGTGCTGTTATATATATATATATATATATATATATATATATATATATATAAGTAAAGTCTGTACTTTATCCCTCTCTGTGTATTTTCCTCAGTGTTCATAGTTCCAGTTGAGAGAAACGGGGTATTTTCCTTTCAGAGGAAATGTAAACATTATTAGCTTGCACTTCATTTTCCAGCCAACCCTTTTTACATTTATGCATACACGATCAATCTTTGAGAAGCACCGTCACTGCAAGGCTTTTAAATGCTTTGCTCAAGGGCACCTTTGCAGTAATTGTCTAACCCAGCCAATTGTGTTTGTCTCTCCCTTTAACCTCCCCACTTATTTTATAGCCGGTAGTAATATGGTGCTCATGGATGACAGATGCAGTGTCCTGACACTATTCCCCAGACGTCCCTAAGGCTTATTGTAGCTTTAAGTGATTTTAAAGATTTAAAGTGACTTTTTGGTGGCTTTCAGCCAGACACAAAGAGTGGCAACAAGTCAGCCAGCATTGCGGTTTATCCAATAGTGACTAGTAAGAGATTCAGCCACATAAACATTTTCTTCATCATTTTAGGCATTTAACTTCCCCTACTGGAGGCAATGGAAACTTTTTAGATTAAGAAAATTATTAAAACAACATTTTCAACTAAAGCGAAACACTGCACTTACTGTTGGAGATGCATTACCATATAAGAACCTGTTATATTTAAGAGAGCAGAACTTCTCATTATTATATACTGAAAATATTTTTATCATATTAGGAGGCACTCAACAGTTGCTAGAGCAAACATTTGTGATTCAGATCCACAATTTAGGAAACCAAGAGCTCGAGACTCCCTAAAACAACACTTTTCCCCCCCCCCGAGTGTTTCTAAAATTAACTTCTCACCCAACAGATAGCAAAAGGATTTTCTCAAAGGGTATTGTGTCTTATTTCCTCATATTGTCCTTTTGCCCGTTACATTTTAATCCCTGATGCTCATTTTAAAAGAGCGATGTTACGGCATTGCAGCTGCCTCTGGCAAAAGACAGATTGTCTTAAGACTTCGGGCCAGCAAACTGAAACCGTTATTGTCTCAAGAGGGAGATAGCAGACTAAATAATCAGTTTTCTTTGATGGGGACAATGTGAACACAACGGTTTGCATGTGCGGGCTTCCCAGAAATGTCCCTTGAGCGGAAAATGAGAGGGTTTGTACAGAAGCAGAGGGGAAACGATTTTTTTTTGTTTTTTTTTGTTTTCTTCTTTTTGTGAAGATTCACAGTTCATTTCATTTATAGAAACATGGATGGCTGGTGTGTTAACACATTTCATCATTGACAAACATGTACACTAATCAACACCATCTCTGGACACCCTTTGAACAAGGGCAAAAAGATGATTCGACTTGAATCTTGTCTTGGATTGCCACTGTTTATGCATTATTGCCCAAGTTCAGTGTTTAGTATCATTTTCCTAAATGACCCAACGGCCAAAGTCATTTTTTGCCAAAACTGATTGTGCAAAAAAAAAAAAAAAAAAAGTAAAAATTAAAATCTCCACCTCTCTGTTTGCCAAAAGATGAATTAGGCAAAAAAAAAAGGGCTACAAATTACTTGGACCATGATAATGATATGCAACATCATCACATCATCTAATTTCTGCTAAGTTTTGCTTAGTTCTTGCTTTTCTTATTTATTTTTTATTTTTTTTATTTTAGAATCACTTATCAGAATATGATTATCACAAGGTCTGAGGCTAAGCATAATTGGAAAAGAGAGGTAACAATCATGTATTCCCATCAGATATATAGCTAGTTCATATAAAAAGAGGCAGTAAAACCTAAATGGACATTGTAGTATTTAAAGAACTACGTGCAGTAAGTGAGCTATAAGTTCAGAACTACTCACCCACTTGTATTCATTAATCAGAGATTATTCTGCTTATTTGTTTTTGCTGAATGATTCTGCTGATCTATTAACTGTAAGAACAAGTGGCTATAGTCGTTCAAATAAGCAATTAAATCGCAAACATTAGTAGCAGCTTAAGTGTTGATTAATTATGCGTTTTTAGGAGAATAAACTTTAGGTTAAGTGGCCACTGATTGTTTTCTTACCTTATTGTAGTTTTGTTCCATGGAACTTTTTTTATCGTCTCTTCAGACATTCTCAGAGGTCACAGCAAAAAAATATAATTATGTGTTTTATCCCAGATGCTGCAGTTGATGAATAGTGTTGTGATTATCAGGTTGTCATTTCATTACAGTCACAACATTCCTTCTTTTGTTGCTCCCATAGAGCTCTCCTTTTGATTTCATTGAAGGAAAGGTCAAGTTTCCACAAGCAGTCATTCACCAGCATTCACCTTCGCCACTTGGCTGAGGTCTGGCAAGATTAATTCTTTGTGTCTTGCTGTCTTTCTATGAGCCAGGTTCATATTTCCTACAATGAAGCCAAGCAAACACAGGAGAAAGTGTGTGCTTTTCTTTAAAAGACATTGGCGCAACCGTTTTAACAGAGCGGCTGTGTTTGAATTAGATGTTCTAACCTCCCGCTTGCTAAATGGATTTCTAAAGTGGCTGTAGTTGGAGGCTTTCAATCGGATGCAACCTTGAGTCCTTTTTTATGTGAGCTCTGTAGGATTTAAGTGCCGGTATAACATGAGCACGACTGAATGCATGCTCCTCATTTTTTGAAATTGAAAAATCTCCAAAGGCTCTCCCCTTTGTGCAGGCAATTAATGGAATGCTGGCAGCGAGGTTCAGGTGCTTAAAAGTTGTTTTTTTTTTTTCTCGCTCAATCTTTTTTTTTTAATGAATAATAAAGGATAATCATTGTGGTGGGGAGGTGGGGTAGGGGGACAGCGTAATGCTGTAGGCTTCCTCTTTATGCACAATGATGTATAATGCATGCTTTGAAATGAAACGGCAGCGGCCTTCGAACTATTCCATCTCCAAACCTTAGACTATTTGTTTTGCATGCCATAGTGATGCTTTTGCATAATAATAGTGAGTTTGCCCATTAACAATGCTTGCTTATTAATTTGATCTTTACATTTTTAAAGTTTGTCCATCAGGCCGCCGAGCATCGTGTCCCCCAGTTGCTGTTTGGTGTAAGTGATTAGAACGTTGGCTAATTGCGTCTCTGAAGGGTTGAGCTTGTTTCTTTTTTGTTTTCATGTTCTGCTTGTGTGTTTTACATTTGAGTCGGATGAACACAAAACAAATTCACGCATCGATAAATGTTCCATGATGTGAGGAAATGTAATAAATGTGTTTGTTTGTTGATCAGACATTAAACCGATGACCTCTGTGACTGTACCGTTTTTAAGTTTAAGCTTTTGCTGGTAGTTGCTGACTGTTAAAACACAAAGAGTCACCACAGTCACTTAATGTTGCATATTCCTTTGTTTTACTATATGCAACAATGAGAACAGATTTCAAAAAGCTGACAGTGCCTGATTTTCTTTCTCCAAATAATGTTTTATGTCAACACATGTCTGCAGACTGTGGAAGCAGCTGCTAATTTAAATGTATAAGGCTGGTGAATGGTGGGAATGTGGCAAATTGTGTAGAGCAAATCATGATCAGTTATAGAAAAGCTGATTGGTGACGCATTTTTTTGCCACTGTACGGCCAGTAAAGCCTCGGGGCCCCCCCTCAAACTGTGCTGCGAAGCAAATATTCTTATTCCAGCACACTATTTCACATTCTTCCACAGTCTTGGAACACTTCTAAAAGCTTTAGCATTTTTTTCACCCCCGCAGTCTCTTTCGCTTTGACTGTGCTTGACAATGTAGGGAAACATACAAGCACATCTCGGTAAACACGAGTGATGTGGTTCCAGAGTTTAAAAGCTTCATATAACACTGGCAGACGGAACTTGGGGCTGTTTGTGTGATGGAGAGGAAAACTTGTTTAGAAACTGACAGCACTGTGTGTTAGAGAGTTAAAAAAAACAAAAAAAAACAGTGTCTCTGTGCTTATGTTGCTTTTGGCGAGTTATCCGTGTGTGTGTGTGTGCGTGTGTGTTTTTTCACTCTCTGCATGGTTATCTTTTGAGTTTCTTGGTTTGGAGCTTATGTCCACCTTCGGGGATGCACAGAGCATGCATTTCTGAGTATTTTCACCTGAGGCTGCACTTGTTAGAGTCTGTGTATAAATGTATATACATTATTTATACAAATTCAGAGCGAGTGAAAGCAGGTTTTAACACATTTACAGACAGGAGGGCAGGCACTGCAAGCCAAGCTTCAAGTGTGGGTTGCAACAGTGTGCGTGGGGAATCGAGCTGGCCGTTTGCCTGTCTGTGACAAGCATCCTTATTGCTGCGTGTCAGCACTGCTAATGCTATCTGTTACTTGCTTAGCAATTAAATGTGTCCTCATATCATTTAAATTTTAGTGTGTTTTTTTTATCATTTTAAACAAATCAAGTAATTTTCTGGAAATGTAGAAAAGTACAGCCTTGTGAAACATTGCCTTTTTTTATAAGATTTAGAGGGAATGTTTGTATTTCACTGGGAATATGAGATAAAGTAAGGTCTTGTTGTAACAAATTAATTGCATGTAATATGCCTTTCAATAATAAAGCTTAATGTCATACCAGTGACTTGCAAAAGTATAGGCACCCAGTATAGGCACCCATTGAACTTTTACACAAATTTGCCATCAAACAAACATTTTTTTTTATTTTTTTTATCTAAAGTCTAACAAAAAATAGAACATAATTGTGAAGTAGAAAGAAAGGGAAACATAATTTTCACATCTCTTTATTTGTAAAAAAGTTAAAATTGTGGTTTCTAATTGTATTCAGTCCAGGAGTTAATACTTTGTAAACCCACTCTCATAGCAACTGCGAGTGTTTTAGCATTTGGCTCTACCATATTACTTGGCAAATTAGATAGAGAGTATATTTGAACAAAAAAAAAAATCTGAATTGAAGTTTTGTCTGCTCTTTTACCATCCCACTAAATCACATGGATTTGAAAATTGGATTCATGCTATTTATGTATATATATATATATATATATATATATATATATATATATATATATATATATATATATATATATATAGTTTTTATCTCTATAACTATTCACCTGAAAATACAAAAAAAAAAAAATAAAAATATAACTTTTTCCCAGACTTGTCTTAATTAGAGTTGAAGTGTAGAATCTAAATTTGTTTTTCTTGTTACTTTCCCAGGTGTTTATCATTATTTTTAAATACTGCCGTATTGGATGTTTGTACTAAATAGTTACCTGTTCTCCTCCTATGCCCAGGAGGCTCCTCCTGTAGAAGTGGATGCCTTGCCAGCTGGATGCAGCCTTCATGTTCCCATGGACGTTGAGTTTGCAGCTTCCTGTTTCCCTCGCATTCCCCCACCTTAGATAAACTCTGCATAGAGCGACCGAACTGGCTTAATGATATGTGTTGTTTAAAATCGGGACTTATTTTCTGATAGATGTTTCCTTTTTTCTATTGTACCTCTTTTTTATTCTGCTCTCTCTAATCAGTGATTCTGTAAAAAAAAAAAGAGAACTCATTTGAGTGAGAAATGAGGAGGTACTGACTGACTTTAATCCATTTTAATGATATACTGGATGATATATACATAATACATTAAGTTTATGTTTAATCTATTGTCGTGCTGCTATAAAGCCAACATAACTAATTATATTTTTTTCTAAAAAATATTGCTGTACAGTTACTATATGCAGTATTTAACTTTCCCATTCTTGATTTAAATTTGTTTTGTAATAATTTTTGAAGTGATTTGTAACTCTAATTTTAACAATCAGCTACTACCCAGAATGTGACAGAAGGTGAAATAGTACTCTGTGTAAATGTGATGTAACTATATATATATATATATATATATATATATATATATATATATATATATATATATATATATATATATACTTTTCTTTTTTTCTAATAAAAAATGTATTTGATGTCTTATTCCGACATGTTGTGAATGCTTTGTTGGTTTAAATGTTAAACAGTTTATCTTTGTCAATACTGAACAATCAATATTTAAGCTTAAATTAATACATCACAGGGAATGAGAATACAGTTTTATAATTATACCACAAAAACAAAATGCTCATCTGCCTCAGAGATCAATCAAGTTCTGAAGAGAAATTTTAGAGTTTCAACAGCAGAGATGGCAGAAGAATTGGACATATCACTAGAAAGGTTCTGTTCAAATAATGAATTCATTAACAAATTTTTAATAAGATTAGCCATCCAGGCAGTTTTTGGAATCGGGCGAGGGGATATTTTGATCAAAAACACAACTAGGTGATAAAAGGAGTGGTTTCAGCATAAGAATAATGAAGGGTTTTTAATGTAATGCAAAAATTTGAAATTGAAATTTGAAATTGAAATTTGAAATTTTATTCGAACATGATACAAATATAAAAATAAAATAGTGCACAGTAACAAGAAGTGCATAAGAAAGAAGAGAAAATACAGATTTTTTTGTTTCAGTTAACATATCATGCTCAAAATGGGGTAGGAAGAAGTGAGAACTTATAAACTCCTACCCCCTAAACACTTGAAACTTTAGAGTCCTACTGTCATTAAAAAAATCAAAATCAAAGTGGCAGTCAGAAGTAACAGTTACTAATATTTACCTATACATTTTCCCATTTTATGCTGGTTTGTCTTTCTAAACCCTTACACCAAGTTATCTGCAATACACACCTTATTGCTTTCTGTCACCCATATGTGTATCTATTGAAAATTACCTCTTTGTACTTTCTTTTGAATTGTGTTAAACTATTGCTTTGTTTTAAATCTTCATGTAACTTGTTCCATAACTTTACACCTTTAATTGAAATACAGAAGCTTTTTCTTGTTGTTCTAAAATTGCGGATCTTGAAGTTTGAGTGACCCCTTAAGTTATACCCCCCTTCTCTTTCAGAAAACGTGCTCTGTATGTGCTCAGGTAACAACTTTTTAGATACTTTGAACATAAACTGAGCCATTTTAAATTCTACAAGCTCGTCAAATTTGAGAATTCTGGATTTTATGAAGAGTGGGTTTGTATGCTCATAATAACCGACATTATGGATGATTCTAATGGCTCGTTTCTGTAGGACGGTTACCGGATGTAAAGAGCTCTTGTAATTAACTCCCCACACTTCACAGCAATATGATAGATATGGTAAAATCAGAGAGTTATATAGAATATGAAGTGATTTAGCATTCAATACATGTCTAGCTCTAGCCAATATGGATATACTTCTACTGAGTTTACTCTGTAAATGTTTAATATGAGGTTTCCAACTGATTTTGTCATCTATTATTAGACCGAGGAACTTATTAGCAAAAACCCTTTGTAGAGTTACGTCCTCTATTTGAACTTGGATTTCAGTATTTTTATAACAGTTCCCAAAGACCATGATTTTCGTCTTGTCCAAATTTAGGGATAATTTGTTATGGTCAAACCATATCTTTAACTTACTAATCTCTGAAGTGACTGTTGAGAGAAGATGCTCTAAATTGTCGCCAGAGGCTAGAATATTTGTGTCATCAGCGAATAAGATAAATTTTAATACATTGGACACTTTACTGATATCATTTATACAATCCAGTTAAAACAGGGGCACCATAATAAATGTATTATTTATTGATAATAATTTGGAAGGAAGCTGGGGATATGCACTGAATACATGCAAAAAGCATCTGAAGACAGAAAGCCAAAATGATTATTGAAATCTGTCAGTATTTAAGAAGCCATCATGCTCCAGACCAGTGCAAGTTAATGAGTCAGTTAATATAATAATGAGTTAAAGTACCTTTGCAACCTTATTGTATTTAATCACATTGATATATGAGCTTAAGATGTTTTTCTAAGCTTCTGAAATGAATTTCAGTGAAGACTACAAAATCTGTTAAATGCCCACCTATTTAGTTTGACTTTACCTATGATTTTATACCATATTTTCTATTTTTTATCATCTTTTTCATGTTCTTGTATTTTTCTTTAATGCCTTTTTAACTTGTTCTTTATATATTTTATTTTTTATGTTCTGTGATTTATTATGCATACATTATGTTGTCTATTGCATATTTGACCATGTCTGTGAAACAGGCTTTTAATTAATTAATGTTTGGAGCCGAAATACAGAAATGAAAGAACATCATTGCTGCTGCCAAGTGGCCCTTTCTGACAGAGGAGTGGAAAAACTTTCTCAGCAGAATTATCCAATAATTATGCAGGGAGCTTCAAAAAGACATGGAGTTAGCAGATAAGATTCTCCATTAAAATAAAAAGTCATGCGCTCTGCTCCAATGGCCTCCATGCCCACTCACTGCGCAAGACTCCACAGATGAAAAAAATGCATGTGGAAACCTGTTTAAATGAATGAAGCCGATGTACAAGATAAATATATCAAAATTCAGACGAGATCAAAATACAATGTTCTGCATGTTATACCACACACTACGTTTGGAGGCAAAACGGTTGTTCACAATATCCCCCAAAAATGCCAACTGTGAGGTTTGGAGGAAACATCGTGGTGTGTTGCCGTCTCTCAGCATACGTGACTGGCAGACTTCATGCAATGAAGGAAGCCTGAATGGAGAAAGCAGTGGCACATTCTTGTTAAGACACTAAATATGAAGTGAGAGCAGGTTTTCCATCAAGAAAATCATCCCAAAGACACCACCATGGAAAATCTGTATGAAGTCACAGAAAAGACAGTTACCAGGAAGGCTCAGCTAATAGTGTGCCCTAAATTTGCCTTCCTGAAGACGGATTCTGTAGAGCAGGTCAAAAACACACCTGAGTAACATGTGACTAGTTTCTCCATAAACAGGATGTCTGAAGTTATTACAAAGAGATGTTTCTGCTGCGTACTAGATAATTTTTGGTAAGTTAGCTAAAAGCTTATTTTATTTTCAGTTCAGTCAGTAAATTAATTTTGGAACTAAATGGCTTAGTTTATTTACTGTGTGGAATATTTGTTGTGTTGCAATCATCTGAATTATATACTAGTAGTCTCCAAATTACACTGATGTGTCCAGTACTTATTTTCACAGGTGTATGTCAATTGTGTCATTAAAGTGTATAAAAAGGGTAAATGAGAAGTCTTTGGTATAACAGCAAACTAGACAGAACAAAGATTCAGGTTCATATTTAGTGAGTAAAACTTATGTGACACAAATATATTACACCCCTAAAATACTCTTCAATGCGCACACCTGCATAGACATTTAAAAAGATAAGGAAAATTAAAGGTTTTTTTTTTTTCTTCTGTATTTGAAAACCAGTCATGGAAACAAAACAGAGAGCATGCTACAATAAACAAATTTATTTTGGCGTGGACACCTCACGTCATGTAACACAAAGATGGAGACCCAGCGACGCAATAAATTATCTTCAATAGTAAGAGTAACCAGTGACATACTGTACATCAAAAAATTTAAAGAACGGGAAACAACCAAAAAAAAAAAAAAAAAAAAGAGGCAAAAGCGGGATTTACAAATAAAATGCTGAGAGGGAAGCACAATCCTTAGACAGCATTGCTGATAAAAAAAAAAAATTGAAGTGTGTGATTCCTCTTTGATTTTAGTGTCTCACGACATAATTTAAGTACTGTTATAAAGAAATAAAAAAAATAGTAAACACTGTACACAAACCGAAGAAAACACACCAAAGAAACCCTTTTCTTCATTTTGATGATTTCATTTTTCATTTGGAAATCATTACTTTGCAAATTAAGCTTCATCACAGTGCTCTCCCATATGACAACATGAATGTAAACACCTGTTGAATTAGTCTTTTTTATTTGTATTTTTTACAACATTAATACTTTATATATATATTTATATATTTGTACATATTTTCATTCACATCTGCACGGTTAGCTAGCATGGTAATGAAATAAGGCAAGACTCACATAACTGTGACATCACAATTTTTTTTTCTTTTCCGCATTGTAACACTGATTATTAAGGGTTTAGTCATTTCCTTCCCTCTTCTACGGTGGGCTTTGGTCTTTTTGGAGGAAGGCAGGATTGTTCCGTCTCCATCTGTGGAATCATGACTTGTTTTGTTCCAAGTTTGGTAAAATATTAAAAAGAGAGAGTGTTAACTGCAGAAATAAAATGGGGGTATGCACGTAATTCTTTATGGTGACTTTATCAAGAGGGCTTATCTAACACTGTTCTTTTTGAGGTAAATAGCAAAAGATTATTCTTAGAACGATGAACAAGATGAGGGGTCAACAAGGCGGCCATGAGTGGCAAATGTCTGGAAAAAGACAGAAACATTTCACCCTTTAGTTTTTTTGTTCATCGATGACCGATCCTGTCTTCCAACCATTTATTTTACCTTGTTTGTTGGGTCAAACTGCTGCTGCAGGCGTCATATGGGAGATCAGAAAATAGAGTCACTTGCCTGGCTGGCTGCGTGTCAGTTTGACTTTACAGTACCGACGACAGCTGAAGCCCAGTTTCAGTGGGAGAACACGCAGGAGGAACGTCGAGCTGTTGCTACAGAGCTGTCTGAAAGAAGGGCAGTGTTATTCGGCTTCCTTTTCTCAGCACAAATCCACCTTTTATTATTTTCAGAAGGCTTTAACTTGTAACCCTAAAGTCTTATGGTCCTGCTCGAGCAGAAATCATCATATAGTGTCAAACATGGAGTTTGTTTCAAGTGTTTTTTTTTTTCTTTGTTGCCCTTCAAAATTGTTTATTTTTTCTGCAGTTCAGTTGAAGAGAACAGTCTTCTTGCAGTCTTTTTTTTTTATCTTTATTTGAATTTTTACAATAAAGCAATCTAAATGCTGTTTGTTTTACGCACACCGTCAGTCTCCGAGTGTTCAAGTTCATAATAAGCTCAGTATAAATAAGAGTTTCTGACACTTTAAGCTTCCCGAATTTATTATCTTCGCAGACAAGCTGGAGGTTTGGGTTTGGAAAAAAAAAAAAAAAAAAAAAAAGGAACATGAGTCGATGAGTTTTTACAAACGTCCTTGCAAGTTGCCGAATGAATCAGGACTGTCCGGTTGTTAAGCTCTTTTTGCGTGCAGCATTTCAATGAGTAGGTTGTTGCAGGGCACGTCGCCATTCAGGTGTTTGTAATAAAGATACTCCTCGGCTTGCAGGCTGATGGCTCGGATCTCCGGCAGTCGAAGGAGCAGTTGGCCAAACTTGTCAGTCTGCTGAGGATAGTTGCACATCACATAGTCCAGCAGTGCTGCGTTGACCTGCTCCTGAACGCTTTCCACCAGGTGGAAGTTCTCTAAGTTCTTCACGTCTGCAGGAAGAAGGAAGAAAGGTATTAGCGCAGTGCAAAAAGTATTCTGACATCTTTGAAACAACCATTATTGTTTTTACTCTGAATTTTTCATAAGAACTACTTATTAATTTGCTATAATAGATATACAAACCACACATATATAGTTCAGGTTTGCATGTATTCACATATATACGTGTGATTCAAACATTTAGGTCAAAATCAAATGACAGAACGAAGATACAATGAAGAATCTTAAAGCAAATAAAAAAGGCTCTTAGACAAGTGCAATACAATCATTATTATTTATCTGCACACACACAGCCCCAGACATTAAGAACTACCACTGCACCAGCGGGTGTGACGGGAGGAAATAAGGCCCAAATTTGGCCAGTTCCTGAGGTGTTCTAGGAGACAGGGAACTTTAAGACCTGACGTGACAGATACACTGACACAATCAAGCAAGCCCACCCTCAAGTCTGCACACAAAAACACTCACACACACACACACACACACACACACACACACACTCCTCATGCAGACTCTATACTCCCCACGGCCAGTTACTGATAACCCAGGGGGCAACCAGCCCCCAGACCCAGGAGATGGTCCCCTTCATCCACTCAGAACTTTCAATGTCTACATACAACTTAGCATTTGAAAGTGGTTCCAGAAGAGAGGCTGATTGAAAGATCACCCTCTGGATGCCAGTAACCACGCCCACGTCCAAGGCCCTAAGTATATGTGTGTCATGAGAATGTTATAGATGAGTGTCTAAGTTGTAGAATAAAATTTGGAATTGAGATGATGAAACTTCATCACATCCCAGAGACACATCTGCACCCCAAACACCTGCATGTGTGATGTAACGTCCTCTCAGAGAGAGGACCTCCCCTGCTGACCTCAATAGGCACCCTGGTTCACCAAATCCACCAAGGGAGAGAGACCCTGGCACATCCACCGCAAGCTCAACAGTAGCTAGCAGTACCACCAAGCCAAACCTACCCACCCAATCCCACCATAGACGAAAAACTATACAGCTCGAACATTTAGTCAAATCCCAGAGCACTTAAGACATTAGAGACCTGCTGTCCCCTGTCTGTAGAATGCTGTCTCTGAAAGAGTGGACCTGTAATGAGATGAGAAAGGCTCCAACAATGTATGGAAGCCCAATGGGGCCAGGGCACAGCCATCACACATTAACCGTCCCAAAGCCCTGGCAACGTATCCGACAGGACCCCAGCCCTCTTGGCCCAGCCAGGCCCCAGCCTAATGGTGATATGCCTCCAGAAATTCAAGCCTCCCCCAGACCCAACCAGAAGCAGAACAGACCCCCTAAAAGCTTTGCATGTAGCCACCTGAAAGTCACCTCCCAAAAAAGCCAAAGCCTGGGGACCCGCCTCCAGTGACCCCAACCCCTGGAAAGACCCAGAGGCCTCAAACTCAAACCCCTCCCTCACACCATCAACAGTGGCCTGCAGGATGAAACCAAAAACCCCCCATCCCAACCTAGTGAAGGAGCCGATCAAAGGAGTCCAGAGAGATTGATCTGATGTGGAGGCAATGGTTATTTCAAGACAAACACGGTTTAAAAAAAAGGCTGAATCAATGAAAAAATCATCATGGCATGCATCAAGCTACAATGCCATTTTTTAATGCCTATTAACAAAATTATAGGTGATACTAAAGGTTACTATGCGATTAAAGCATTTTTTATTGAAAACATATTGAGATTTGTAAGTAAATTTGCAAGTGAGCTTCTTTGTGTCCAAGTGTGCACCTACCCCCCCTTCCTCCATCCCCCCACCCCTCCCAAAAAGAAACAATCTAAAAAGTCACTCCCCGTATTTCACAGAATCAATTTGGTCACGCTAGCCCACAAAAACATAAGGTGAAGGGGTGAAGTGGTTCGTGTAACACTGTCTTTAATGTTGAGCGGCATAAAGATAAATCTGCCACCATTACTGACACATAAGGGTTAGAAAATCTGACTCCGTTATTGTGGCTCATATGTTGCATGATGAAACCCCCTTCCTTCTCTTTTCTGTTTTCCTCTGATGAGCCTCTTGGGAAGACAATGCAGAAGGAATCAGGTGAAAGCAAGAATGTTTCTTCTGAGAGATGACTTCCCTGGGGACAATAAATTATATAGGGCAGAGAGGTGTAGTCAGGCCACATTTGCTTCATAAACATAAAAATCTTTTCGCCATCTTAAAGAGGCGGAAAGCTGTCAGATTATTATGAAGAAGTAGATTAAAGTTTTTAGAAGATCAGTATGGGGAACGTTAACGTCATGCTGGAATTCACTTTGTTACAAAGTCTACTTTTACCTTTAATTGCTTGTGCAAAATACATTGTGTGTCTTTTCTTAATCCCCACCTTTCTGCGCAGCCATAAGCACTTTTTTTCCTAACAATAATAAGCTCACTGGGGGGTTGAGGAGATTATTGCAAGACAAGACAAAAATTTGCTAAATGGATAATGGCAAACCTGAGCACTTTGTGTGCTTGTCATGATTATGAAGCGCAGGACTGCAGAATATTTAAACGGTTCTGAGAGTGTGTGTCTGATTTTTTATTAATTTGTGTGATCACAGTGGGCTACTGTGAAGTGACACTTTGCACTTCTGCGTCAAATCACACACCAAGTGAGCCGAGCTTTAAAACATTTTATTTTATTTTTTTTTAATTGACACAATAATTTGTGGGGATACATATATTATTACTTTTTGTTCCACACAGTACCCACCTCCAACAAACAAATCCGCTCTCTGTCTCTCACACACACATCCTACCCTTATACACACACGCACGCACGCACACACATCGTCTCCACCCACCAAGAGCATTAGGAGGAAGGAGGGGGAGATAAATCAGCAACTAATGAGGTCTAGAGAATGAGAAGCAGGTCCTTCAAGGCACTTCCATCTATGATGCAGTCTACCATGCTATTACAATCTGTATGCATGTGTGTGTCTGTATGCTGTTGTCTGACTTGTGTATGTGTGAGCTCCAGCTTGCTCTGACCTCTGGGTGACATGACAGGGGGTTAAATAAGGCTAAGAGGAGGGCAGGAATGGAGGGGGGTTAGAGGGTCTGTGACAAAGGAGCCTCCAAACAAACATGACATGTGCTTTTTCCTGCTGCCACTCAGCTGTCTGACCTCCCATCAGGATCCTGAATCAGCTCTCACACCACCAACACCTCAGAGAAGTGGTAACATAGCCTTACATAAGCGAACCTAGCACAGGGCGCTCTAAGCGTTCAATCACAAACGTCCTACGCAGGTCAAAGCGAGAGGGTGGAGAGAAAGGTTGCTGTTATGATGTGGGAAAACCACGGATGAAAAAGTTTCTGAGATGTTATAGAATTGAGTTAACTTGAAAAATGTGAATAATCTGAATTGTGTTCCGTTTAATTATGTCCTTTGATATGATTGTTATTTTTTTAATGTCTGTCTGTTTTAATCCTATCATATTTGAAGTTTTTATCACGTTTGCATGAGAGCTTTTTCTGTTCCAACTTCTTCAGACCATCTGAAGCAGACCTGAAGCTGATTGAGTTGTGCATTTTTTTCCCTACAAACTATAATATCTGTTGGTGTATTGAGATTTCAAATTTCAAAAGAAATTTTCAAGAATGGGAAAAGGCACGAGTTGGTCACTAAAATCAAGGACTTAAAAGCGTATTATTTCTAAGCCAAAACAATTTTCTGTCAGATTGTGCCTACAGTTCCTAATGAGATAGAAGGAAATGTTAGATTAATTAGAAATTATTAGAAGTGTTTTGTATTATTATTATTATTATTATTATTATTAGCACCAATAATATTTGTTGCTTTGCTCTTGAAAAAATTTTTTTTTGCCTAAATATCAAGAAAACAGTTGTTGTTTTTTTTGTTGTTTTTTTTCAAGGTTATCATAAGTAAAAAATACCATATTGGCTCATGCCACAGCAGAAATAAAATTAGTTAAATAAGCAAACTGATTAAACATACATTTACATTATATGCAAATTTTGAAAAAAAAAATTTGCACTCACTTGTGATTGTTGAGGTGGAAGCATTGCAAAATAAAATTACTGAATGTTTTAGTTTATATTTTAATTGCTAATTGTTACCAGAGACTCTTTTGAAAAACTAATGAATCGGTGCTTGCATAAAAAAGGGAACACAAACAATACTAAAATGATGTTATCAATTGCAGAAGAACACTTCAAATAATTTTCTCAGTTCCAAAATAAATTAAAAACTCACAGGCATTTTTGCTGATGAAGTGAGAAATGATAAACAAAAGCAAATATATAAAAAAGAAAACAAACAAACAAACAAAAAACCTTATCAATCTTTCCCAGACAGTACCAGGATGGACTATTAAATGCATTAAGCAATCTCTTCTCTGCCTTCAGTGCCTTGTTTCCCCCTCCTTTTCCTCTCCATCTCATCATTCAGTCACTGAGGGACTAATTATCAACTTTTTTTTTTTTACATAAAACAGCCACAGTTCGTCTGAGTGCCGTGTCCGAATACTCAAATGGAAACCCCGAGGTACCATGGAATACATTGTTTTCATTTGACGGCTGATCATGCCGAAGCCACTGCACACACACACACACGCATACACGCACGCATGCGTGCCTACATACCACACACTCTTTCACAGAACCTCTTAAATCTCTGCTGTGCTTTTTAATTAGACTCAATCTGCTCTGTGCTGTACATGTATGGCTCTGCATGTTCTCTCACACACTTACAAGACCCTTACAATCAATCTGCTCCAGGGACACACACACGCAAAACACGCAAACAAAAGTAAAGCATATCGTGCAGACACTCGGTGCAAGACGCCTTTTCCACTCCGATCACCAACCTGCCTCACAGAGTCAGTGATCTGGTGTGTAAAAACTCATAAACTGGTGTCAAAGTTCACATTGTTTTGCAAGCCAAAAGATACGGGGCAATGTTTATATGCTGTAAATGGCTACAAAACATGTCAGTCACTTACAACATGTTTATTGGGTCAACTTCTGAGCAAAAAAAATCTAGTTTGGGCAGATAACAGAAATAAAACTATATTATTTTCTTGATTGTGCATATTTCTAGTATACTTTTTTATCATAAAAGGGGAATTTACAAATTCTGGGGATACTGAAATGATAAAAAGACATTTAAACTTTGACAATTCTTTACTCCACTTTTTTCTGTCCTGCTGTGTTCCCAATAAACTCTCACTATTACCAGTCTTGCCCTTTTATACAAAATCTTCTCTTGCATGGTTAACAATCAATATGTGGCAAAGTAACTCTGCAGTTTCCCACGTTATTCTTTTATTGCCCAAATCAATAAGCCGTCACAGCCACATGCTGCCAGTGCACGCTCTGACTTTTCAAACTTCATGGCATGCATTTTCTGTCGGCTCACGAAATAACACATAAAAGTCCTGAGTCATAAAACCCTTGTTAAATGAGGTGCTGTCAGTAAAGCTGGCCAATTAAATGTGAGTGGAAAACGAACAGGTTACTTCCCGCATTAGGTTCTCCGTTCTCCCAATGGGAGAGCTCTAAACAGCGTTTATATGAAACTATCAAAGCTGAATCACCTTTTACTGCAGCGGCAGTGCTTCAAAGAGTTAGCAGTTGAACTTGTGTCCCAGCTAGAATGTCTTTATTGCACCCTACTGGGCTGTTATCGAGTCAACAGAGCCCACAACAACTTGGCTCACTATTATTAATGTCATCTAGGCTCCAATCAGCAAAGGTGGTGTTGACAGAGAACTTAGTGACCTTTGACACTGAAAAAAAAAAAAACATCCAGGGGTGACTAACTAGTTGCTTCACACCACATAGGTCAAATGTATTGCAGCATGTGTGTTGAAATAAAATGTCTATGCGTGTTAAAAAAGAAAGGAAAAGGGCAACAGGTGCATTAAGAGCAAATAAAAGCCAGTAGGTCAAGGAGCAATGGCCACATGTTCAGCACTACAACATAACTGGCTTATATCAGTGTTGTGTTTTACTGTCTTAAGCTCTGTTTTGTGTTAGAAAACAAACCGTGATTTTTAAACTTCTGCATCTTCTCAGTAAATTTATGCAGCACATGAAACACACACTTCGACGTGCATCAATGCTGACCTGTCCACATCTCGTCTGCAAGTTTGAATTTTCTTTGTTCTGCTTCCTACTAGAGTACTACTGTTCCCATCTATCTGTACTAAACAGAAAACAGGTTTGCCTGCTCCCTCGAGATCTCAGTCCCACTTCTTTTCTGTGAGTCCCATCAGGGGAATTCACTTAAAAAAAAACACCTATAAATTAGTGGTAAGTGAAAAACATAATTGGTGGAAAAACTGGGTTCAATGCATCTATGCATTATTGGGGAAATCTCTTTGAAACACTGAAGATTTACAGGATAACTCGGAGCATGGTTTTCATGTTAAGTGATGCAAAAAAGAGATGTATGAGTTCAAAAGAATGTGCCTGCTGTCTGCAGCATGCTGGTGCACAGGTTGGGGGTTGGTTGTGGCACACAATACTTCAATATTATTTTTCCACACAGTGTTTACTTATAGGGGAAAAAAAATCGCATCTAGTTGTAGTCAAATATAATATCAAACAGATCAAAAATACAGAAAATTAAGGCGTAATACATGGAGCTATCCCATTGCATGTGTGGGTACTAATCAGTTCCTCCCACAGAATGTATGTTAGGTTAAATAAAACCTACCCACTGACTGTGTACTGCTGCCTTGAGACCACCGATATCTTAGAGGGGAGGTCAGGGGTTAACAATGAAACTCCCCATCTACTGTGTTGAAACTTGACAGTGATTATGTTCATCTATATTTGTGGAATGATAGAATGTATTCTTGAGTCCCCTAAACTTTTTTAATAGTTTAAATAAGGCCATGTTAATACCCGAGGAGTGCCTTTTTTTTTTTAATCTTAAACATTGAATGTTATTTCACTGCTGCACAGCTACATATTGTAGCAACATGCCCTCAAGCTAACATAGTACCTAATGTCTAGAGGCCAAATATCCAAGATTCTACCAATGCATAATTACAAGCGGGTCCCAGCTCTTGGAAACAGGCCATTTAAGGGGACTGGTTGTTGTCGGCATGTCAGAATAAAGCATTAGGGCTCAATTTGCCCACCAACCCATCAGACCCTCTCTTTAAGCCTCTCAAGGGGCCAAAAGCCATCCGGCAATGAAAGAGAATTATGCAGGGACTGTCCAGTTGGGGATATATTAAGTCAGATTTAAAACCTTTCACTGACAACATAGCTATTGTTGTTAAGCTAAACAGGTAGCGGCTGGGTGAGTTCTGTCACCCAAGGATGGGTCGCTGGCTTGACAGACTGGTATCGGTGGTGGTGGTTGTGGGTAGAGGTGGGGGGGGGTTGGAGGGGCGCAGGGCAGCAGCAGCCGGCGAGAAACATTAAGAAGCAGAGAAATGTGCCTTAGGTCTGATAAAATAAACAAGAGGAAAGGTGCTCGGAGCAGAAAGGATCCAAGCCTCTCTCATTGCCTATGCTGACTGGGAGGTGGTAGGGATTTATTTTGAAGTGAACGGGGGAGTAAATTTACACCCTGAATTAGTTAGAGAGCTTCAACAGATGGACACAGATAGGGAGGCTGCTATCAGCGTGGATAAATATTAAAGGGATGGTTAAGTCTTTTTGACACGAAATTACATGTACTACTATCTTTTGATTATTACTCTTTCATGAGATGGTAGGAATTGTTCTGTGCTAGCGGTGCAACCATAAATAAGTTATTTTATTTGAAATGGCCATGAATCAGTAAGTTAAAATCACCGTGTAAAAAAAATAAATAAATAAAAAAATGATCCAAATAATCCGTGCATGCATTTTTGACATGCTTCAGACAGGCTTGGAAGAAGAAAAAAAAAATAACAACACACACACAAAAAAAAAACTCATTGTCTCAGCGTTATGAAAATCCATTTGCCAGAGGGTTACTAAGAGACTTGAATCAGCAATGAACTCACTGCTTAGACCTCTGTGGCCCCTCCAGTTCTCCCCACCTCCGCTTCTTATTGCCCCCTGATTTAGCCCCCCTTGGAGGTGAAAACAAAATCCTCTCAAATGAGCTGGCCTCGGATGGAATGATGCACCCACAGGTCTCTGCTCCTTCCACCTCAGTAATGCTGTCCGGACAGAGCCGCCTCCGCCCAAATTCCACCCACCGACACGGCTCCGAGTGCAGCTGATGGCACCATCACTTGACTGACGGGTCCAGATCTAATGATCTGCAGTCAGGATTAGATCTTGCTATCTATGCTGGAATTTGTGGAAATAATCTTTGTACTGCAGAAAAAAAAACAAGAAAAAAAAAAACTGTTGAATTAATAGAAATCAATAGCGCTGCCTATGAGATGAGTCTTCAGGCTCACAGTGACTTTACCTTGTAATTCATTTGTACCTGTCAGTAACAGTTCAAGCAGGCATTTTAAAATGTGAGTGTTATTGCTGACTCCATCTGTCAGATTCAGTTCTTGCATGTGAACCTCGTTTACATTCGATGCACTTTTGCAGCCGTCGGCTAATTACACCCCGGGTTTGTATGGCGGCGCTTGGGGTGTGCGAGGAGACGAGTGCCGGGGAGCGCGTTGCGAGGGGGTTGGGGCATGTCAGCCTTTCTTGTTTATGATAAAGTGACAGAAAATCATTGGGGGGGTCAAGTGCCCCCCCAGCTGCCTCCCTCCACCTTCAAAACCTCCACTGCCCCCGAAAACTCCTTCAACAGTGCAGAAGGTGCATGGTGTGGGAAGCCTCCCCTTTAATGAGACCATTAAAGAGCCTGTGTCCCAGTCAATAGATTTCTCTCATTCTTTCTTTGACAAATTTGAATTAATAATTCAGCGCCAAGCGCCCGGGGATGTATATTTTCAGCATGAAGGACAGTTAATCCATAGCATAGGTGCTCCCCCTCCTCCTCCACCGCTCTGTCTCTCAGTACTTCACTTTCTCTCATTTTACATCTGTACACCTTTTCTCTCCTTTCAGAATTGATGAAGGATGCCATCAGGCAATCTGCTGACTAGAGACAGATTGTGTTACATGTTAACCACACTGTGCCATTTTTTTTATTCAGATGTTACATGGCAATGTAATGAATATAAAGACACGTTTGCACATTCTTTTTTAAAAAAAATTGGTCTCTCAGAAGGACATATTCAGAGCTTGAGTACGGTTTCAAACATCAGGATTTTAAAAAGTGGAAGTCAGGAAACTCTGTGGGAAAAAAAGAGAAGAATTAAGGATAAACTTTATTAGGATAAACTAATAAAGTTGTGTTGGTCTAGGAATTTTACCAATTTGACTTTAGGAGTTTTAGGAAATTCATTAGCCGTTCAAACCCCACAATGAAACCTGTCAGTTGAAAGAAAGTCAGAAGAAGTTGAATGTAATCTCGACTAAAAACCTGTTTAGACATGTATTTGAAATGTAATCAATTACGAGTTTAACGATGGCATTTGACTTAATCTAATGTTTTGATTGTTGATTCATGTGACTGTGTTTTTGTGTGTGTTATGATGTGAAGCACTTTGAAGAAGTGCCTTGCTGCTGAAATGTGCTATACAAATAAAATGTGATTGATTGATTGCAACTTCTCACAAGCTACATGGGACAAAGCACACATGTTGGATACAGGTGCTCTGTTCAGATAAGCCCAGAAATGAAATTTGTGGCCTACATCCAAAAAGGTGTGGAACAAACTATCCTTAATGAAGAAAGGTGATGGCAACATCACTCTGTGGGGATTTTTTTTTTTCCACAGTAATGTATTTTATTTTGCTCAACTACAGAATACAAAATGGTGATGCACATTTTTGCATAGACATTGTAGTGTCCAAAATTTTGTGATGACAAAATTATAGTTTAATCAATAGAATTTTAAAACACAACTGAGACTATTTTCTTGCATACATCTTTAAATGCGTCCGTAACTTTGTGGCTTTTAACTGAAAATTGACAAAACATGAAGTAAGCAAATTAATTATTTTATAAGTCTATGATCTTATAATTTTGGAAGACTGTAATGACACTGAAGACTCTATTAAAAGTCTGCTGAGTTTGCTGCTGATGTGCTATACCAAAACCACTCAGCGCTGCGTGAATTTATAGTTCCGGAGAGAGTTGCCGGCAGCAGCATTTCAGCATCCGTGCCAGGTGGCACCAGAGAACAACACAATGTTCTAAATCTGTTTCTAACACAGCACGAGTTGACATGACGAATGTCTGGGATTAGCCAGCAATATACTTTTATGTCCCACAGCATAACGTTGAGATATCTGTGTTTGCTCGGCGAGTTTGTGTAAGAATGATGTTGGAATGTTTTATTAAACCCCTTTGTTTGCTTTTCCCTTATAAATAAATGAATTTATCATGGGAAGACGCTGAAGATTTTCTGTGTAACTCGTGTGGTCATAATATAATCCGAGACAAGAAAGAGACGAGAAAAAAAGAGCTGTGGAAACACAGAGGGGAAGCAGACTCACAGGTGGGTGTGGAAAGAAAGAGAGCAGGAACAAGAGACAGCAACTGTTGGATCATCTGTGCTTCAAAACATTTAATCACTGTCTCTGGTTACGCACACACACACACACACACACACCCCCACACGCACATGCACACACACACACACACATACGCACACTCGTTGCCTCAAAGCTCTGCTGTTTTTTGCTCTGCCAGAAGTATCTTGTAACCACATTGTCTAAAAGCATACACACACACACGCACACACACACACACACACCCACGCATTCATGCACACAGAAGCTCAAAGAGCAAAGGTTGTTTAATCTTATAGCAGCCACCTGACCACCGGATAGCTTGCCATAGTTTGAGCACATGCCTTTGCTCTATACATAATCACACAGGGACACAATGACTGACAATTCACATGCCAGGCAGATCTGTCATGCCACAGAGCTCCATTTGTAATATTAGAACTGTAGGTGAATGTGAAGGATTATTTTTACTGCTACAGCCCACTCAGCGCTTTTCTTAAGAAACATCTCAAACACCTAATGTCAAAATCAGTTGTCTTTTCATACAGTCATCAATTTACTTCTGCTCAGTCATTATAACTCTACAAGTCTTTTATATTTTGCATTTACATAAAACAATGATACATCATGAGTAACAGCAGTCATAAGTGTATTTTCATGAAGATAAAATGACAGCTTCAAGAATTATAGCGTAGCTTCTATAGGAAGACTGACTGGGAGGATGGAGCTCTTGCAACTACAGAAATGTTTGCATAAGCAAATGAAAGCCCTGTGATATTTTAACGAGAGCTTTATGAATGTTTGAAGAAAGTTTCTGTTTGGAGGTTATATAAAGAGTCAATATCTGCAGTACACAATCTCTTGGTGTTTTCTTTTAGTATGAATCCACGTGGTAGTTGCAGACGATGAAGCTAATTGCTTGTCTACAAGAGGCATAGACTTAAGTATACCTCTACAACCATTCTCATTTTAAAAATAGTATGGCAATGAATGTGATTGTAGTTTTACAAATTTGAATAACTGTTTAAATAACCACCCAGTACAAATATGACAACAGTTGAAATGTTTGTAAAAAAGCACTGGCATTAACCTCTATGAACTTTTTGAGATTGGGGATTTTAACGCGATCTTAAGATGTGGGGTCATTTTGACCCCATGGATGTTTTACTTTGTGCACTGACCCCACTTCCTCGCTTTCTGACCTTGACAGAAACCCTCCTTTATAACAACAGCAGGCTTAAAAAAAGTCAACTTTGGTCTGGGGTCTTTTAGCTGCTTACAAAATTAACAAAACAACAGGTCTCATAAAAAAAATATGTTTGCATTGCTGACAGTTGATTAAATTGACTAGGAATGGACAACATGATTGTTATTACAAAAATGATACTCATGAGAAACCCCGTCCAACTACACACTTTTTAACAGGGCTCTGATTTATGCACAATTTGTTCTCCAATCCTGTTTTTGTTGACTAATGTGAGCCTGTTTTCCACGGGGCTCCAGAACGCCCAAGCCTGTCCTCCCTATTGCAAACAGACTCCCTCAGTCATTAATTGGAGAGGAGTTGCAGCGCTGCGAGCACAGTGCTGGGACCCGTACTGTGGCCACTGAGAATGCAGCAGCATTAGCATTGCAGCGGATGTACCTGTACATAATGATAACCTCAAGCTCTGCCCACTGGGAACATACCCACTTCGCGCGCGCACACAAAACCAGAAAAAAACAAACAAAAAAAAAAAAAACACAAACGCCCATCAGTCCTTACTCCTTTCGCCCCCATCCACCCCTACACACAGCGTCACGTGAAAAAGCAAGTGCATTGAGGCCCCAAAGGTGGGCAGTCCAACGATCAGAGGAGGGAGAGGTGGAGAAATCAGTTGCCGCCGTTCGGCTGAAAAGTGTGTGTGATGAACTTGAGTTCCATTGATTGGGACGGAGAGCACAGAACCAGCAGCTGTTTGTCCCAGAAGGGTTGCCATACTGCTGCACAGTAGCCACTCATAAATGTTTTACAGGCCTGAGCCCCTCTAGATCCACCCTTCCTGGGTAACAGTTACAGCACTCAAATCCAGGTTGATGGCTGTGATAGACAAATGTCTGGCTAGTTGTTGTGGCTCAGAAGATTGATAGTTTTTTTTTTTGTTATGTATTGTACTGAACAGTTTCTGCATCAGGAAGCTAAAAATGTCAAAACCTTTTTTTAGATTTTATTTAAAGAATTCAAATTCTCCACAACGAACATGTTCTCAACTTCACATCTCCGTTCAGAGACAGGGATTCAAGGATGCGCTAATTTGTTTGCCATCCTATACCTTCCTATAATATACCCTTAAGCTCTGAGACCCTCAACTGGCCACTGAAAGGTCCTCATATGCTATGGATATGATGGATGTTACCACAGAAAACACCTGATGTACCAGACAGACTGCTAAGTACCAAGCAGTGGGAGGTCCTCCATGTTATGCAGCTGGTAATAAAAGTTGAACATTGATTTTCTGTAGCAGCTTGTAACTGTTAATGTTGAGACATCAATAGCCCAAGCAAAGCGCAGGTGCCTTAATAGGAGGCTGAGAATGTGTAGGTCGTGAGCAGAGGCTGACTCTAAATCACAGAATCTATCCTCACCAATCGATAGGACAGTAACTGCAAGTGTCCCTCTGCTTTCCTAATGTTTTATAATAAACTGACAGCCTGTAATAAGACCAAGGGAGAGCGAGAATGTGTAGAGAGGAGGAGGCTGGGATGGAGGGTAACAGTTTCTCCACAGCCTTAGTGCTTTAAATCACTTGACTTGGGAGTATTGGAGTGGAGCAGAGGAGGAAGGCAAAGGAAGGAGTTAACAGCATAAAAAAAAAAGAAAAAAAAAACTTTTACAAGAGCATTTGTATACTTGTACTCGCTAGTGGTAGAGTTAATGGCAGCATTGATAAAAGTGGGCCAGGAGTTTAGGGGATTTGTCTTGTATTGCTTTATCAGAGTGTTTAGTTAAAGTGGATAAAATTCTCCTGCTGTCATGCAGTGGTCAAGGCATCATTAAGTCGCTGGTTACCAGGATTGCTGTAATTCAAATAAATACTGAATTTATTTGTGTTTTCCTCTTTTATTTTTAATTTATTCTTTCTGACCTAGTACATTATGAAACATACACTTAGGCATATGTTCCCTGATGTAGCAAAGCACCCTTTCTTTCTGTTACAAATGTGAGCCCATGTTGCAAAGTGAAAGGGGTTATCAGATGTCGGAAATGCACATTTCTTTTTGTGTTATAAATCTTTTCTGAGGAAAAAAAAAATTCTTCTGAGTCATCTTATTAGCTGCTTTGATATAAATGCACCCATCAGCTTCAGAAGTAACTTGGCTTGAAATGAGCCATTTGTGAATGTCACTGCATTACGAAGACGCTTATTTCAAGGACAGTATTTGAATACTTTGAGACAGCTCTAAAGTTGTCAGGAAGCCATAAGCAAGATGACAGAAACACCAACCTCAGTACAGAGGTGGAGATGACCCAATTGCAGGCTATGCCATATTATTTTCATGAGGTGTAATCTATTTTTTAAATTAAGTTAAACACTTTAAACAGTCTACCAATCAACATTTAAGTCAGGAAGAAATATATGACCACATGTTTTTTATTCCAAGTGGCATTCTGGTTGCTTTTTCTGTTACTGCACATGGAGGAAATGTAAACCACACAATTTTTGTATGATTTTGTGTAGTCGGTTAAATAAACTACAAAACATCGTCAAAGTTCTTCTCTGTACTAAATGCTTTTCACCCTGGGAGATCTGTTAATGAGCTGAAATTTTTTTTAGCCTTGTTCTTTCAAGATAAAAACTCACCTTAAAAGGGACATTCTTTGAAAACAGGACAGTTCTAAGGACTTTCTTGGAGATGTTGCTCTTTGTGTGAAGAACTTTGTGAATATAGGTGTGTAATGGTAAAATATGACAGAAAATCTTTAAGAGGGCGGTGACCTTTTCGAAAAATTTGTGGATTTGGAACGCTTCAATTCAAAAATGTAAAATTCATTTCTGATATCTGAAGCCCAATATTATGCAATACTTACCCCAAATACTGAGATCGCTGATTAAATGTGTAAAAAGTTAATAAATAGTCTTCTTGTTTTAAAATTAAAGTAAAAAAAAAAAACTCACTCTGGAAAAAAAATAAATCTTTTATTCAGAGGTGAAAAAAACCACATTAAAGTACATTTAAAAAATCCCCGCTGCAGCTAAGTCCTTTAAACTTAAGACAATTTAATTGATATTTTACTACATTAAATTTAACAAAGCGAGTTTGAACATTTAACTGGTAATCCATAGCTTTCTCATTTCTTGGGGGTATAAATACGTTATTGTTCAGAGGTCAGTGTCACCTAGAGTGCTTATAAAAGTATTCACCCCCTTGGACATTTTACCAAAAGGGTGAATTATCAACATAATGGCAGAGTGATAAGATCTGAGAAGAGAGAAAAAGAAGCAAAGCATGTTGAGAATCTGGTAAATGTTGACATCCATTAGAAAAACTGGTAGTAAGAGGGACAGTAAAAGGTGTGAAGCCGTAATCCCCAAAATGCCTTCCACCGCCATAACTCACAGCAACTGCTGCTTAATGACAGCCTGCAGTATCGCCACGTAGTATTGGCAAGTTGGAGACCCAAAGCTTTTACAGCTTGATAAAGTCTGAAAGCTTTTTAGAAAGCCCCATTACATAGAATTCCCTACAAAGTGGCAGGATGCACATAAAGATTACTGCTCAGAATGTTAGCTTTTTTTTTTAAGGTAAATTTGGCACACAGACCAATGAATTAGATTACTTTCTTTAGGGCAGGCTACTTCCCTCTTCAAATCAGATGAAAAATAATAAAAAATGAAAGAAAAGTTAGCACACTCACGTCCATTTAACTTGATTTGACTGCAATAGGATGTGGTTTTACCAGCTTTTATAGATTTGTACTTATTCGTTTATTAGGCCCGAGCAGCTAAGCGCTGCGAGAGCCTATTGAAACCTTGCTGTTTATTAGGCCCGAGCAGCTAAGCGCTGCGAGAGCCTATTGAAACCTTGCTGTTTATTATTAGGCCCGAGCAGCTAAGCGCTGCGAGAGCCTATTGAAACTGTGCTGTTTATTATTATAGTTCTTGTGCCAAAAGAATTGGCTTTTTGGGGGCTTTCTCATATTCAAAAACTCACCAAACTTGGCGGGGGCATAGAGCCCGTGTAAAATTTACGTATTTTAAGGTCCCCAGAAAAATCGCACAAGAAACGGCTCAAGAGCGCCACCTAGCAACTTTCAAAAGACCCTTTCCTATTCACTTACTTTATCGTAGAGACTTGAAACTTGGTACACTTGTAGAGCTCCCCAAGACACTCTGAATTTACAATTAATGTCATAGTGCAAGTATCACAGATTGTCGGCCATTTTGGATTGAAGTTCCGATTTTGGCCGTTTACAGGGTTCGCATTTGATCGAACTTGTCCTAGGGATTTCGATCGATCGGCTTCAAACTCGGTCAGATCGTTCATAAGGCATGGCCGATCCAAAGTTATCGTAGGTTTGCGTTTTCGGGCTTGCTGAAGGGGTCTTTCCGGGGGTCAAAGGTCACCGATTCGCCATGAAACATCAAACTGTTATAACTCTTTGAAAAAAACTCATAGAAGCACCAAACTTTCAGTGATTGATCATCATGGGATGCTCTACAATACCCAACGGTCAAATGATGACGTCACTTAGGCCACGCCCCCTGAGAACAGGAAGTGTCATTTTTTACGCTGAACGGTCGCTATCTGACCCCTTTGACCTAATCAAGGTGAAACTGTGTCCACAGACAGAAAACATGTTGGTGTGTTGAGGATTCCAAGCCAAGCTCATTTGAATCCAGCAGGTGGGCGTGGCGGCGTGGCGAAGTGACCCTAAACGCCGTGTCCTTACGTTTGGCTGTGGATTCCACAATTTTGAGGCCAGCTGCACCAAACTTGACATGAGTGATCCTGGTAGGGTCCCCTACGATCCTATGTTGTCATAGTCTGACGTCATCTAAGCCCCGCCCCCTCAGAACAGGAAGTGCTTTTTTTTCCATGGAAAGCTGCCTTTCTGGCTCACTGCACCTAATCAACATGATTCTGTGTTGGATGACAGATAACATGTTAGTCTCACTTGCTTTAAAGCGCCAAGAGTCTTCTGTAGAGGGCGTGGCCGTGGGACCGCGGCGAAGCAGAGGTAACGCCGCCGCCATACGTTTGGCTCTAGATTCCACATCGTTCAGCCCAGCTGCACCAAACTCACTAGGATGCATCCTTATCCATCCCCGAACAGGAATCCATAACAGTCGTTGATGGGCGTGGCCTAATTTCTCTACAGCGCCCCCTAGAAATTTTTAAATGATCAGCCCCAAGCCATGCTTTAACCTAGAATTATGAAACTTGGTACACATGTGTATCATGTCAGGACCTACAAAAAAGTCTCTTGGAGCCATGGTGCAAACCCAAGAGGAAGTCGGCCATTTTGGATCAAAATCAGCCATTTCCTCTTTTTCATAGAGATCGCATCTGATCTATCTCCTCCTGCAGCTTTTGAGATAGAGACTTCAAACTCAGTCAGCAGAGACTTGAGACATTAAAGATGAAAAGTTATCGTAGGAATTTTTCTATGTCAAAGCATGTGGGCGTGGCTAAGTCCCAAACTTTGACTATTCGCCATGAAACATCAAGATGCAATAACTTCCACATAGAAGGTCACAGCTGCATCAGACTTCCTATATCTGACTACAGACCACCCCTCATCACATTGAGATGGTCAGTTGATGACATCACCTTAACCCCGCCCACTTCCGACAGGAAGTCACCTGTTTTTTCTATTGTATGTCTTACTTTTACTCTAAGTCATATGGGTTTCATCCGGTGTAGGCTGACATGACATGATATGATGATGAACTCTCCCATGATGAACTCGACTGACCCGTGGGGGCGTGGCTAAGTCCCAAACTTTGACTATACAGCATGAAACATGAATGTGAAATAACTTCCAAATGCCAGGTCACAGCTGCATCAGACTTTCTATGTCTCATTATAGACCAGCCTTCATCATAGTTAGGTGGTCGATTGATGACATCACCTTAGCCCCGCCCACTTCCGACAGGAAGTCACCTGTTTTTTCTACTGTATGTCTTACTTTTACACTCTAAAACATGTTGGTGTGTCATGGATTCCAACCCTGTGCACACTGACATAACATGAGATGATGATGAACTCTGTCAATGCCTACAGACCCGTGGGGGAGTGGCAAAATGGCTGTCCCTCGCCATATGCATACGATCGTCTCTTATTCACAAACGCATCATCCTATTTGCACCAGACTTTTTATGAGTGAAACTTGTGAACCTCTGAGGAGCCCAATACAGTTTAATTGCAATTTGACTCCACTGCGCCCCCTAGGTTAATCAAACAGCTGTATCTCCTTGCCACATGGCCCAATCTGCTCCAGATTTTGGGTGCATGGCCAGTGAACGCTGCCGAAGACATCGAAGCGGATCGCATGGAGGACGGCGCGCGAGCGTCGGCGGTGGCCGGCGGGAGGCGGTGCTGGAACATCCGCGGTGGCTATAGGCTTGAGCGGCGCTTGGCTGCGAGGGCCGCTTGAGGCTCCGCGGAGCTTTAATTAGGCCCGAGCAGCTAAGCGCTGCGAGAGCCTATTGTTCCTGTACTGTTTCTTATTAGGCCCGAGCAGCTATCGCTGCGAGAGCCTATTGAAACCTTGCTGTTTATTATTATTATTTTTCTGCCACCTTCTTTGGGGGGCTTTTTGGGGGCTTTATCATATTCAAAAACTCACCAAACGTGGCGGGGGCATAGAGCCCGGTGAAAAATTTTGTATTTTATGGTGGTTGCAAAAATCGCAAAAGAAACGGCTCAAGGGCGCCACCTAGCAACTTTCAAAAGACCCTTTCCTATTCACTTACTTTATCGTAGAGACTTGAAACTTGGTACACTTGTAGAGCTCCCCAAAACACTCTGAATTTACAATTAATGTCATAGTGCAAGTATCACAGATTGTCGGCCATTTTGGATTAAAGTTCCGATTTTGACCCGATTTTGGGCGTTTACAGGGTTCGCATTTGATCGAACTTGTCCTAGGGATTTCGATCGATCGGCTTGAAACTCGGTCAGATCGTTCAAAAGGCATGGCCGATCCAAAGTTATCGTAGGTTTGCGTTTTCGGGCTTGCTGAAGGGGTCTTTCCGGGGGTCAAAGGTCACCGATTCGCCATGAAACATCAAACTGTTATAACTCTTTGAAAAAAACTCATAGAAGCACCAAACTTTCAGTGATTGATCATCATGGGATGCTCTACAATACCCAACGGTCAAATGATGACGTCACTTAGGCCACGCCCCCTGAGAACAGGAAGTGTCATTTTTTACGCTGAACGGTCGCTATCTGACCCCTTTGACCTAATCGAGGTGAAACTGTGTCCACAGACAGAAAACATGTTGGTGTGTTGAGGATTCCAAGCCAAGCTCATTTGAATCCAGCAGGTGGGCGTGGCGGCGTGGCGAAGTGACCCTAAACGCCGTGTCCTTACGTTTGGCTGTGGATTCCACAATTTTGAGGCCAGCTGCACCAAACTTGACATGAGTGATCCTGGTAGGGTCCCCTACGATCCTATGTTGTCATAGTCTGACGTCATCTAAGCCCCGCCCCCTCAGAACAGGAAGTGCTTTTTTTTCCATGGAAAGCTGCCTTTCTGGCTCACTGCACCTAATCAACATGATTCTGTGTTGGATGACAGATAACATGTTAGTCTCACTTGCTTTAAAGCGCCAACAGTCTTCTGTAGAGGGCGTGGCCGTGGGACCGCGGCGAAGCAGAGGTAACGCCGCCGCCATACGTTTGGCTCTAGATTCCACATCGTTCAGCCCAGCTGCACCAAACTCACTAGGATGCATCCTTATCCATCCCCGAACAGGAATCCATAACAGTCGTTGATGGGCGTGGCCTAATTTCTCTACAGCGCCCCCTAGAATTTTTTAAATGATCAGCCCCAAGCCATTCTTTAACCTAGAATTATGAAACTTGGTACACATGTGTATCATGTCAGGACCTACAAAAAAGTCTCTTGGAGCCATGGTGCAAACCCAACAGGAAGTCGGCCATTTTGGATCAAAATCAGCCATTTCCTCTTTTTCATAGACATCGCATCTGATCTATCTCCTCCTGCAGCTTTTGAGATAGAGACTTCAAACTCAGTCAGCAGAGACTTGAGACATTAAAGATGAAAAGTTATCGTAGGAATTTTTCTATGTCAAAGCATGTGGGCGTGGCTAAGTCCCAAACTTTGACTATTCGCCATGAAACATCAAGATACAATAACTTCCACATAGAAGGTCACAGCTGCATCAGACTTCCTATATCTGACTACAGACCACCCCTCATCACATTGAGATGGTCAGTTGATGACATCACCTTAACCCCGCCCACTTCCGACAGGAAATCACCTGTTTTTTCTATTGTATGTCTTACTTTTACTCTCTAAATCATATGGGATTCATCCTGTGCAGGCTGACATGAAATTACATGATGATGAACTCTCCCATGATGAACTCGACTGACCCGTGGGGGCGTGGCTAAGTCCCAAACTTTGACTATACAGCATGAAACATGAATGTGAAATAACTTCCAAATGCCAGGTCACAGCTGCATCAGACTTTCTATGTCTCATTATAGACCAGCCTTCATCATAGTTAGGTGGTCGATTGATGACATCACCCTAGCCCCGCCCACTTCCGACAGGAAGTAACCTCTTTCTTCAATTGTATGTCTTACTTTTACTCTCTAATTCTTATGGGTTTCATCCTGTGCAGGCTGACATGAAATGACATGATGATGAACTCTCCCATGATGAACTCTACTGACCCGTGGGGGCGTGGCTAAGTCCCAAACTTTGACTATACACCATGAAACATGAATGTGAAATAACTTCCAAATGCCAGGTCAGAGCTGCATCAGACTTTCTATGTCTCATTATAGATAAGCCCTCATCACAGTTATGTGGTCGATTGATGACATCACCCTTGCCCCGCCCACTTCCGACAGGAAGTGACCTGTTTTTTCTACTGTATGTCTTACTTTTTCTCTCTAATTCTTATGGGTTTCATCCTGTGCAGACTGACATGAAATGAAATGATGATGAACTCTGCCGTGATGAACTCTACTGACCCGTGGGGGCGTGGCTAAGTCCCAAACTTTGATTATACATCATGAAACATGAATGTGAAATTACTTCCTAATGCCAGGTCACAGATGCATCAGACTTTCTATGTGTCATTATAGACCAGCCATCATGACAGTTAGGTGGTCGATTGATGACATAACATTAGCCCCGCACACTTCCGACAGGAAGTCACCTGTTTTTTCTACTGTATGTCTTACTTTTTCTCTCTAATTCTTATGGGTTTCATCCTGTGCAGACTGACATAAAATGAAATGATGATGAACTTATTGATGATGAACTCATTGATGATGAACTCTACTGACCCGTGGGGGCGTGGCAAAATGGCTGTCCCTCGTAATATGCATACGTTCGTCTCGTATTCACAAACGCATCATCCGATTTGCACCAGACATTGTATGAGTGACACTTGTGAACCTCTAAGGAGCCCAATAGAGTTTAATTGTGATTTGACTCCACTGCGCCCCCTAGGTTAATCAAACAGCTGTATCTCCTCTCTACATGGCCCGATGTGCTCCAGATTTTTGGTTCATCGCCAGGGAGCTCTGCCGAAGCCGTAAAAGCGGATAGCGTGGATGAGGGCGCGCGAGCGTCGGCGGTGGCGGGCGGGGGGCGGTGCTGGTACCCCCGCGGTGGCTATAGGCCGGAGCAGCGCTAGCTGCGAGGGCCGCTTGAGGCTCCGCGGAGCTTTAATTATTATTACGATTCTGCCACCCTTTTTAGGGGGCTTTTTGGGGGCTTTATCATATTCAAAAACTCACCAAACGTGGCGGGGGCATAGAGCCCGGTGAAAAATTTCGTATTTTATGGTCGTTGAAAAAATCGCAAAAGAAACGGCTCAAGGGCGCCACCTAGCAACTTTCAAAAGACCCTTTCCTATTCACTTACTTTATCGTAGAGACTTGAAACTTGGTACACTTGTACAGCTCCCCAAAACACTCTGAATTTACAATTAATGTCATAGTGCAAGTATCACAGATTGTCGGCCATTTTGGATTAAAGTTCCGATTTTGACCCGATTTTGGGCGTTTACAGGGTTCGCATTTGATCGAACTTGACCTAGGGATTTCGATCGATCGGCTTGAAACTCGGTCAGATCGTTCAAAAGGCATGGCCGATCCAAAGTTATCGTAGGTTTGCGTTTTCGGGCTTGCTGAAGGGGTCTTTCCGGGGGTCAAAGGTCACCGATTCGCCATGAAACATCAAACTGTTATAACTCTTTGAAAAAAACTCATAGAAGCACCAAACTTTCAGTGATTGATCATCATGGGATGCTCTACAATACCCAACGGTCAAATGATGACGTCACTTAGGCCACGCCCCCTGAGAACAGGAAGTGTCATTTTTTACGCTGAACGGTCGCTATCTGACCCCTTTGACCTAATCGAGGTGAAACTGTGTCCACAGACAGAAAACATGTTGGTGTGTTGAGGATTCCAAGCCAAGCTCATTTGAATCCAGCAGGTGGGCGTGGCGGCGTGGCGAAGTGACCCTAAACGCCGTGTCCTTACGTTTGGCTGTGGATTCCACAATTTTGAGGCCAGCTGCACCAAACTTGACATGAGTGATCCTGGTAGGGTCCCCTACGATCCTATGTTGTCATAGTCTGACGTCATCTAAGCCCCGCCCCCTCAGAACAGGAAGTGCTTTTTTTTCCATGGAAAGCTGCCTTTCTGGCTCACTGCACCTAATCAACATGATTCTGTGTTGGATGACAGATAACATGTTAGTCTCACTTGCTTTAAAGCGCCAAGAGTCTTCTGTAGAGGGCGTGGCCGTGGGACCGCGGCGAAGCAGAGGTAACGCCGCCGCCATACGTTTGGCTCTAGATTCCACATCGTTCAGCCCAGCTGCACCAAACTCACTAGGATGCATCCTTATCCATCCCCGAACAGGAATCCATAACAGTCGTTGATGGGCGTGGCCTAATTTCTCTACAGCGCCCCCTAGAAATTTTTAAATGATCAGCCCCAAGCCATGCTTTAACCTAGAATTATGAAACTTGGTACACATGTGTATCATATCAGGACCTACAAAAAAGTCTCTTGGAGCCATGGTGCAAACCCAACAGGAAGTCGGCCATTTTGGATCAAAATCAGCCATTTCCTCTTTTTCATAGACATCGCATCTGATCTATCTCCTCCTGCAGCTTTTGAGATAGAGACTTCAAACTCAGTCAGCAGAGACTTGAGACATTAAAGATGAAAAGTTATCGTAGGAATTTTTCTATGTCAAAGCATGTGGGCGTGGCTAAGTCCCAAACTTTGACTATTCGCCATGAAACATCAAGATGCAATAACTTCCACATAGAAGGTCACAGCTGCATCAGACTTCCTATGTCTCATTATAGACCAGCCTTCATCATAGTTAGGTGGTCGATTGATGACATCACCCTAGCCCCGCCCACTTCCGACAGGAACTAACCTCTTTCTTCAATTGTATGTCTTACTTTTACTCTCTAATTCTTATGGGTTTCATCCTGTGCAGGCTGACATGAAATGAAATGATGATGAACTCTGCCGTGATGAACTCTACTGACCCGTGGGGGCGTGGCTAAGTCCCAAACTTTGAATATACATCATGAAACATGAATGTGAAATTACTTCCTAATGCCAGGTCACAGCTGCATCAGACTTTCTATGTGTCATTATAGACCAGCCATCATGACAGTTAGGTGGTCGATTGATGACATAACATTAGCCCCGCCCACTTCCGACAGGAAGTCACCTGTTTTTTCTACTGTATGTCTTACTTTTTCTCTCTAATTCTTATGGGTTTCATCCTGTCCTGACTGACATAAAATGAAATGATGATGAACTTATTGATGATGAACTCATTGATGATGTACTCTACTGACCCGTGGGGGCGTGGCAAAATGGCTGTCCCTCGTAATATGCATACGTTCGTCTCGTATTCACAAACGCATCATCCGATTTGCACCAGACATTGTATGAGTGACACTTGTGAACCTCTAAGGAGCCCAATAGAGTTTAATTGCGATTTGACTCCACTGCGCACCAAGGTTAATCAAACACCTGTGTCTCCTTGCGATATTAGCTGATCTACACCAGATTTTTGTGCATTGTCTGGGAGCAATGTCGAACATGACAGGGTGACTATCTTCAGGGCGGGTTTGGCAGCTCCGTGAGAGCAAGGAAGTGGCTGGGGGTAGGCGGTGGCTGGGGTGACATGGTGCTGAGGGGAGGCAGTGGCTGGGGGGAGGTGGTGCTGAGGGGAGGCGGTGGCTGGGGGGAGGCGGTGCTGGAACATCCGCGGTGGCTAGGCTTGAGCGGCGCTTGGCTGCGAGGGCCGCTTGAGGCTCCGCGGAGCTTTAATTAGGCCCGAGCAGCTAAGCGCTGCGAAGGCCTATTGTAATCGTGCTGTTAATTAGGCCCGAGCAGCTAAGCGCTGCGAAGGCCTATTGTAATCGTGCTGTTAATTAGGCCCGAGCAGCTAAGCGCTGCGAGAGCCTATTGAAACTGTACTGTTTCTTATTATTATTATTAGGCCCGAGCAGCTAAGCGCTGCGAGAGCCTATTGAAACTGTGCTGTTTATTATTATTATTTTTATTGTGCCAAAAGAATTGGCTTTTTGGGGGCTTTCTCATATTCAAAAACTCACCAAACTTGGCGGGGGCATAGAGCCCGTGTAAAATTTACGTATTTTAAGGTCCGTGGAAAAATCACAACAGAAACGGCTCAAGGGCGCCACCTGGCAAATTTCAAAGGACCCTTTCCTATTCACTTACTTTATCGTACAGACTTGAAACTTGGTACCCTTGTAGAGCTCCCCAAAACACTCAGAATTTACAATTAATGTCATAGTGCAAGTATCACAGATTGTCGGCCATTTTGGATTAAAGTTCCGATTTTGACCCGATTTTGGGCGTTTGCAGGGTTCGCATTTGATCGAACTTGTCCTAGGGATTTCGATCGATCGGCTTGAAACTAGGTCAGATCGTTCATAAGGCATGGCCGATCCAAAGTTATCGTAGGTTTGCGTTTTCGGGCTTGCTGAAGGGGTCTTTCCGGGGGTCAAAGGTCACCGATTCGCCATGAAACATCAAACTGTTATAACTCTTTGAAAAAAACTCATAGAAGCACCAAACTTTCAGTGATTGATCATCATGGGATGCTCTACAATACCCAACGGTCAAATGATGACGTCACTTAGGCCACGCCCCCTGAGAACAGGAAGTGTCATTTTTTACGCTGAACGGTCGCTATCTGACCTCTTTGACCTAATCGAGGTGAAACTGTGTCCACAGACAGAAAACATGTTGGTGTGTTGAGGATTCCAAGCCAAGCTCATTTGAATCCAGCAGGTGGGCGTGGCGGCGTGGCGAAGTGACCCTAAACGCCGTGTCCTTACGTTTGGCTGTGGATTCCACAATTTTGAGGCCAGCTGCACCAAACTTGACATGAGTGATCCTGGTAGGGTCCCCTACGATCCTATGTTGTCATAGTCTGACGTCATCTAAGCCCCGCCCCCTCAGAACAGGAAGTGCTTTTTTTTCCATGGAAAGCTGCCTTTCTGGCTCACTGCACCTAATCAACATGATTCTGTGTTGGATGACAGATGACATGTTAGTCTCACTTGCTTTAAAGCGCCAAGAGTCTTCTGTAGAGGGCGTGGCCGTGGGACCGCGGCGAAGCAGAGGTAACGCCGCCGCCATACGTTTGGCTCTAGATTCCACATCGTTCAGCCCAGCTGCACCAAACTCACTAGGATGCATCTTTATCCATCCCCGAACAGGAATCCATAACAGTCGTTGATGGGCGTGGCCTAATTTCTCTACAGCGCCCCCTAGAAATTTTTAAATGATCAGCCCCAAGCCATGCTTTAACCTAGAATTATGAAACTTGGTACACATGTGTATCATGTCAGGACCTACAAAAAAGTCTCTTGGAGCCATGGTGCAAACCCAACAGGAAGTCGGCCATTTTGGATCAAAATCAGCCATTTCCTCTTTTTCATAGACATCGCATCTGATCTATCTCCTCCTGCAGCTTTTGAGATAGAGACTTCAAACTCAGTCAGCAGAGACTTGAGACATTAAAGATGAAAAGTTATCGTAGGAATTTTTCTATGTCAAAGCATGTGGGCGTGGCTAAGTCCCAAACTTTGACTATTCGCCATGAAACATCAAGATGCAATAACTTCCACATAGAAGGTCACAGATGCATCAGACTTTCTATGTCTCATTATAGACCAGCCCTCATCACAGTTAGGTGGTCGATTGATGACATCACCTTAGCCCCGCCCACTTCCGACAGGAAGTCACCTCTTTTTTCTACTGTATGTCTGACTTTTACTCTCTAAGTTATGTTGGTGTGTCATGGATTCCAACCCTGTGCAGGCTGACATAAAATGAGATGATGATGAACTCTGTAAATGCCTACTGCTAAATTTGTGACTAAGCATGGCTTAGTCCCAAACTTTGACTATTCACCATTTAACATGAATGTGAAATAACTTCCAAATGCCAGGTCACAGCTGCATCAGACTTTCTATGTCTCATTATAGACCAGCCCTGATGACAGTTAGGTAGTCGATTGATGACATAACATTAGCCCCGCCCACTTCCGACAGGAAGTCACCTGTTTTTTCTACTGTATGTCTTACTTTTACACTCTAAAACATGTTGGTGTGTCATGGATTCCAACCCTGTGCAGACTGACATAACATGAGATGATGATGAACTCTGTCAATGCCTACTGACCCGTGGGGGAGTGGCAAAATGGCTGTCCCTCGCCATATGCATACGATCGTCTCTTATTCACAAACGCATCATCCTATTTGCACCAGACTTTTTATGAGTGAGACTTGTGAACCTCTGAGGAGCCCAATAGAGTTTAATTGCAATTTGGCTCCACTGCGCCCCCTAGGTTAATCAAACTGCTGTATCTCCTTGCCACATGGCCCAATCTGCTCCAGATTTTTGGTGCATGGCCAGGGAACGCTGCCGAAGGCATAAAAGCGGATCGCGTGGAGGACGGCGCGCGAGCGTCGGCGGTGGCCGGCGGGAGGCGGTGCTGGAACATCCGCGGTGGCTATAGGCTTGAGCGGCGCTTGGCTGCGAGGGCCGCTTGAGGCTCCGCGGAGCTTTAATTATTTTTTTTATCTTCCCAAATGAATTGGCTTTTTGGGGGCTTTATCATATTCAAAAACTCACCATACTTGGCGGGGGCATAGAGCACGTGTAAAATTTACGTATTTTAAGGTACCTGGAAAAATCGCACAAGAAACGGCTCAAGGGCGCCACCTAGCAACTTTCAAAAGACCCTTTCCTATTCACTGACTTTATCGTAGAGACTTGAAACTTGGTACACTTGTAGAGCTCCCCAAGACACTCTGAATTTACAATTAATGTCATAGTGCAAGTATCACAGATTGTCGGCCATTTTGGATTGAAATTCCGATTTTGACCCGATTTTGGCCGTTTACAGGGTTCGCATTTGATCGAACTTGTCCTAGGGATTTCGATCGATCGGCTTCAAACTCGGTCAGATCGTTCAAAAGGCATGGCCGATCCAAAGTTATCGTAGGTTTGCGTTTTCGGGCTTGCTGAAGGGGTCTTTCCGGGGGTCAAAGGTCACCGATTCGCCATGAAACATCAAACTGTTATAACTCTTTGAAAAAAACTCATAGAAGCACCAAACTTTCAGTGATTGATCATCATGGGATGCTCTACAATACCCAACGGTCAAATGATGACGTCACTTAGGCCACGCCCCCTGAGAACAGGAAGTGTCATTTTTTACGCTGAACGGTCGCTATCTGACCCCTTTGACCTAATCGAGGTGAAACTGTGTCCACAGACAGAAAACATGTTGGTGTGTTGAGGATTCCAAGCCAAGCTCATTTGAATCCAGCAGGTGGGCGTGGCGGCGTGGCGAAGTGACCCTAAACGCCGTGTCCTTACGTTTGGCTGTGGATTCCACAATTTTGAGGCCAGCTGCACCAAACTTGACATGAGTGATCCTGGTAGGGTCCCCTACGATCCTATGTTGTCATAGTCTGACGTCATCTAAGCCCCGCCCCCTCAGAACAGGAAGTGCTTTTTGTTCCATGGAAAGCTGCCTTTCTGGCTCACTGCACCTAATCAACATGATTCTGTGTTGGATGACATATAACATGTTAGTCTCACTTGCTTTAAAGCGCCAAGAGTCTTCTGTAGAGGGCGTGGCCGTGGGACCGCGGCGAAGCAGAGGTAACGCCGCCGCCATACGTTTGGCTCTAGATTCCACATCGTTCAGCCCAGCTGCACCAAACTCACTAGGATGCATCCTTATCCATCCCCGAACAGGAATCCATAACAGTCGTTGATGGGCGTGGCCTAATTTCTCTACAGCGCCCCCTAGAAATTTTTAAATGATCAGCCCCAAGCCATGCTTTAACCTAGAATTATGAAACTTGGTACACATGTGTATCATGTCAGGACCTACAAAAAAGTCTCTTGGAGCCATGGTGCAAACCCAACAGGAAGTCGGCCATTTTGGATCAAAATCAGCTATTTCCTCTTTTTCATAGACATCGCATCTGATCTATCTCCTCCTGCAGCTTTTGAGATAGAGACTTCAAAGTCAGTCAGCAGAGACTTGAGAGATTAAAGATGAAAAGTTATCGTAGGAATTTTTCTATGTCAAAGCATGTGGGCGTGGCTAAGTCCCAAACTTTGACTATTCGCCATGAAACATCAAGATGCAATAACTTCCACATAGAAGGTCACAGCTGCATAAGACTTCCTATATCTGACTACAGACCACCCCTCATCACATTGAGATGGTCAGTTGATGACATCACCCTTGCCCCGCCCACTTCCGACAGGAAGTCACCTGTTTTTTCTACTGTATGTCTTACTTTTTCTCTCTAATTCTTATGGGTTTCATCCTGTGCAGACTGACATGAAATGAAATGATGATGAACTCTGCCGTGATGAACTCTACTGACCCGTGGGGGCGTGGCTAAGTCCCAAACTTTGAATATACATCATGAAACATGAATGTGAAATTACTTCCTAATGCCAGGTCACAGATGCATCAGACTTTCTATGTGTCATTATAGACCAGCCTTCATGACAGTTAGGTGGTCGATTGATGACATAACATTAGCCCCGCCCACTTCCGACAGGAAGTCACCTGTTTTTTCTACTGTATGTCTTACTTTTTCTCTCTAATTCTTATGGGTTTCATCCTGTCCTGACTGACATGAAATGAAATGATGATGAACTTATTGATGATGAACTCATTGATGATGTACTCTAAGCAGCCCCAAGCCATTCTTTAACCTAGAATTATGAAACTTGGTACACATGTGTATAATGTCAGGACCTACAAAAAAGTCTCTTGGAGCCATGGTGCAAACCCAACAGGAAGTCGGCCATTTTGGATCAAAATCCGCCATTTACTGTTTTTCATAGACATCGCATCTGATCTATCTCCTCCTGCAGCTTTTGAGATAGAGACTTCAAACTCAGTCAGCAGAGACTTGAGACATTAAAGATGAAAAGTTATCGTAGGAATTTTTCTATGTCAAAGCATGTGGGCGTGGCTAAGTCCCAAACTTTGACTATTCGCCATGAAACATCAAGATGCAATAACTTCCACATAGAAGGTCACAGCTGCATCAGACTTCCTATATCTGACTACAGACCACCCCTCATCACATTGAGATGGTCAGTTGATGACATCACCTTAACCCCGCCCACTTCCGACAGGAAGTCACCTGTTTTTTCTATTGTATGTCTTACTTTTACTCTCTAAATCATATGGGTTTCATCCTGTGCAGGCTGACATGAAATGACATGATGATGAACTCTCCCATGATGAACTCTACTGACCCGTGGGGGCGTGGCTAAGTCCCAAACTTTGACTATACACCATGAAACATGAATGTGAAATAACTTCCAAATGCCAGGTCAGAGCTGCATCAGACTTTCTATGTCTCATTATAGATAAGCCCTCATCACAGTTATGTGGTCGATTGATGACATCACCCTTGCCCCGCCCACTTCCGACAGGAAGTCACCTGTTTTTTATACTGTATGTCTTACTTTTTCTCTCTAATTCTTATGGGTTTCATCCTGTGCAGACTGACATGAAATGAAATGATGATGAACTCTGCCGTGATGAACTCTACTGACCCGTGGGGGCGTGGCTAAGTCCCAAACTTTGAATATACATCATGAAACATGAATGTGAAATTACTTCCTAATGCCAGGTCACAGATGCATCAGACTTTCTATGTCTCATTATAGACCAGCCCTCATCACAGTTAGGTGGTCGATTGATGACATCACCTTAGCCCCGCCCACTTCCGACAGGAAGTCACCTGTTTTTTATACTGTATGTCTTACTTTTACACTCTAAAACATGTTGGTGTGTCATGGATTCCAACCCTGTGCACACTGACATAACATGACATGATGATGAACTCTGTCAATGCCTACTGACCCGTGGGGGAGTGGCAAAATGGCTGTCCCTCGCCATATGCATACGATCGTCTCTTATTCACAAACGCATCATCCTATTTGCACCAGACTTTTTATGAGTGAAACTTGTGAACCTCTGAGGAGCCCAATACAGTTTAATTGCAATTTGACTCCACTGCGCCCCCTAGGTTAATCAAACAGCTGTATCTCCTTGCCACATGGCCCAATCTGCTCCAGATTTTGGGTGCATGGCCAGTGAACGCTGCCGAAGACATCGAAGCGGATCGCGTGGAGGACGGCGCGCGAGCGTCGGCGGTGGCCGGCGGGAGGCGGTGCTGGAACATCCGCGGTGGCTATAGGCTTGAGCGGCGCTTGGCTGCGAGGGCCGCTTGAGGCTCCGCGGAGCTTTAATTATTATTATTTTTCCCGTGCCAAATAAAGTGGCTTTTTGGGGGCTTTATCATATTCAAAAACTCACCAAACGTGGCGGGGGCATAGAGCCCGGTGAAAAATTTCGTATTTTAAGGTCCCCAGAAAAATCGCACAAGAAACGGCTCAAGGGCGCCACCTAGCAACTTTCAAAGGACCCTTTCCTATTCACTTACTTTATCGTAGAGACTTGAAACTTGGTACACTTGTATAGCTCCCCAAAACACTCAGAATTTACAATTAATGTCATAGTGCAAGTATCACAGATTGTCGGCCATTTTGGATTAAAGTTCCGATTTTAACCCGATTTTGGGCGTTCGCAAGGTTCGCATTTGATCGAACTTGTCCTAGGGATTTCGATCGATCGGCTTCAAACTCGGTCAGATCGTTCATAAGGCATGGCCGATCCAAAGTTATCGTAGGTTTGCGTTTTCGGGCTTGCTGAAGGGGTCTTTCCGGGGGTCAAAGGTCACCGATTCGCCATGAAACATCAAACTGTTATAACTCTTTGAAAAAAACTCATAGAAGCACCAAACTTTCAGTGATTGATCATCATGGGATGCTCTACAATACCCAACGGTCAAATGATGACGTCACTTAGGCCACGCCCCCTGAGAACAGGAAGTGTCATTTTTTACGCTGAACGGTCGCTATCTGACCCCTTTGACCTAATCGAGGTGAAACTGTGTCCACAGACAGAAAACATGTTGGTGTGTTGAGGATTCCAAGCCAAGCTCATTTGAATCCAGCAGGTGGGCGTGGCGGCGTGGCGAAGTGACCCTAAACGCCGTGTCCTTACGTTTGGCTGTGGATTCCACAATTTTGAGGCCAGCTGCACCAAACTTGACATGAGTGATCCTGGTAGGGTCCCCTACGATCCTATGTTGTCATAGTCTGACGTCATCTAAGCCCCGCCCCCTCAGAACAGGAAGTGCTTTTTTTTCCATGGAAAGCTGCCTTTCTGGCTCACTGCACCTAATCAACATGATTCTGTGTTGGATGACAGATAACATGTTAGTCTCACTTGCTTTAAAGCGCCAAGAGTCTTCTGTAGAGGGCGTGGCCGTGGGACCGCGGCGAAGCAGAGGTAACGCCGCCGCCATACGTTTGGCTCTAGATTCCACATCGTTCAGCCCAGCTGCACCAAACTCACTAGGATGCATCCTTATCCATCCCCGAACAGGAATCCATAACAGTCGTTGATGGGCGTGGCCTAATTTCTCTACAGCGCCCCCTAGAAATTTTTAAATGATCAGCCCCAAGCCATGCTTTAACCTAGAATTATGAAACTTGGTACACATGTGTATCATGTCAGGACCTACAAAAAAGTCTCTTGGAGCCATGGTGCAAACCCAACAGGAAGTCGGCCATTTTGGATCAAAATCAGCCATTTCCTCTATTTCATAGACATCGCATCTGATCTATCTCCTCCTGCAGCTTTTGAGATAGAGACTTCAAACTCAGTCAGCAGAGACTTGAGACATTAAAGATGAAAAGTTATCGTAGGAATTTTTCTATGTCAAAGCATGTGGGCGTGGCTAAGTCCCAAACTTTGACTATTCGCCATGAAACATCAAGATGCAATAACTTCCACATAGAAGGTCACAGCTGCATCAGACTTCCTATATCTGACTACAGACCACCCCTCATCACATTGAGATGGTCAGTTGATGACATCACCTTAACCCCGCCCACTTCCGACAGGAAGTGACCTGTTTTTTCTATTGTATGTCTTACTTTTACTCTCTAATTCTTATGGGTTTCATCCTGTGCAGGCTGACATGAAATGACATGATGATGAACTCTCCCATGATGAACTCTACTGACCCGTGGGGGCGTGGCTAAGTCCCAAACTTTGACTATACACCATGAAACATGAATGTGAAATAACTTCCAAATGCCAGGTCAGAGCTGCATCAGACTTTCTATGTCTCATTATAGACCAGCCTTCATCATAGTTAGGTGGTCGATTGATGACATCACCCTAGCCCCGCCCACTTCCGACAGGAAGTAACCTCTTTCTTCAATTGTATGTCTTACTTTTACTCTCTAATTCTTATGGGTTTCATCCTGTGCAGGCTGACATGAAATGACATGATGATGAACTCTCCCATGATGAACTCTACTGACCCGTGGGGGCGTGGCTAAGTCCCAAACTTTGACTATACACCATGAAACATGAATGTGAAATAACTTCCAAATGCCAGGTCAGAGCTGCATCAGCCTTTCGATGTCTCATTATAGACCAGTCCTCATCACAGTTAGGTTGTCGATTGATGACATAACATTAGCCCCGCACACTTCCGACAGGAAGTCACCTCTTTCTTCAATTGTATGTCTTACTTTTACTCTCTAATTCTTATGGGTTTCATCCTGTGCAGGCTGACATGACATGACATGATGATGAACTCTCCCATGATGAACTCTACTGACCCGTGGGGGCGTGGCTAAGTCCCAAACTTTGACTATACAGCATGAAACATGAATGTGAAATAACTTCCAAATGCCAGGTCAGAGCTGCATCAGACTTTCTGTGTCTCATTATAGACCAGCCTTCATCATAGTTAGGTGGTCGATTGATGACATCACCCTTGCCCCGCCCACTTCCGACAGGAAGTGACCTGTTTTTTCTACTGTATGTCTTACTTTTTCTCTATAATTCTTATGGGTTTCATCCTGTGCAGACTGACATAAAATGAGAAGATAATGACCTCTGTCATGATGAACTCTACTGACCCGTGGGAGCGTGGCAAAATGGCTGTCCCTCGCCATATGCATACGATCGTCTCTTATTCACAAACGCATCATCCAATTTGCACCAGACTTTTATGAGTGACACTTGTGAACCTCTAAGGAGCCCAATACAGTTTAGTTGCAATTTGACTCCACCACGCCCCCTAGGTTAATCAAACAGCTGTATCTCCTTGCCACATGGCCCAATCTGCTCCAGATTTTTGGTGCATCGCCAGGGAACGCTGCCGAAGGCATCGAAGCGGATCGCGTGGAGGACGGAGCGCGAAGGTCGGCGGTGGCTGGTGGGAGGCGGTGCTGGAACATCCGCGGTGGCTATAGGCTCGAGCGGCGATGGCTGCGAGGGCCGCTTGAGGCTCCGCGGAGCTTTAATTATTATTTTTCCCGTGCCAAATAAAGTGGCTTTTTGGGGGCTTTATCATATTCAAAAACTCACCAAACTTGGCGGGGGCATAGAGTCCGGTGAAAATTTACGTATTTTAAGGTCCCCGGAAAAATCGCAAAAGAAACGGCTCAAGGGCGCCACCTAGCAACTTTCAAAAGACCCTTTCCTATTCCCTTACTTTATCGTAGAGACTTGAAATTTGGTACACTTGTAGAGCTCCCCAAGGCACTCTGAATTTACAATTAATGTCATAGTGCAAGTATCACAGATTTTCGGCCATTTTGGATTGAAGTTCCGATTTTGACACGATTTTGGGCGTTTACAGGGTTCGCATTTGATCGAACTTGTCCCAGGGATTTCGATCGATCGGCTTGAAACTCGGTCAGATCGTTCAAAAGGCATGGCCGATCCAAAGTTATCGTAGGTTTGCGTTTTCGGGCTTGCTGAAGGGGTCTTTCCGGGGGTCAAAGGTCACCGATTCACCATGAAACATCAAACTGTTATAACTCTTTGAAAAAAACTCATAGAAGCACCAAACTTTCAGTGATTGATCATCATGGGATGCTATACAATACCCAACGGTCAAATGATGACGTCACTTAGGCCACGCCCCCTGAGAACAGGAAGTGTCATTTTTTACGCTGAACGGTCGCTATCTGACCCCTTTGACCTAATCGAGGTGAAACTGTGTCCACAGACAGAAAACATGTTGGTGTGTTGAGGATTCCAAGCCAAGCTCATTTGAATCCAGCAGGTGGGCGTGGCGGCGTGGCGAAGTGACCCTAAACGCCGTGTCCTTACGTTTGGCTGTGGATTCCACAATTTTGAGGCCAGCTGCACCAAACTTGACATGAGTGATCCTGGTAGGGTCCCCTACGATCCTATGTTGTCATAGTCTGACGTCATCTAAGCCCCGCCCCCTCAGAACAGGAAGTGCTTTTTTTTCCATGGAAAGCTGCCTTTCTGGCTCACTGCACCTAATCAACATGATTCTGTGTTGGATGACAGATAACATGTTAGTGTCACTTGCTTTAAAGCGCCAAGAGTCTTCTGTAGAGGGCGTGGCCGTGGGACCGCGGCGAAGCAGAGGTAACGCCGCCGCCATACGTTTGGCTCTAGATTCCACATCGTTCAGCCCAGCTGCACCAAACTCACTAGGATGCATCCTTATCCATCCCCGAACAGGAATCCATAACAGTCGTTGATGGGCGTGGCCTAATTTCTCTACAGCGCCCCCTAGAAATTTTTAAATGATAAGCCCCAAGCCATGCTTTAACCTAGAATTATGAAACTTGGTACACATGTGTATCATGTCAGGACCTACAAAAAAGTCTCTTGGAGCCATGGTGCAAACCCAACAGGAAGTCGGCCATTTTGGATCAAAATCAGCCATTTCCTCTTTTTCATAGACATCGCATCTGATCTATCTCCTCCTGCAGCTTTTGAGATAGAGACTTCAAACTCAGTCAGCAGAGACTTGAGACATTAAAGATGAAAAGTTATCGTAGGAATTTTTCTATGTCAAAGCATGTGGGCGTGGCTAAGTCCCAAACTTTGACTATTCGCCATGAAACATCAAGATGCAATAACTTCCACATAGAAGGTCAAAGCTGCATCAGACTTCCTATATCTGACTACAGACCACCCCTCATCACATTGAGATGGTCAGTTGATGACATCTCCTTAACCCCGCCCACTTCCGACAGGAAGTCACCTGTTTTTTCTATTGTATGTCTTACTTTTACTCTCTAAGTCATATGGGTTTCATCCGGTGTAGGCTGACATGACATGATATGATGATGAACTCTCCCATGATGAACTCGACTGACCCGTGGGGGCGTGGCTAAGTCCCAAACTTTGACTATACAGCATGAAACATGAATGTGAAATAACTTCCAAATGCCAGGTCACAGCTGCATCAGACTTTCTATGTCTCATTATAGACCAGCCTTCATCATAGTTAGGTGGTCGATTGATGACATCACCCTAGCCCCGCCCACTTCCGACAGGAAGTAACCTCTTTCTTCAATTGTATGTCTTACTTTTACTCTCTAATTCTTATGGGTTTCATCCTGTGCAGGCTGACATGAAATGACATGATGATGAACTCTCCCATGATGAACTCTACTGACCCGTGGGGGCGTGGCTAAGTCCCAAACTTTGACTATACACCATGAAACATGAATGTGAAATAACTTCCAAATGCCAGGTCACAGCTGCATCAGACTTTCTATGTCTCATTATAGATAAGCCCTCATCACAGTTATGTGGTCGATTGATGACATAACATTAGCCCCGCCCACTTCCGACAGGAAGTCACCTGTTTTTTCTACTGTATGTCTTACTTTTACACTCTAAAACATGTTGGTGTGTCATGGATTCCAACCCTGTGCAGACTGACATAACATGAGATGATGATGAACTCTGTCAATGCCTACTGACCCGTGGGGGAGTGGCAAAATGGCTGTCCCTCGCCATATGCATACGATCGTCTCTTATTCACAAACGCATCATCCTATTTGCACCAGACTTTTTATGAGTGACACTTGTGAACCTCTGAGGAGCCCAATACAGTTTAATTGCAATTTGACTCCACTGCGCCCCCTAGGTTAATCAAACAGCTGTATCTCCTTGCCACATGGCCCAATCTGCTCCAGATTTTGGGTGCATGGCCAGTGAACGCTGCCGAAGGCATAAATGCGGATCGCGTGGAGGACGGCGCGCGAGCGTCGGCGGTGGCCGGCGGGAGGCGGTGCTGGAACATCCGCGGTGGCTATAGGCTTGAGCGGCGCTTGGCTGCGAGGGCCGCTTGAGGCTCCGCGGAGCTTTAATTTTAATTGTTAGTTTTCTACATCTGAAATTATGTCTAGAGTAAACAGATGGAGTGAGAAAGACTTTTTATGTGTTGACTGACTCTGAACATAATCTAATAAACAGCTAGAATGGATTTCCCTCATCGTTAATTTTATTTCAACACTGAACAGTTGCTGGGCCAAAGCAGACAGACATGTTGATACGACATAAAGGTAACAATTTGACCTTCCACCATTTCTGGCAGAAACGGTTGGCCATTAAAAAGAAACATAAAATGCATGAAAATAAAATGCATATAGTGTCATTCAGAAAGGTAATGAGCACATTTCTACATATTGCAGAGCAAGAAAAACTACAAGTAGAAGGATGAAACAAATAAATCTAAATCTAAATTTCCACTCTCTTTCAAAGGAGATGAGAAGTTTCAAATAACTTCTAAATTTGCTGGATAATTTTGCATCTTATGAGGTCCCAAAGCTGGAGACTTTGCTCTCATTGCTTTTGAACTGGGAAGCCATTCTGTTAGCTCCTTGTGCTGTTGCTTTCGTTTGCATGATATTACATATTTCTGTGGCAGTTAAGAAACCTACCGGTCCATTAATTTAGAGCCTAAACACAACTTGGAGAGAGAAGATATGAAATTCATAATACTGTTTAAGTTTTTGTTTAGCTAATGAAAAGAATTAGGCAAATACATTTATTTAGCCTAAAATGCAACATCTTACCAAATTACCTCAGGAATTAAAGGATGCATGAAGGTTGTTTTACTGAACTTTGGGGTTTGTACAAATCCCGATTGTCCAGGGATGCACAAGTTCTTACATGACATTTCCACATGTACCCTCATACTGAAAGCAAAGTTCTTTTTTTTTTTAAAGGCAGCCCCATAACGGATCCTAGATGGAATATCAGTTGTGGAAAGACACATTATTTATTCCTGCAACATAAAGCACTCACTGTAAATACAATAAACAATCAAATGTAAATCTTTAAAGCAGCCTTGAAAAATGATGTGTTTTTATTTTCTCTTTTTTGGTAGTGTTTTGTTACCATTAATTTGTGTATTTGTTTTGCAGCCAGTGCCTTTACTTACACTGAAGGTTAAACTCTGTTGTTTATGTCATTACAGTTGTTTTTTGTATAGTAAACATATGGCTTACTGATTCCTATTTTTTACCTCTGAGGGAAGAGGAAAAAAAAAATTATAAAGCCTCTTACACTTCACAGTATTTCATTAGCGTATTGATAAGGACCAAGTTGGCCATTCCAGCAGAATGTTTGGCCACAGAGGGGACAAAAAAAAAAAAAAAAAAAAAATATATATATATATATATTTATGCTCCCACAATCTTATTAAGCTGTAAAGGGTTAAAACGTATTTAAATGCAGCTTGAATTTCACATCATTTGGCTCCTAATTTAGTTTAAAAAAGAACAAGTATTGATAAACCACTCCCTCATGATGCTGATCAATCCTCAGCTACATCGTAAATGATTCAGTTGTTTTCTGGAAATAAATATTTGTAAGACTAATTTGTGCTGTATGTGTAAAATCGTGTGTTCATCTCTATTTGTGTGTATGGAAGTGCATGCCTTCTACAGCCAAGGATCAGGACATTGATTGTGAAGAGCCTCAGTTCTTGCTTTAATTAGGCTGTACCTGCCTGGGAATTACATGCTTTGTGTTTCTCTCTTTCTCATTGTGTGGGGAATCAGCAATTATAAAAAAGGAAGGAGGAAAGTGTGTGTTTTCATCAAGGTTAATTCATCTGTTGTGTTTTTGTTGTCAGCAGATTTGTGTCTGACCTTGCAATGCCAAAAGACCCCCTAATTATGCAAATGAGAAACGTGTCATAATGTGAGGTTGGATATGTTTTGAGCTGATTTAAATATAAAACTCATGCAAAAAACTGAGGATGGACAGATTAAAAAACCCTAAACCTGTTTGAAACACAGGTTTGTTTCATCTGAAATCTAATTTTAATTAAAGTACTCCTGATTACTATTGGAGGCTTTTAAAGGCTGAGATGGGTGAAGGGGTTGGTTCAAAAGCAGAAAAAAGATGAACTGAAGGTTAAGATGAATGAGAAGCAGTGGATGTGGATCTTGTGATAGACCCTTGATCGATAATAGTGTAAAAAGATGGATTTGGACAGAAAGGGCAGAACAATGAGACAAGAGACAATGCAAAGGGTTGGATGAATGTAGAAGGATGGAGGTCAGGAGGAAGGGGATTGATGGGTGAGCTTCTCTAACCTCAGAGACCAACTAATCACTTGGCAGGAAGCTAATGGAGGTTCACTCTTAAATCATTGTTGGGTTTTTATGAATGGGGTTTCAATCCTGATGATACTGATAAAAAGAACCATCACACACTGATATTTTGCTTTTGGCTTTAATGTAAAAGGTTAGAAATTGAGAACTTATATTTTGTCAAATGTGTCTGAAATTTAAGCAATTTCCTCCAAAAAGCCTTTCTGACTGAATGGCATGACTATAGGGCTCATTAAGTTATGAAGTTCGATGGCATCTTAATCATAACTTCATCTTAAGTGTAAAATTGTTCAGTTTTTGGTTATCATTAAGAAAGAAATAGACTTTTTTTTTGTATGTTTGTGACTTCAAATGTTAATAAAATTAAGAAAAATTAATTTGACTGAAATTGGCTAATTAATTTTGGTTTGAAAAGAACAAAATAAATTGTTGAGTCTTCATTTATAAATTATTATAGTAATTTAGGCAGTTCTATGTGTCTGTACCGTTAGATTGGACCCCCGATTTCTCTATTTAAATAACCTCAAGGAAATGCTCAGTTGTTAGAAATTTTAAAAGTCACAACTTCATAAAACCTACAACATAAATAAAATAAAAATATAAAGACCACTGAAAATGTTCACTCTGTTCTCACATTTATTATTCCTGATAAAGAACTATTTTAAGTCTATTTATTCCCAGTAGTGCTCTCTTCACTGGGACAGTTTACCACCCCGTTCGGCTCTGGCAGGTCCTCTGGCTCTGCTCTTGGCTGACGAGGCCTGGTAGCACCTGACTGAATCAATTATATGTGACGGGGTCTGACCCACTAAGCTGGGTTAAATGTTCGCTGGCTGAACATGCTCTGACCTCTGTCACAACATCACCAGACACACATTTGTGTAGTTTTTTTTTTTTTTTTCCGTCTTGGTAAAGGATGATCAATAACTGCTATTTTTCCTCCAACATTTGAAGCAGCAAAAAAAGTTTTCTTCAAAGCGGAAAAGCAATCATCTTTAATCCACTCTCCTTAATCTGAATTCGAGCTTGTGACCTCTTCTTCACCTCGTGGATGTTTCATCATCCGGCGTCTTGTCAGTCTCTGTGTAAGGCCTTTGAGAACTTTAAAGGAAATCAAAGACCCATTAACAGCGTCCTGACACTGAAGGAGTTGCGGTGATCCTTCACTGAACTCTGACCTGGGCAGACCGCAAACTCTAAAGTGTTTGTTTCTCATTGTCCAAGACATACAGTACAGTCATCGCTCTCTCTACTATAAACACTTAGGAGATCAATGATCACAGTGATCATTTCCTCCTTGACAGAGGTTAAGAACCTTCACTCAAGACGTTGAAGGAGTGAAAGAGAACAACGGGAGATAGAATAAGTCTAACTCTGAAAACAAACACGCACAGATCATGACAAGTGTCTCCCCTCAGGTGGGCTGACATCTATATCTCTGTCTATATCGACATCTTGCTTAACTAAAAGCTCCTCTGCTAGTGGGAAAGTGACTGATTGTTCACACACAGAAAGTGAGAGGGAGTAAGGACGGGGGCGGGGGGTTGGGGGGGTCGATAGAGGAGACAGCCAGTGAGAAAAATCAAGGCGGAAGACAAACGGCAGAAATGAAATGGAAAGTAAAAAAGGCACGAGGGAAGGCAGAAAAAATGCAGAATAAATCACTGTACTTCCAAGATTCACAGGGGAAATGATCAACTATAGCATTCAATATTATATGCCCACAACTCGATTAAATGATTTTACAAAACCACATATCAATGTCATTTGTGGACAGCCTTTAAGTTATGCATTTGTAAACTTTTGTGTTTTTAACTAAATATCTGTGTACACTACCTTTCATTGTGATGTCACGTACTCAACATCTATGCATATATGCTATGTTATACAATACAGTCCACTACAGCTGAATTCAGACATCAGATCTTCTGATTTTCAGCTTGAAAATTTAGTTTGATTCTAGTTGAAAAGATTAGTTCAAGCTCAAACTTTTCTCCTTTTTCAGAATTATTGCTAAGTTTTTTGCTATTGTATTTTCTTGTGTTGCAGGTCTTTGATACCTTGCAACATGAGTTAAGACATGAGTTATTTTTTAAGATATTTGATTCTACGGGTCTGGAAGTAATCAGACCTGGTGTGGCTGGTAAAAATTAATGCAGCTTTGCTAAAAAAAAAAAAATTATAAAGGTGAGGAGGTAGTTATTCACACGTTTTGGAAAAGTTTAAAATCCAAAATCTAAATTTTCTTCAAAAATAATAATAATAATAAAAATCTGTATTTGCAATCATATATTTATTAGTTTATTAGATTGATAGTAGAGTGGCAATCAAGTCGAAACATCTGATCTTTCACTATAGTCTTCCAGAAAACCAGACCTCTCACAGAAGAACTTATGTAAATGTTACATCAGCTGTAAATTATACTATTTACATAAATCTTAATCTCCCATGGTTTACTCTGCTCACACTGTATCCTTTCCTCCATCCCACTAAGGACTCCTCCCCTTTTTACACTGATGCCCTCAGCTGGCTCTACGTTGCCTATATCAGTCTTCTTTTGCGGGAGGCCTGAGAACAGGCACCGCCGGGGGCAATACACATCCCTCAGGTGGGCCTTTCATTATTGATGATTCCTCTGCCAAATTATTTAGACCCTGTGCCCGAGCAAACACCCAGCCCTACGAAAAAAAAAAAAAAAAAAAAGTAACAAAACAAACATGCTCGCACACAGACATACATACACTGAAATCCCTCTGCAGGTATCCCCTGCTTCACCTTTCTATACAAATTCAGCTAACAGACGCATTAATTCTGGCTGATTCGTATGTGTATCTGCTTATTAGTACATTGTTTTTTGCTTTGTTTTTTTTCCAATGGTTTGCAATGAAAACATTTTCATAGCTATGCCTGACCTCAGCTGTAAGAGGAGTCAGCAGCTTTGGCATAAGGATTTATATCTACAGGTGCACATATGAACATCCCAACATATTTACCCTCCTCTTTGTCCCTTAACTCAATAAGGTACTTAACCTCCTCCAAATCTCATGTTCTGGTCGTCCTTCTAACCTTAACTCTCTCCCACCTGTCCCAGAATACAGAATACATTGCACACGGATCCTTATATCAATTCCCAGTATCCTCTCTTTTCCTATTCCATTTTCTCCTGTCTCTTTCCTTCTCACACCTCCCTTCAACCTTTCCCCTCTCCAACTTCCTCGTTTTCCTTTCCAAAATTCCAAAGTTTACACTCCTCCCTCTGCCCGAAGAAAAGAGACTGACAATGGGCCTTTAACCCAGTAGCACCACTGCACAGCAAACACGATCATGAAGAGCATATTGCGTTGTAGTTAGTTGAGTAGTAATTTCCTCAACATTGCTTGTTTCAACCTCTATTCCCTTGATACTGTCCATCATGGTTTCTGGCTGACCAAACTCAGCTTTTCTCATGGTGAACTGCTTGAATTGTACAGGAGATGAAATGTACCTCTGGTTTTTAAATGTGACTTTTACATTTTATTACCACTGATGGGGTGACACTCCTTTAATTTCCATGCCATGACCGTCTTTAAATGATTCGATATATTTCCAAACAGCTGAATTTCACAGTGTAGGAGACTTCTTTCAGAGCAACTGACCAGCAGTTTGCATCATCAGGTGGGGGAGAGGCAGGACGTCGTCACTCTATACCCCATACAGCCAAAAAGTACTCTGGTCACTCTTTCTGTGGCATCTCATTGAAAAGATTAACTCAGCGATCATCACAACTAAAACACACTTTTCAGAAACTCACCGAGACTGAACAGAACCAAGAACTTGAGGCAAACAAACTCCCTTTGGTCCAGCTGCAGGGAGCGTAGTTTGGCTACCAGCTCTTGAGCATGGCTCAGCAGATTGTTGAGCGTCGCACCCGCCTGTGAAGCAATCACCGCATAGTCAACCTGGACAAAGCAGGAAGGGAGACAGAAAGATGCTAAGACATCTGCAACACAGAAACGACATTCCCATGAAAAAAATACAATGCCAATAGATTCCAAGCATTTATTGATCAAACATGCAGATTTAAAGACCATTGACTTTACTTAATACCATTTAATGAAGGCAGTGTCAGTTTTAAAAAAAATAAAAACACTAGTTTTTTCAAACAAGTATTGTTATAAAAGCATTAATAGCCACCTTTATAAATCTTCTAGCTTTGATTGTGGCACATGACAAGAACAATATATATTTTAATCTACATATTACATCAAAGGCATTCACTCAAACGGGCATAAACAAACACTTCTCTTCAGGTGCGCTTCAGATCTGCAGGCGCAGCACATTTTTTTCTGGGCGGGCAGGTCCTTAGCTGCCACTCACAGTAAGCAGGACCGTATTAAATTTTTATATTTATTGACGATTCATTACCATAATTGACTGCGCAGGGTTTTCCAGGGGAAGGTGGATGTTGGCGTGCGCAGTTCCTAAAGCTCAGAGAGGAAGAGAGTCCCTGCGAGCACGCATTTGCAATTAAAACCAGCCTCAGGGTCTGGAGTTTTATTTATTGTGTAAATAAGATGATTCGTATCCTTTCTCGCCACAAATCTTTTTTTTTTTTGTCTCACCCGATGAGTCAAAGCAAAGCAAACACTGACACGAGGAATTAATCCCCTTTGACTTCTTCATGCTCTCACTTGGCCATCCTCTTTGTCCCCACTGCTTTGTCTCTCCCTCTCCCCTTCTTACTACCTGCAGTACATAAAGAGTTATGACTGTGGGGAGCAGACACTGCCTGCCCCCATCCAAGGTGTCAATCAATTTACATAAAATCAACTGTGCATGAAATAAGTTCATTGAAAGATTGGACTGTTGATGGTGGTGCTTTGGGTTATTACCTCCTCGCCTTAGTAAAAGGGGTGAGGAAAAAGCTATAATGTCACTATAGCCGACTTAGCACTAACTCTGACTTTGGTGACCTGTGTATCAATCAGGCAATCAATCAATGTTTGTTTATTGTGCCTGGTGGGGCGAGGTACGGTGTTTAATATTTGAACTCAAAATGCTATTTTTAGGGACTACTGGTTTCGAGTAAAAATGTAAAGAAACAAAGGATTTTACTGATGATTCTTCTTTTCTTTGTATGTCTTTCTTTGGTCATTTGAATTTCTTGTAGCCCAACATAAGAGTGCGTGCCATCAAAATGTCAGGACTTATAATGAAACCAGCTGCCAAGCTTTCGAGGCCTCGCTTAATCATGGCAGTCTTTCTCATCTGATCTTTGTACACATTTATGCAAGTTATACTGCATGTTTGATCCTCCTGACAGGATGAAGAACAAGCACTCATGGCCATATCTTTCTGATGTCGGTGACAAGGCAACACACGGCAGTATAGAATCAGAGAAAATGTGAGAAAAAAAAAAAGGAATTAGCAAGCAGGGAACATGCGGCAAAAGAGCAGGACAGACACCAAATGACAGCTTGTAACTGTTAATTTGCTGCTTCAATGGGTTTCTTTTCAACTGTGGGAGTTGAACTTGTAGAGAAGCAAAGCAAAGAGGCAGCTCGATTCAAAGCAAAATGAGAGACACCTGTTACAACAACAGAGCAATCTTTATGAAAATATTACATGTTATGTGATTTTATGCCTTTTTCACCCACTTAAAAAAATTGTGCTCGCATATCGCATATAAAGTTCTATGAACTTTATTTCTCATATATAAACTATGATATCTAAACTTAAAGATAGCTTTGTGGCATTGTGGTATTGTGTTAGTTACTTATAAAGCTTTAATGTGCTCCATTCGTGAACTTATAGCAATTCAGCAAAAGTCTTCATTTTGCTGAATTTATCTCTTGACTTCCACTTGACTGTTGTAACACAATTAAATGTTTTGATCGAAACAATTTGGTGTAGCACTGGATGGTTTTCTGTCAGGATGACCTTGAATCTAGTTCTATCCATCCTCCCATTAACTCCGAATAGCTTCCCTATCTCCACAGATGAAAAGCATTCTCACACCATGATGTTATCGACACCATTTTTCACTCTAGGTCTGGAGCGTTCATTGAGATGTGTGCGCTTGGTGGTATAGTAGTTTTGAAGAATGGGTTGAACAGGGTGCTCTGTGAGATATTCAAACCTTAAAATACCGCTTTATGACCTAGCCTTGATTTAGACTTCTCGACAACTTTATCCCCGGTCTGCGTTGTGTGGTTTTTTTGTCGTATTGATTCTGTTTGTTCACTTATATTCTCTAACTAACCTCTGAGGCCTTCATGTAACCACTGAATTAAATTGCAGACTAAATTACTTGGACGATTACAGTGCGCTATATTCACAAATTAGGTGATGTCTGAATGCAATTGGCTGCTTTAGTAACTATACATATTTGACACCAGGTAAAAAGATAAAACTCAGCTAAACAGACTGGAAGATAATTATTATTATTTTGCCCTCAACAATTCTGTCATTACTTTTGTCTTCCAGATCTTAATCCCTAACCTTCCAAACTGCCAAAAAGCAAATCTATAGAAAATCAGTGACTTATATCACCTCCCACTAATTCATGTCTCAAAAACCTCCTGTAGTCCTATAGCATTTCACAAACTAAATATGGCAAACATTCTGCTTTGGTTAAAATGAGCCTTCTTTGTGCTGGCGTGTTTGTGTAGCCTTTGCTTGAGGTGATGCCGCTACTGTGGTCTAAACATCCCTGGTATTATCGTTGTGCTGTCACCCCTGGCCAGGCAGAGAATAATAGGAGATAATGAACTGTTTCAGAGCCTCATACACATACACACACACACACACACACACACACTGATGCACAGCCACATGAATACATTTACACACACTCCTCAACACCAGCTGTTCATTAACCACAGTATGCAAACGAAAGCGCTGACCTGCGCCTCCCCAGACTATCAGCCCCTCCTTTCACTTCTCCTCCTCCACAAACCGCCTTGTCCGCTTCGCCTCATCATGCCCTGTCCCATCGCTGCACTACTCCGCTTCTTCTGCCTCTTTTTACTGACATTTTCCATCGTTTTCTTCATACCTTCTCCAAATGTCCTCCATTTGATATTTTCTTTATTTTCCTGTCCCACAGCCCTTCGTTAATTTTGTCACTTTTCTTCTCGTTTTCATCTCACCATCCTGTAGGAAACAGCTGACTTGTCTTGGATCTGTAGTTTAATCTCAAACTAGTGCCACAAACAATATCTCGTGCTACTTATTTAGCAGAGGTAAGCAGAGGCAAGCAGGTCTACAACAGTTCTGAAAAACAACATGACCTTGTCTTCGTTCAGAACAGTGGAATCAAGCATGTGCATTTAGAGTACATGCACTTGACTTTCTCCCAAAATTTATGCCAGAGTCTGTTGTTGTAAAAGATTGTGATGGAAGGCGGTGTTTTTGGAGAACAAGAAAATCTATAATTTATAATGTCTCATCTTATTCAGAGGCATATTCACAATGTTTTTTTTTTCTTTTCATAGTTTTGCTTGGGTACCTTTTTTCCCCTTTTTTGGAGTTTGACTTTTTTGAGCTAGATCAGGGGGAAAGTAGAATACTATGGCGGGATTCCTTTGGGTTTAGGTATTTGTAGAGTTTTTTGTTTATTTACTTATATTGTTTATTCATGCATTTCCTTTTTTCAGTGTGTGTATAAATTCAAATTAGCAGAGGGAACCAATGCAGACTTGGTATCAGAACATATTCCTCATATATAGCAGGAAAACAAAATAAGTCATCACTTTTTCCTTATATTTTCCACAGCTGGAATACACTGAGTAAAATTGATTGATCCAAGAAGATTAGACATTAATTGGGGTTTAATTAGATTAAATTGAAGTTCTAGCTTTTTTTTTTCATGGGAGACAGAATCAACAAACATTACAGAAATACATCCTCAGAGGTCACTCCAAGCCCTACATGACATTTTTCTGGGATTCCAGGGAAAATTGAACAGTGTAGGTCATTAGAAGTCACCAAATGAGGAAATTGACTAACTTACCTGCTGGCCTGTGACCAACAGGATTGAGCCCTCCTTTGCATGTACCACCTGACGGAAAACATGGTCGAGGATGAGGAGTTCACTCCAGCAGTTCTGCAGCAGCTTCATCTGGTCATCCACCTGGTTAAAGACACCCAAAACAAAAAAAATCATCAAGTCGGCTGTTTGTATTTCCTGTCCCATACAGCTGAAACAACAGTCTGTGTTTGTGCAACTAAACCTCATATCCACTGTAAGAAATCTGTCATCCGAGCCGAATGTATGTCTGTCACTGTCCCTTGTTACTGGGTGGCAGGGGTTTTTGTCTTTGCAGATGTTTATGCAGACAGATTTTTCATTTAACAGAGCACACGATGGAGTTGTGTGTGCATGTATAGCCTATAAACCAAAGCGGAAAGACCTGGGCACACTGTTGAACTGTGCAAGCTTTACATTATATATATATATATATATATATATATATATATATATATATATATATATATATATATATATATATATATATATATACATACATACATACATACATACATACATATATATATATATATATATATAGCGTATGTATATACAGTTTGGCAACCAGCTTGAAAGTATCACAAGACCCTGTATGCAGGGTGAGCTTACACACAGGTCAATTGGTATTGATCAGCTGTGTGTTTTTGTCACAACCCTGCGCAGAGCGCAAAAGTCCCCTGTACTCATTCAGAAGCTTTTCTCATGTGAACCTTTCCAGAGTGAGTGAGTTAAGTGCTTTGCTACGTGCTTCAATTGACAATGTTACGGGTTTTGTCTGTTTGCCCATTGCCAGACGTTTCTGAGTGATTCTCACAATGATAATGATTAAGAGGAGAGTTTCTTCCCAAATACCAGCCACAGGCTCCCAGTAATCTACCAGATGAACTTGGGAAGCTAACACAGGTGAATCGGTAATTTGGGAACCAAAACAACCTCCTCCATTGTAACAGAGAGTCTCTTCCCATGCTCAGCAGTGTTAATCATTACTGCAAAAAAGTGGACACGGGGGGGAAAAAAAGGGGCCCATTTAGAGGACAGGAATGAGGAAAATACACGAGAGGTTCATTCTTTCTCCCCTCCCCCACCCTATCAGCAAACATTTTTGCTCTTTGTGGCGTTTATTGGGAATATTGTGGGCTGTGGTGGAAAGATGTGAACTGCTGCTTTGACTGTGTGAGAACAGTATGTGACAGTCATTGCCCATGTCAGCCGCTTGCAGGGTTAAGAATGTGGATCAATGTTGGAACTTTGTGACAGTGTAGAGACACCTGTGAGGAATGTGTTTTGAAGCAGTTAAGAAAGTGTGCGATGGAATGACCTTAATCATTCATTTGATGTCTGCAGTTGCAGGCCTGCTAAAAATGTGAAACACTTCAATATTTATTTTGACATGGACAGGTCTGAACTCGTGTCTCTTGTTAACTGGAACTGTTTTGACTACTGATTTAGAGCAAGTGTCAAAGAATGCCTATTTAGCTTTTAGGAAGACAACGCACTACAGACTACACATACAGCTGCAGAATGAGAAAACCTTAACTGATATATTCTAAAAGCAACAATTATGTACTGACTCTGATTCAGGTAAATCTTTAGTTTAATTTGTATGATATATGCATTTGTCAGTTTTTTTTTTTTTTTTTTTTTTTTTTTTTACATGAATGAATTTCACCATAATTCACAAAGTTCCATATAATTTTTCACTGAAAAAAAAAAAAATGAAATGTGCCTTACAAAAGTTCTCATGGTCCTCCAGCATTTTCACATTTTGTCACATTTTGGTCTGGTGCCACAACTATTGTTGAGCCCCAAAATTTTATGGAGACTAAGAAGTAGACAGGAGGCCCATCATAACTTTGGAAGAGATGAAGACAATAACTTGTCATGATCTTCACAAACCTGTCCTTGAGAAGGAAGAAACTGTAAAAAAGTCTCATGAAGGGAAATTACAATTGCATAGCACCATATTAAAACACAATGGTGGCAGCATCATGATGTGGGCATGCTTTTCTTTGGCAGTGACACAGAAGCAGGCCAAAGTAAATTGGTTGATGGACAGAGTTAATCCCAGTAAAATACACAGAAGTTTGAGGATATAACATGACAAAATATGAAAAAGTATTCAAGGGGAATAAAAAAAATCCCTGCATAATAATGCATAATAAAATATATGATCATACTATAGTTAGTGCTCCAAAATAGTTTTATGGTTTTCTTTAATATATTTTCCTTGATATTGTATTCAATAGGCTGAAAGCCCAGGTAGGTTATTTAAACACAGTAATGTAATTTAAAGAAAAAGTCTAGTAAAGTAATAGAAAACCACCAGTCTCAGATGTCTTACATCTTTCATTCCTCATTTATCAGTTCAACAAAATAAAAAAAATAAAAAAAATCAGAGCAATGCTGCTTTGACCTTTTCCAACATATCTGACAGTATAGTGGACTCCTCTTGTCACTTGCCCACCTATACGTCTATTGTCTGTAGCTTTGCGCCATCTGTGTCATGAGCTCAAGACCAAAGGAAAATTCAAATGCCTTCATTAAAACCATCAGAAGGCATGGAAAGCAGTGTAAGACCAAGCGCTCCTCATCGTCTCTCCATGTAAAGATGCTGGAAGCAAGGCATGACGTGTATCTGTGGATGGACTGGTAAACATAAAGCCTGAGTTCTTCAAAGAAATCAGCCACGTGTCATTGGGCCTGGCAAGTGCCGGGGTCCTCTTCAAAGGACTGTCCTCTCTGTGCCTGCCTAGAAGCTCCTCTCTGACAAGAAGCCCGGGTCATCAAAGGGTGGCAACTCAGAGGGGATGACGATGGGTGACAGCAGCCTAGATGAGGGCAGCGTACACCCGCTTGGTGAAAGGGGGGATATGGTGACAGACAGACAAGTGTAAGGGCGTACCAGTGGTTGGAGTTGAGCACGCTGACCTTTTAAGTACCAGCATCACAAGCTGTTTCCCTGACAAGCTCTTCCTTTGCTCTGTCATACGCCGCTTGTTCTTACAAGATAGGCTGCCTGCTCACTCGATAATATAAATGAAGTGACATGGCCTCGTTCTCATAGAGAGAAAACGGTTGATAATTATCAGATGATGATGATGATTACCAGTAGCTTATAACCACAGACTGTTATGGCATTGGAAAGTGCAAACAAGACGTTTGCTCGAACAACACAAAAGCAATAAAACTGATAATTCATGTATTACTGTTTGACGCTTATCACACAGTCATGGACATTTTAGATAACGTCTCTTGTTACTGTTCCAGCTCTTTAAAGCAATGAGGACAGATGGAAAAGAGAAAATCCTCCTAATTTTGATAATCAGTGAAGCTCAAAACTATATAATTATTTTGTTGAAAATATATTTGTAGGAATTAAATACTGTTGATTAAAGGATGCCAGATGCTACGTTAATGTTTGTGCTACTTTAGATAAAACAAAGGACCCTGGTTATAAGAAGAGAGACCTCAAAGCAACCAGATTTTCAGGATCTCTGAATGATGCTGACTGTTCTTATGTTCTATTGCAACAGACACAGGCAATTTGCAGCTTTGCCATTTTGCATAATAGTTTTGGTAGGTACTTGACATTTCTTTTATGAAAAGAAGCTGTCTGTAACAAGAAATCCACTTGGACATGCTTTGAGGAAATAGCAAATGGATTTCAGAAGATGTCTGCAAAGTTAGCCAAGCCTTCAATCTCTGACTTAATTCAGGGGTTTTCATGGGGTTCTCAAATCCAGGCCTCTAAAGCCTGTGTCCTGCTACTTTCAGATGTGTCCCTGGTCCAACAGACCTGGATCAAGTCACCTCTGCAATATACAGTCATGTTCTGCGGAGTCCTGCTAATGACCTAATCAACTGACTTAGTTGTGTTGAAGAAGAGATGCATAAAAGTTGAAGGACAACAGGCCTTCAACTTTTAGATTCTCTCTGGAAGTTGGAGAAACGTCACAGACTATTTTTCAGTGGGTTGCTGGATGATTTTTTGGACAACACCCTCCCCCATATCGTCTCCCGAATCTTTTGTTCCATGTGTTTTGCATAATAATAGCATCACAGTTTCTTAAAGTGCTGGTCACCGATTGCTCTGAGTAAATCTCGGCCTTATGATTAATACTTGAATACTAATTAATACTAATTAATCCTTGTGACTAATTTGAAAAAAGAATAATAATTTTTTTTTTTTTTTTTTTTAACTTTTTACTTGGATCTCAGATCACCAACCAGGCATGATCGTGTGTCCGAAACCCTGACCAGTGGAGAAGTATTGTGGTGTAGAGAGAGACTGCTATTTAGTTGCTCAGTAGTTTTAAAATGTGAGTTCAAAATAATTTAGTTTTTTTTTAAACTGAGTAAAACACAATTAATTAATAAATAGTTAATGACTGCTCACAGCACTAAGCTGAGAAAATATTTTAAAAACAGATTAATTGAATTTCTTAAAGCAAAATCACAAGTGGCTGAAATTAAATGAGCATACCAAAGCTTTCAGTTACAAATCTCTAATTGTGCATCTCTCACTGCAATTGTCCTTTAAGGAAAATATTTACTCAGAATAAACTTGCAGTGAGCCAAATATCAGTGGACATAAATCTCAAAAGCTTTTAATACTATTGCATTATAAGGTTTTGCTTAGAGATGATACAATGGGAAAAAAAATGTTTTTGTGTATTAAAATGAATGCACATCTGAATTTCTATTCTAACCATAAAATAAATTCCAGAAATGATTCCACTCGAAGGGTAAAAAAAAAAAAAGCAAGAATATTTTTGTCCTTGGATGTAGCAAAGCCCATCACGGATTTAGCAACTAAAGTTTATGCACTTAACATTCACTTCAGAAATTGCTTCAAACTGGTCTCAAAATCCACATTTAAGGTTGCTTTTCAAGGTGTGATCTATTTATTATTTAAACACCCATTTTTAGCTGTACTTAAAAAAAGGCAGAGGGAAAGTAAAATTCCAAGCAGGAACTTCTATTGCGGCAGCCAGCGATGAAAAATACATATCCTCCAAGAAACCAATTTAACACCTTTATTATTGTTCAGGCGAGTGGGATCAATGCCCGGATCAATCGCTTAGCCCATAGCTTTTGTTCAAAACCACCTGCTGAGATTAATGGGATTTTACCAGAGAGAGAGAGAGCGAGAGGGAAAAGAAGAAGGAGAGGCTAGTTGAGACGGGGAATGGAACTGCCAGACAGGGAATGAGAGAATGAGAAAAAGACTTGGGGGGGGGAAAGTGAGAAAATAAAACATAGTGATTAAGAGCACATATTCCCTCATATCTACGCAAATGGAAATTAATTGGAAATGAAGGATTCAGATGATTCAGTTACAAAAAGAAAAAGTAATGTTTATTCATACCCCCCTGCTATGAGTACATCAATTATGATGGTGTGTTGACTCAAAGCAGGCCAATGTACCAGAATCCCCCCTTTCTTATGGTGGGGTCTTGGTCTGGTGCCACAAGCATTGTTAAGCTTCATACAGTATGTTGGTCTTTAACGAGACTACACAGCTGGATCTGATTTTAATAAGTAGTTCCATTTTTGATGTAGCCTAATGAACAGATTAATGGAATCTCCTTCTGCGGAGCCTTAATGAATGGAGAAAATCACTTCTTTTTTTTTCTTTTTTTTTTTTTTACACGCGAGGATGGGGGAGGAAAGGGGGGGCACACATCAACACAGACTGTGAGTTTAAACGACTCAAACATAAACAATAGCTGTGCTTCTGTCTTCCCTGTCTCTGCTGGACGGGAATCAATGCCGTCTCTGAGTACTACAGGTGAGATTTGAAGCTCACATCAATGCATGCTCGTCTGTAGCTGCCGTCCTTTGGTGCAGTCCCTATCTTGGCATCTGTTCGCCTTGAGCCAAACAGGCAATGTATTCACCTGGGAACAGGGATTAATTTACCTAGAACAGCGCCTGTTCTTCTCAGTGCTGCAAACGCTTAATTATGCTGAGGCTGACAGCGTACTGTAGCTCGTTTTTAGTTAAGTTCATTAATTTAATAAAGGAGTTTCAGTGTGTGTGTGTGTGTGTGTGTGTGTGTGTGCGACAATAACAATTTTGGTGGTTTATAGTCATTTTAACTGGCCAAAATAAAGAATTTTCCAGTCATTTTTCCAATAGTAAATAGCTCAATAACAAATTTTGCTTCTAATAAGAACTAAAATAGAAATTTCTATACAGATAAAAAAATAAAACAAAGTAAAGGGAGAATAAAAGAAATGAGGGCCAGTTTTTGGCATGTTTCCAGAAGTATTTTAACTATTTATTTTTTTAGTAATGAGCCCGAAGTTTTTGAGTTTGGAAGGCCTCTTTACCATTACCCTAATCTTTAATTCTCTCTTAGTTTTCCCTTTCAGATTCATGTCTGGACTCCAAAATGTTAATGGGGACCGATTATACTTCCTTGAACAACTTGGGATAGGTCTCTGGGCTATACAAAACATGGTCATTGCATATTTTGCAAAAAGACCCATTCTCAGATAATGAGATGTCTCCCGCTCAGATTTTGAGCTCCTTTCACAATGACCTGTTTCAAGGCCTTTTGTCACTTTAATTCCAAATACGCTGCTGGCCACATCCCACAACTGAATGTTTACACTTGTATTTTATTCATGTGAAAAGACTTGCAAATAGAAGCACAATTGTACAACAATGCATCTTTGACCCTGAAACAGATCCAGAAGCAGAAGCAGTGGATCCTCCTTAGCAACCTTTAAGAATGCAGCAGTGATTTATGAATGTTTAGTCAGAAAATGGCTGGATGCGTTTTTTTTTAAAGCACTTGAAATGTTTCAAGAGTCAGAGATGTGAAGCATAAAAATGTGCAAAAATGAATTTTGCATAATAATTCCTTTTTAATATTACTTACAGAGAGAAAGAAGCATGCTGGTAAAAATTTAATGGTTACTGTAGTTGTAGATCTGCCAAATGTTTTAATAATCCTGGGATTAACTGTATCTATCAAAACAACAAAATGACAAATCCCCAGGGAAGTATAACAGTATACCTTGCTATTAACAGGCAATCCTACTTTATGCCTTCTGAGTTGTTTTGATGCTTTATGCTATGGAATGAACAAGATGTCAGAAACATTGCTCAAATAATTTGGTCTATCTTGACATAATAGCGCTATGCAAATGGTGCGGATTTGTCAGTAGCACATCTATAATGCAAGTTTTCTGTTGTATCACACCCCAAAGGTGCTATTTTGGGTTGAGACCCGGTGCGTCTGAAAGTCAACCGAGTACAGTGAACTCACTGACATGTTTAAGAAAGGAGTATGAGATAATTTGAGCTTTGCAACATGGTGCATTCTCCTACAGATGGGGGCCATGATAAGATCGGTACACTGTGATCATAAGAGGATGGATATGGTTAATAACAATACTCTCACTGGCTGTGGCATTTAAGCAAACCTCTATGGGGATTAAACCAAGCTACTACACAATCAACACCATGTTGACACAATTTAAGATAAATTCATGCTTTGAAGCTGATGAAGGAATTGGAACCAAGACTCATCTTACCATGCAATTTGATATGGTAATTTTCATAAACTTACACTAATTGTACATTCAGTTTCTGTTCTTAACTGACAGGAGTGGCACCTTTTGTGGTCTAAACCAAAGAGCAAAAAGTACTACATTGCTGCCAGGCGATTGGTTTAATTGGTAATTGTTACTAGCAATTGAAATATACCTAAAAAGCAATTGAAATATACCTAATTAACTGGCCAGTGAGTACATGGGAGACAGTAGCTGAGGACTGGAGGAGAGGTGTCCATGTTGCTTTTTTATTTGCAGTGCAAAGTTTGATGAGAGTACAGCGCAAAACTCTCTCCCCTGACAGCGAAAGCAGCTCTCACGTCTCGTGGCACAAAGTGCGCTTTGGGCCTCAACTTTGTAGCTGGCAGCAGAGATAAGAATGCTGGGAAAATCAGCAGGTGACAGGTGGTACTGCTGGTTGAGCAGGTGGGGGCTGTGCACTGAAGAGAGGAATGATAATACTGCTGATCATACCCAGACTGCGTTCAGTAAGGCTGAATTTGTCAGGTCAATGATAAAGAGGAGGAATAAAGTAAGACAAAGAGTTCTTTATCACTAATAGATCCAGTTGTCTTCTGTTTTGTCTGATCCTTTAGAAGAAATTTAAGCTGGACTCTTCAGAACACCTAGTCTGCGAAACAACACCTTGCCTTTATAGGCTCACTTGAACTTTACATGTTTTAAAGATTTCAACCAAGCCTACCGTGACTGCTGTTTGGATTATGTTTGTCCAAATTACATTTTAGTTTATTTAGAGCTATACCCCTCTCTATGGTTTAGCTTTGAGCAGGGCTCTGACTGTGCGCATTTCATTGCTTGAATTCTTATCAGCAGCTGTTTGTTGGTTGCGTGTATCTCTAATCCAGCAGATCAGGTAGTGCAGAATGCCTGTGGGTTTATCTCCAACTGGGCACACAGAAATCCTAGAATGTCATTAGGTCTCTTAGCAGCCATTGAGATGCCATGTGTGACCACAGAACATATAAAAGCTACAGATGTAGTTAAACAGTTGCAAATTGTTGCAAATCGGTTGTGTTAAATTGTGGAAAAGTTGTTAGCAACCTATCTAGCCACATATTTGCAAGTTTGAACTTGAAATAAATTATTTTAAGACACTTCCTGTCACATTTATGAAGTAAATTTGTATCTTCTGATGTGTTTGAAGGAAACCTGTAAGCTGTACAATGTGCTGCATCAGAATGTTATGTTTGCCATGTTTCCTTTTTTTTTTTCAGTCACCTTTATTTGGTCCTGTAGGAGCTACTTCAAGCATTTGACATGGCAAGGTGAGTGAATCAACAGGACAAACAGAGTCTGTGTAGCATGGGAAGAGTGTAAGTCATGTAATCTTTACCTCAGATCACTGCTGCAGTGGCACATGTGGCATCTGTGATGTTTCTATGTTGGGATCTTGTCAGAAATTTCTAAATTCTACACGTCTAAAGCCTATGGCAACTTAACTTAGCTGGGAATCAAACACTATCAGTTATGCAGAAAAGAAATGCTAAACCATCTTTTACTCAAATCCACATATTTTTGTACAGTATCCTCAGAGATACTGCTGCCCATTTGCGTACTCTAAGCATAAATGTTTTGTCAAATTTCAAGTGGGACTAAAAGGAGGAAACAAATAAAGTAGAATGAATTAAATGTAACAAAGCGGAGGGCAATGATTAATTATAATACATATTTACAAGCCTGATTTTTTTGGTGCCCCCCTATCTCCCCCAGCCACTTGGTGCCCTACATACTGTGCATAATATGCATGGGGGGAGCAACAAAAGTAGTATGCTACTAAATGAAACAGGCAAATACACAATAGAGTGATTTGGGGGTGTTAGAAGGAATAAAAATCATGTTCAACTGAGATTTTTTAAAGTAGAGTTGAAAACAATCTAACACCATTTTTGCACTACTTTGTGATAATTTAATTTTAACCTCATCATGCACAACATGATATCAGTATAAAAGGATCAAACCAGGTCTTTTACTTTTTTCACATGAAATGGAGATTTATTTATATATCTATTAAAGTATTACAATACCAAAACTGCAACAATGTTACATCACTTAAAAAAAATAGATGTATTTTTGTATCAATAACAAAAGTACAAAATACGTTTGAATTTTTGAATCACTTTCTTAGACTATTTTCTCACATATTTTGTTATATGGTAGATTCTGGTAAAGGCTAGATGTACAAATTATGCAAGTCTCTTCAATTTGTCTGGAATATTATAAATGTTATAGAACACAGATACCATGTGACTACTCAAAATCGAAACACATGCATTTACTGTTTTAATTATGCTAAGTTCAACTTAACTGAACCATGATCAATTTCGTAATACATCAAAATGTGAACATCTCTGAAAATATGAATATGCGAGTGGAAACCATGTTCCCAATGGTCTTTCAGTTAGAACTGGCAGTGAATACTTTGTTTAATTTCATGTAGATCTATATTGTCGCAGAAATAGACAGATCAGTACTAAAAAGACTAAGGGAAGACTAAAATCATTTTGTCAAAATAGCTTTCTTTTTTTATAGATGGTTATATTGGGGTAGCACCATTGCATTCGGCATCAGATTTTGAAAAAATTGTGTTTGTTCAGCAGTATGAAGCATAAACTCACTATTATATTGCAGTGGGAGCACAAACAGTTTCATAGCAGTGAATGAGTGGTTCATTGTAAGAGCACGCGTCACAAAAAACTTCTGTGCATTTCAACGTATGTGCACGCGCCCAGGTCTGATCGATACTGCCCAGGCACTGGGATTGATCAGTTCCCACGGTGACCACATTAAGAGACTATACAAGCTGACCTTTGACCCTGAGAACACGCCATATTCGATTCGTCATGCTCTCTTCCTCTCTTCAGCATCACATAATCTATCTACCCATCCTGGTATTCTTTGTTTTTCTCCCAGACTTGGTGAGTGGAAAAACAAAAATCCAGCCAGGGATTGTAATTTGCCTTCCTCCTCTACCTGCCTAAAAATGTTGTTGCTTTGTTTTTTTTTTCCCTATTAGCTTTGTTGAGTTGAACGGATAACAGGACATTTGACTTAATCAGTCCGGCTTGTTCCTGGAGCTCTTCTCTCAACCCTCACTAACAAAAAAGGCCATTGAAGGCAGGAAGTGGAGCTCCTGCACATGGCAGCAAACAGGAGAAATATTTGTGCGTCATAAAAATGTAAATGGGAAACTTCTAGCAAAAAGATAGTCTAGGAGAAGTGTGGCATTACATTCATGTGGAAAAAACAAAACAAAACACCTCAGAGGGCTTGAGTATTGCAGAGGGGAAGAACGTCTCGTTTTCTCAAGGCCGCTGATGATAGCAACAAGCCCTCGTCTGAGTCTGATATCAGAACAGGGATTTGACGATGAATCAAGCATACCCAAACTTTCATATTCTGTTTTTTGCAGGTACATAAGCATATGAAAGATAGAAAAATCAATACTGCAAGAGAATAGACCGATGAGAAGCCAGACTAGAATTTCAATGAGTTATTTTTTAAAGGATGCAATGCTTATTGTGGTGTGTTACAAATGCTGTGCTTGAGAAATAAGAGAGGAAAGGCGACACATAGTGAGGGCATCCTGTGCATCTTTATTAATATGGTCCATAAATCCTTAAAATTATTTTAAAAATATCAATACAAATCAGTTTAAATTGGATCTGAATGATCAGCTCTGTTCTTTGATGAGACACATACTGACAGTAGAGGTGGTAGAGGACAACAGTATTCAGATCTTCATCTGAGGACTTTGAGGTATCTTTGAGATTTTATACACTGACTTCATTCCCTCAGCATTTAAGCTTGTTTTGCATTGAAACAAGTTAAAGTTTTTTTAAAAATGTTTTTCTTGGTTAGTGCGTTTTCTGCTCTACTTGTGTGTTTCTTAACACAATTTAGCAGTAAGCCTAACTCCCGTTCCCTCATCAGAGCAATGTAGATTCTTTGCCTCCACTTTATTTTGGTGACCCAAGTACACGTGTAACATGGAGTAAACTGTAACAAATAGCTGTGTTGGTAACACTTTATTTGAAGGGGGTTGAATAAGACTGTCATGACGCTGTCATAAACATGACATAACACCTGTCATGAACATGAATAAGTCTTCATGAATAGTTATGACTGTTGTCATAAAGCGTCATTCGGTAAATAATGACACTTTTAATACAAAGTTGACATGATTCAAAATGTCTTCGTTATGACAACTTGTCATTAACCAAGAAATCATGATCTGACATAAATTTGTTATAAAAGCATTACCGATTAAACTTTAAAAATTAGCTTCATGTAGTAATATTATAAAGCTCTGCCATGTTGTTTAGTCTTAATTTTCTTAATTTAATCGATCCTAAAGTTTTACAGCAAGATGTCTACAAAGCACTTATGAACTTAGCATTTGAAACATTATTTAAGGCTGTTTTAACCCTTGTGCGTGCGAGGACTGAGGCAAACGTAGAGGACTGTGGCAAATGATAAAAGTTTTACGTGTGTGGGGTCGGTTGGTATGGACATAGACATAATATTTAAAGCTTTTGCTAGTGTAATAATTAAATCATTATGACTACTATTATGACAAATTTATGTTAGATCATGATTTCTTGGTTAATGACAAGTTGTCATAACGAAGATATTTTTGGCGAGGTTAATGACAAGTTGTCATAATGAAGACATTTTGAATCATGTCAACTTTGTATTAAAAGTGTCATTATTTACCGAATGACGCTTTATGACAACAGTCATAACTATTCATGAAGACTTATTGATGTTCATGACAGGTGTTATGTCATGTTTATGACGGTGTCATGTCAGTCTTATTCAACCCCCTTCAAATAAAGTGTTACCGCTGTGTTTAATTTATTATCATTAGAAAAACGCTAAACTAAGAAAATTATAAATAAATCAACATGAAACCATAAGCACTCTGCAGCTATCAAATTCCACATTTATTTCACCCATTCTTAGCAAATAAGATATGAAATAAAATTTACTCAAGGATATAGAATGAAAACTTACAGACAGTGATGTTGTTGGCATAAACGAAAAGCTGACTACAACAGATGCACCTCTTCACGTGCGACTGAGTGAAAAACTAAATGAAGTGGCTGATTTCCTGTCCCATGCCTGACATGACCTTCAAAATAAAAGACTCAATGCACTGTCACAAAAGTAACACTAAAAACCTATTTTACAATAAATTAAAGGGCAGAGCAGTGCGAGACCATTGTCTATGCAATCCACTCAGTATTTCATGACATTCTGACCTAGTTTTGCTTGGTTAATATAGTCAAAGCACTTAATTTTTTACCTGTGGAAAGTAGTCTCTTGCTAAGTAGGTTATGAGAAAGGTATGTATATGTACTGCTGCTTTATTACTTCAGAAAGTTAATCCATGAGTACATGGCTTAGAGGCAACATTTTTTTGAACAGTATTGTTTCCATGATACCTTAGACACACACACGCACACACACATACGCACACACACACACACACACACGTACAATCTTAGGGCTTAGAGCTAGAGAGCTATCAACTAATTATCAAAAACACAGAGGCCCTAATCAATTATTCACATGAACATTAGGCCGCTAATACACATGCAGCCGAGGGAATGGCATCTCCCAAAAGTAACCCTTCCTCTTTCGCATTCACACACACTTAGATGCAACCACGTCAATTCCTACAAACTTACACAGAGATCCAAGTACAAATGCATGGCAAAAATCCCATCCCTGCACACGTCTTTCCACACATGCCTGTCTGTTCCTTTCTCATTTCTCCAGATTGTCCTCCTCCATCACACACAGACAGAAAAAAAGCATGCCATCCAAATCCAAAGGGAGCACCAGTGCCAGTCTAGGAGACTCTTAGATAGATGTCCTGATGACTGAACTCCTATTGATCCATCAGAATCCTTTACTTCCCTTGCAGATTCTCTGAATCAAAACAAACACGTCCAGAGGTTAATGCTACAGGTGATCTCAATGCTTAATCATGCGACTGTTGGATTTATGCACTGTAGAATAACTGGAGCTAATGCTTGATTTGATACATTCAACTTTTTTTCCTCATATTAATGAATGTATCTGTATGCTTACTAAAAGTGGAATTTGCAAAATGTTTAGTATCATATCAGAGTAAGGTTGGGAATTCTTATCTGTATGCATAGATGAGCAAAAGGAAATGTCTACGTCTGTGGACAATAAAGACTATAATTATTATTTTCTGCACACATATGTAAGTGAATTAGCTTCATTGGCAGACACAGAGTTCAGCTCATAGTTCTTGTCTGGCTGTCTACGTGTTAACTTAAAAGTGAAGACAAGAAAGTGAGACAAACAAGCCATCAGACTAAAGGGTTTGCCCTTTTGTATAATTCAGAGCAGAACTCTTTGTAACATGCATCCCTATAAACAAAGACACAGACATATGCAATAAACCTTAACACAGTGCAGAAGACTGAAGCTCTTTTAAAATGCAGAGACTGACGCTGGGATGCTTTCTGTCTGAGAGGGTAGAAGACGCTCATTCCCATTAGCATTTGACACGCCGGCATTTTTAAAAGTATTTTTTTCTCAAGGTGTGTTCATAAGTTTGTGCGCTCAGGCCTAAGTGAAGTTGGATAGAAGTAGAGGGTTTGGGAGCTGGACTTTTAGACAAACTGCTATGAATCAAAGTATGGCAAAATTCCAAATATCCCTGGAATTTCATCCATTGATGGTTAAGTTAAATATCTAAATTAACCTCATGGAGCATTTCTAGAACTCTTGTGACATGTAAGCCATCCCACTACAGAGGAGATGAGGCATCAAAACCACAATGCCGCACAACAGATGGGTCTTTGCTTGTCCCTCAAGTGCATATCCAGGCCTTGTCTGAGAGAAACTGCCGTGAGTGCATGTAGATTAGGAAATAGCCGTCTCTCTACAGCACCATTGCTGCAGGCCTGGTGCTGCAGCTGCTGCTGCTGATGGGAGGTGCAGTGCAACATGTGGTGAATAAAGCTCTGGCCTTTGGGAAAGCGAGACTGTGGTTTGCCACCTGAAATCCTTCTCTGACTTTTTTTTTTTTTTTTTTTGCCTAGGACTGGTTTGTTTCATGCAAGTTAATGGTGCTGTCAGCACCTTTCTCAACAAGTCGCCTTTCAGCATATTTGGTTTATTGCTTGTAATTGTTTCAGCTCGCTTAAATAAAGCCATTTTTATCCCCCTCTGAAAGGGTGCTATCCTAAAGGAACATATGCCCATAATGGATGTTATTATTGCTATGCTTTTATTTCACTAGTATGGGATCGTTTATCGATGGCCCATGCCAGATTTGCAGTCATGGTACTTGGTGAAACACAGAGAAATTCGGGCTGACTGAAAGGTGATAAAAAAATAAATGGTGTCAGAGAAGTAAAAAGCCACAGTAAAAAAGGGGAAAGGGGAGATTAAAACCTCAGAAAGGAGAACGTAGGAATAGAGAACAGGTGTCTTTGCCCTACTTTGACAACAGAGATGAAGCAATTTTCTTGGCTAGATGTGGCTTGTCACTCCATTGAAATTTCTCACCCGTCGTCACAACACAACCACAATGTCTAATGTTACGCTTATGAGCTGCCTCCATCGGTCATCTGTGTGCAAATTCAATCAGTCGTCTTACCAGATGAGTATAAATACACTTCAACTCTTAAAGGGTAAAACCAACCGGGGAGACGTCGACTCTGTTCCACTGATGTCTTATCTATTGTCTCCGGACCCGTAAAACCCCCACCACCAAAGCTTCCCGACTCCCAGTCCAGAATAGAAAGCTGTAAATAAGCATCAAAAATAGACATCGAGGGACAACTGTCGACAGCCCTGTGATGAAAGCGGCAGACAGGCACAAACCTCTAGGCAGGCTGGATTAAATGCAGATAATTGAGGCCACGCAATTTGGGAACATGAGAACCCGAGGACACTGTATTTTTTTTTGCTTTGTCTTACTTTAGATTTTGAAAAGCTTACCGAAGCACTATGATTGTTAATTTGGTGAACAATATGTTGCTCTAAAGTGGAATGGTTGGTCTACAAATGTATTGAAACATTTTTTGGCTTGTCTTCATTCTTAACCCCAGTTCTTATCTACGTCAGACATTAAAGTAAGAGGACAATAAATCATCCAAGATGTTTGCATACTTTTGTGTGTTAGATTTAGTTTAGAGGTTGAAGGTCAGCGTAAAGCAGCAGCAGCAGCCCCCTTAACCCCCGGGAATTTCTGCAGCTAGGGATCACGTAAACATAAAATACCAATGCTTTTGTCTGTATTCTTAACAATTTACCAACAACATTTTGTTCCTGTGCGCCATCTGCTAGCATTTAAAAGTGGTTTTATTCACTTTTATCTCTGCATTCTTTATTTACCTGTAATGTATGGTGGAACACAGCCACTTTCCTTCAGCAATTACAGCAATATTCTGGAATAAAATGTAAATTTGACTTACACATCTGTAATTACAGTAGAGAGGAAGAAAAGAGGTATGAAGCAACTTTGTGCTTTGGAGGAGTGTCTAAATTGTTTGCTTGCTTTTCAGTTGATTTGTTACCAGGCCCGGCAAAATGAATCAACTCCCCATATTTACTTTGTTTGCCCAATTTCTTTATCTTCCACTACCACTTCCTCTGCTTTCAGTCTCACCGTCTTTCTTACTCTGCTGATTTTACTGACTGTTGCCAACTTGTGATGGAACAACTGTGTTACTCTGGGACCACCGAGGCGTACGGCAATGCCTAACTCACCCGCGTCACCATCTTAACAAGCGACATGACCTGCCAATAAAAAAGGCTTTTACCCTGATCATGCTGAAACAAGACTTTAAACACAACCCGCTCTTGCTCCCACCGAATGCCCAAAGTGCTCGAAATGTGAATCAGGCTGCGTTAACTTGCATCAAAATGGAAAACTAGAGAGGATGTAGAGGCAATCTTTGATTTTTATTTTATTTTTTTTTCTAAACAACTATTTATCAGATGGGGGCTGAATGAGGAGATGACAAAGAACACAAACACACAGCAAATGAAGAGCAAATATTTTCCCCTTTTCTTAGGGTAGAGCAAAAGTGTAATACAGCAATAAGTGTCCATTAAGATCTGCAAGCCTAGTCTGTGGTCAGTCAGAATGGAGTGGAGATTTTAGTTGAAAAAACAGCAGGCAAAAAATGTCTTGAGAGAGTTAAGACAAAGGTCATGGAAGATAAAATATTCTTGAGTACAGTCAAGTCTATCATTGCTCAGAGCTCTGTAAACCTGCACTTCATGACAGCCTTTCATCCCTCATCAAAGCAACAAGTGGATATGCAGACTTTGCGCATCCTAAAACCTCCCAACCCCTGTTGTCTCCTTAAAGCTGCCGCTCCTCCGGGACAGGCGACCTTAAATCTTTTCTTTTAACAAGTTTCCTGTTCTTCCGTCCGGCCCCTCGCCATCCCCTGGGGTTGAACCTGCAAGACCATTCCAATGTGAACTAGTTTTATCTGTGAGGCTAAGTCTAAAACTGTCAAGAGAAATGTGAGGATTGGAGCATTAGATTTCTGTGATATCAGTCAAACGGCTAGAATTTGGCAATGAATGTATGAAGAATAAAGTTAAACCACAGGAGGTTGATATGATACACATTTGTAATCTTGTCATATTGGCCACAGAAGAGCCAGAAGTTCTTTCTGGAAAAAAAAAAAAAAAAAATATATATATATATATATGTTTTGTAATATATGTTCACATGTCTCCTATAGGATTTGTTAAAAGCACTCGAAGAAAAAAAAAATATATATATATAACATAAGGTAGTTGCCTCAGTTGTGAATGCGTTATATTTTTTAGCCTCAAGTCTTCGCTTAAAATTTATCCAAACATCTGAGCTTCCCATTTTTTGGTATTGTTGGAAAAAAAAAATCATGGGAGTTGTTTTATAGTATTTCTGAAAAAGAGAGGTACTGCTATCTTACATGATGTTTAATTATTCATGAATGAAAAAAAGACTTAGTGAACCCCCACCACCTTCTCCCTCCTCTTAAGTATCTGCTCAACTCCAGCTTTGACCCAATGCTGCTGATCAAACAGATATTGTTACTCCTAAAATAGCAACTTAAAAAAAGATATACACACAACCAGCTGCAAGGCCTGGCTGCAGACTGGTAGATTGACAGCAAGAAATGACTGACAAAAAACATATCCAAAGAGGAATAAAAAAAAAAATACAGTCGGAAAGTTTAAACAATTGATCTTTATGAAACAAGTCTATAAGAACAGTAGGTAGATTTCTGCATCTGTGTTCATGAGCTCGGGTGAGGTGGTGTGGGGAGGGTGTCATCTATCACCGGACAAATGCAGGCTGTGGGGGGTGCTGGGAGAAGTTTGGGGGAGGAGGGTGCTGGGGTGTTGTAGGGGGATTGTCAGCCAGAATGGCGCAGCTCCTCAAATGAAATAATATATCTTTGAAAGCTTACGCCCCGCACCAGGCTCACAGGCCATATATCAAGCCCCAGATCGTTTGGTGGATCCTCTCCAGGCCCATTAACCTTACACCTGTTCCCCCCTAACACCCCCACCTAACCCCACCAATCTACCGGTCCTTTTTTTTTGTTACCCACCTCTCCTGTCCTTCACCATATTGTGTCTTCTACCATCTCCTGCGTTTTGCCCTTGGCCGCTGCCTCCTAGGGTCCCTTCTTCATCTTTCCATTTAACACACCTTACTTATTTCTTTGTTCATCAGTCCGAATCCATTTGACTCTTTATTTGTCAGCTCTCCTCTTCCTGAATCTTCTCTTGTTCTTTCCTGTGAACAATTTTTTCCCCTTACTCTGTCTTTTTCCTGTTTTTGCTCAGTTTGTCTTCTTTCTTTTCCTGTTCCCTTCAGTCTGTACTGAACTTCATATAACCTTTCTTTCATTTTATTTATTCCAATTTAATCCTACATTCTCCTCTCCCTTCTCCCCTCCTGTCACTCTTCATGCATCATTTTTTGCACAACCAAGGTAAAGCACGCTATGGTCCGAGTGTGTGCAGGGGGTTGCAACACAACCTGCAGAATAATTCAAATGCAATGGACCAGGGACACCGTTACAAATCTTTGCCACACGCGAGCAGACGCCAGCCCCTTCACACTTGCAGTTTGTCAGGATTAGAGTGTCCGGTGAGAGGTTTTTGCAGGAGTGGCCAATGACCTCTGCAACAAAACAGTCACTGCTGCATGAGGTTCTGAATGGGTCTGCGTAGTCAGTTGTAGAGATGTGGCATTTCACAAGGATCACAGAACCTGTCTGAAATGCCTTATTAATTTCTTCTCAGTTACGAGGCTTGAAAGGGTGCGGGGGGCAAAGGTGCAATTACTGGTCACCACAGCGCAGAGGCAGTTTACAACACACACCAACACACACTCAAATATGATCAGGCACCTTGAATAATAAACTGCTTCTGAAATGGGGATAAAAAAAAAAATCAGTGAGTGGGGGTTTGTGTGTATGTGCAGAAAGCGACTGTCCACTCTGAACTGGTTGGATAGGTGGTGTAAGTATAATTTCACCAAAGTAAATTCATGTAATATTCATGGGCATAGATGGAGGTGAATACGGGGTGAAATTATGCAGCAGGGTAGAGTGGAAAACATCAGAAAACCTTACATTATTCACTCAGGTAAATCTATAAGCAGAGAATATTCAAGCCTGAAATACCAACATCAGACACCTCCACCCCCTTCAAACTCCAAAATGGAAGAAAAAAAAAAAATTCTCATTTAGTGTAAATGAATGAGTTGAGGACACTTGGACAATATGATTGAATATCTGTAGAAGATTGTTAGAATAATTGTTAAATAATTTCACCATCCTAAATAACATCCTGGGCTAACTTCAGAAAGGGCTAAATCTGTGGGTTTAGGGGCCCAATAATTTTTCTTTTTTTTATTAAAAGATGTTTGAAATACACTGTAGTTTCTATATTTTGAAAGACAATGCATATTGATTTACTTTGTAGGATATCCTTGTTGATAACTAATTGAGTTCAAGTATTTAAAACAGTGACATTACAAGGCTGCATATGATTAGAAAAGCTTGCAATAACAGTAATAATAGTAAATATTGCAGTTGATATCAGTTGTGCTATATGCCTATTTTTTTCTTCTTCTCATTATCACCTGTATTTCATACACCCTGTGACCTTTAGCATTGTGGGATATGTCTTTTTGTGTCCCATGTGAGTTATGTGCTACTGATTAGTGCAATCAGAATTGGAAAAACAGATGGAAAAAGTAAGTCTGTACTTAACTGGCTAAACATTGCAGTAGCATGAAAAATGAACCTTTGTAGCACTTGGAATATACAAGCTAACACTTACAATACGCCAAACATTCCATTGTGAATTGAATATTGCATATAGAAATAATGTGATGATATTTTGTGCAGACCAACTCCAAAGCTAAACTAAAAAATGAAATATGACTGAATAACATCTGCCTGTAACTGTACAATTTACACTCATCAAATGCAAGGAACTTGGATGTTTCCTTAAACTTAAAGCAGCCAAAAAAAATGTATAATTTAAAATATTTTTGCATTATATAAATACAATTATTTAGAACTCAGCAATAAAAATAAAAATTTCTATATTTTTTAGAGTTTTAACTAGAGCTGTTCCCAAACAGGGCTTTGTCCCTGGTACCGGTCTGATTACTTTAAGTATACACATTTACCAATTACAGGTCAAATATTTTAAAATATCGTTGTTACATATTTACTTATATTTAACTGTAACTAAAATGTCTGTGAGGAAGTTTTAAGTGCTGCCTCACTACAGTACTAACTGTGTGGAAAAAAAAAGTATAAAACATAAAATTGTGTTCTGACAAAGCACCTAATAGTTTTTTGCTAAGGTACAAACAGGAAACTGAAAAAGAGACTGTGTTGGCTGCTGCAAACAGATCTGTTAGCCCAACATACTCATAATCATGTGCATGGCACATGAGACAGTTTTCAACCAATGCATGTAGGAATATATTCTACGTAAAACCATGGCAACATGCCTTGCTAGGTAATAGTATTGCAGAAATAAAATCACAGATAGACCAACAAAAGGTAGCAAGAGATGAGAATACTCTGAGATTTTTATCTTGGTCATTTAAAAATGCTTTAATCTGGATCCCAATCTGACTTCAAGTACTGAGTCAAGGTCATGCCGAGTGTCCGTAATACTTTCATCAAACAAGTCTTAATAAAGACATGTTGATCCAGCAAATGTTTTGTGTTTTTGATTTTATAAGAATAAGTTACCAGGACATGACCTACAACAACAAGGTTCCTCTGCTTACCTCACTGCTAATCTTTCTACTTCCTATTCTTTGCTCTTCCTCACTCCATTCGCATTCCTCCTCTGCTCATCTCTCCACTCATCTCCTTTCTTCATTTCACCTTTGTTCTCTGCGCTTGTCCTTTCCTCTCCCCCACCATCTGTTTATCCAATATGGCTGTCCCATCTCAGCTGGGAGCTTTCCCAGGGAACAAGACTTCTAATACAGTTCCTCTTCAACATAATGGCCCTCAGTTCTGCTTTTGCCATAACTGCTACATGCAGAGTAGAACACAAGAAAAAAAAAATCACCAAAAAGCAAAAAAAAAAAGAAAAGAAAAACTGTCTGAATCTTTAACTAAATCTCAGCCGTGTGTTTTTTTTTATTGTTATTATTATTATTTTCAAATATCATTGACACCGTCAGCTTCATCTTTTAAGGCATGATTAGACTAAGAAGTTTAATTGTATTTTGTGTTAATTATGCTTAAGATTTAGACAAAACACCAGGTCCAATAAATTCGGACCTGGGGTAACTCAGAGGGAAGAGGCAATTTTGAGACCACAGAAATATATATATTTTTAAGATTTTTGTTAAAGAATGCTTTGAAATATTTTCCAAACTTTGATTAAGTCTTACACCAACATTTCTGGAGGTATATTGATTCCTTTTTTGCGATACATCTGCAAATCAAAGTTTCTTTACTTCCTTTTTGAGGGGATTATAAATCGCTGAGGATTGGATGCTCCACAAATTATGATCCATTTTCTAAATAGGTAAAAAATGTTTGTGTGGATGAAGAAAAACACTTTGCCAAGAGAGGCTAAGTAAAAATATCTATTGTTATAGAGAGCAAAGTTAAGACAAGAAATGTCATAAATTAGATTTTTTTTTTTTAAATTAATAATAAGGTAATGGTGATTATTAAAGTGTAAATTATTTTCTATTATCCGTAGAAATGTTCTTCTAAGAATACAGCAGTTTCAGTACATGTGAAACTTCAAAGTCTTTTCAGCTGTCATTTTTTCCATATTACCCACTGCATATTCTGTGTTGACAAGGTACACAAAAGCTTTTGTTGTCCTAAAAGCAATCACACGTCTCTTTTTATTAAAGGGTGAAGAGAGGAAACAGAGGGTGGGGTGAAAAGGGAATAGAATTAGGAAGGTAAGATATAAACATAAATGAATCACTTATATTCCTAAACGCTCCGCTAAATTCTCCTTCCCATTGTGTTTGTGGTGGGAATCTAGAGAGCCATCCTTACCGTGAAACAATGGGGAAGAAAGGAGCATGGGACCATACATAAGTATGAATCACCATCACACACACACATGCACGCACAGAAGCACAACGTGCAAATGCAAATTCAAGTTGGAACAATGTAAGTAGGCAGTTGGCTGCATTTATGAGTTTTATATAAAATGTTATATATTTTTTATTTTTGTTAATAAAATTCTAAAAGGCAATCAAAAAATGTTTGTTTGATTAACATTATGACTACTGATGCACTGATCCAGTTTTTTTCACTTCCAATACTGATACAGATATATTCGAGGTTTAGTATCGGTCAATACCGATCCGATACTGAATGTACTGAATTTAAAAAAAAATATTTGATAAGTACAGCACACTTAAATACCCAATAGATTAACAAGCTTGATCAAACAGGTAAAAATAACACAACCTTAATTTGTTCAGTTAGAAGTATAACAGCCAATGTAAAATAAATGACAAAGAAACTGAAACGGACAAAAAGCACTGGCTCCCTGTAGCTCAGAGAATAAACTTTTAACGCTTTTGTTGGCTCATGAATCACTAAGTGGCTTAGTGCCACAATAAATGAAAGACCTGTTATCACTACACCAAACTTCCAGACCACTCAGGTTCTAGTATATTCTGCATCCCCAGAATCAGAACCAAACATGGGGATGTGGAATTCGTTTTTTCATACTTTTTGTCTGGAACAAACTTCTAAAAAAAATTGCAAAAAATCCCATTTCTGCAGAGTTGCCTTTGACTGATAAAAAACTGGAGCATCTTTCATTGTACTCTGCATTGCAACATTTCATCACTTCCATGTATTTTGCCACATGGAAGTGATGACACAGTAATGTTTCAGTAACAAGAAACATTACTGTGATGTAATATTTCTTGTTGTTTGTTGGGTTAGGGTTTCAGTGTTTTCATCATGCAAAAACACTTTAAACTGCCTTGTTGCTGGAATGTTCTATACAAATAAACTTGATTCAAAAATCAATTTGGAATAAAGTAAAACTCCTGAGAAAATCACCCAAACTTCCCTAATCCAGAGTAGCATGTAAGCCCAATTAACAGGGCTTCCATTGAAAAATATACAATTATTTTTCAGTAATTCCACACAATGAACTTCATCCAAATTTATTCTTTGTCCATGTCCCCACTGTAAAATTAACTTGAATAGTAGATGGGTTATAATAATATTGGAATTATTATTAAATTAATTTCTCACAAACAACTAATTTGAAGTCATCTATTTGGTAAAGTATAAATACATAAGCATTTTTATATTAAATTCATAGCAAAATATATAGAAATATCCCGAACCACATAAACTTGTATTAAACACAACTCTAACAAAAACATAAATACATAAAAATACCATAAAGTATAACTATTAGAATAATCCAAACCACTCTTTCTGCTTGGATTAATGAAATGAAAATTGCACGGTTCAAGCAAGAGTCAAGGTTCCACACACAATAGCAGCTACCTAATATTTCAATGGGGAAAAAAAAAAGTTAAATTAAAGTCACTCCTAAATTTAAATATGCTCACCAAAGATGCACCTGTTCTCGGCTCACAGAAAATTTCATAAAATAACCACAAAAGCCCCTGGCCTCTACCCTGCTGAAAATGTTATTTCATTATGCCAGTGATTTCAAAACCAGAGAAACGGTGCTGCCACAAGTCTGCCGTTATGCTTAAAAAATCAAGACAAAGGCAGGTTAGTCATAAAGCACAACTTCTTGGATCTGATCTGTAAGAAATAAATGTTCCTCACGTCATGTCTCACTCCCAGAGGTTAAGGGGGGGGAAAGCGGAGGCAGCTTGCCATGTTGGAAAAGAATGGGAAATGGTCTGTTGTAGGTTTTTCTAATGACAAAATAGTTATGAGAGCTGTGATTATGGCTAATGTATGGAAACCAAATCTTTAAACATATTTCTGGCAGATGCCTTGCACACACCCTTCCAGCTTGGCCCTGTTACAAAAGAAATTCTTTTGTTCATACAGAGCTAATAATAGTGAAAGGGGCAGGGCTCTAATCTGGCTATGTGTGCATAGGAATGTGCATGTGTACTGGTTAAAGCTGTATTTATAACTTCCTACAGTAGCAAGTCATTCTTGTAACAAACTTTTAATTATATTCTGGTTCCTGTATTTCTGCTCTTAGGCTTGACCTCACATTTAGCAGTTCAAACATTAGCAGAAGAAGTCAAAGTTCAGATGGATTCACAAACACAGCCTCACTGAGTTGAATTCATGTTCAGCTCGCTGAGACAATAAAGGTTCATTGCGGGTGATTTTATCTTCATCATGAATGATCTATTCAGTCATTTACCATTATTTAAGATGCATACATAATTATGGGCAGCTAGTGTCTTGTAAAAGTATTCGTACGCCTTGAATTTTTCATATCTTCTCATGATTCAACTACAAAGTTTATTGTATGTTATACAGATTTCATGTAATACAGCAACACAAAGCAGCACAATAACAGAAGGAAAAGTATACTTTGATTTAATCCTATTTTAAAAATGAAGACTTAAAATTGTGCCCAGTGCCTTTACAATGATAAATACCCAAAAATAAATTTGAGCGCAGTGAACTTTTGCTGAAGTCTTTCTGTTTGTTTATTTAATCTCAGAATGAGCAGATCTTTTCTGTGAAGGCTTCAATGTTGTGTTACCAATTGAAGCTAACAGTCTATTTGTTCTGTTTACTGAACAAATAGACAGAGGATCACACCATACAGGGAGGGATACAGTTGTAGAGAAGTTTTAAGGAGGATTTTTTTAAATAAATAATAATAAGAGTTTTAAAGCTCTAAATAGGTCTAAATCTCAGAGCTTTAGGTGTAGAGCACATGTCCAATCTATGACACATCTGTTAACCTACTAACAGATTATTTTCTGCATAAACTGCTAAGATAAAGTTTAATAAGGGAAGCAGTTAAAAGACCCGTTGACTGCTCTGAAGGAGCTGCAGAAATCCACAGCACAGGTGGCAGAATCTGTTGAAAGCACAAGTAGAAGCCATGGTGCAGCCCATCTGGTGTTTATAAGGTTGTGGCTAGAAGGGTCCCATTAGTAGTATGCGCAGTAGGTTTGCCACATGCCATTCAGAGCCTCTGGCTAGAATCGTCAAAAACTTTTAGCCTTTTGCAAAAAAATCTAATGTGTCAGAAAACTAAAGCTTCACATTACCATAAAAAGAACCATACAGAGTTTACATTGGAAGGGTTTAGATCAAAGCATAGTCATGTGTTAGAATGCCCCAGTCAAAGTACAGACCTAAATTGAAGTACAAAGACTAGAAGACTTGATGTCCACAGTTGCTTTCTATTCAATCTGGCCAAACTTAAAATGTTTTGCATAAAAAAGGCAGACTCTAGCTGTGCAACTTTAAGCAGCATGAAAATTGGCTGCACAAAGTATTAACTCAGTATAAAAAAAATTATAATAAAGTACACCACTCTTTTCAGAAACGTCTTGTGAAATTGTTGAAATATATGTTGCATTTTCTTCCCTTTCAAAATTATTCACAACTTTGTTTTGATCTAAATGGTAAAAATGGTAAATGGCTTGTATAGTGCTTTATCAAGTCCAGATTACCCCAAAGTGTATCACACTGTATTCAGTCATTCACATATTTACAAGCTACTAGATAGTGACCACAGCTGCGCAGGGGCAGTCTGACAGAGGCCTGCCCGCCATGCCTGCCACCACCAGGCCCTCTGACCACCACCAGCAGGCAAGGAGGGTGAAGTGTCTTGTGCAAAGACTCATAATCTATCACATGAAATCCTCCTCCACCCCTTAAATCTATTGAAGCTAGTGATTGTAACATGACAAAATGTGGAAAGGTTCAAGAAATATTTGAGTACTTTAACAAAAAAGACCTAAGTGTATCTAAGAAAATATATTTGAGAAGCTACAAAAGACAACATATATAAAAATAGTCTTCATAATGTTTTCAAAATAGTACTCATTAGACAAATCCTAGATATTGCCTTTCTCATTCGGTACTGCAATTAATTTTCTCACAGCACCTTAGCTCAGATTATTACAAGAGTTTGCAATAAGAAACAAAAAGGAAAGACAGGACGGTCAAACATGTGGGAAAAAAACAACTGTCAGAGCCACAGCTAGCATATTATTTATCAAAACCCCTTGTGCTTTGGATGATGCTTTAACAACAGAAGGGGCAACATAAGCAAAATTCTATTATCTCCCCCACTTTCCCCTGAAAGCAATGAGGCCTGTGTAGCAGTGGGAAAAGCTTTGAGCTCGGGTCATTTTGCACCTTTGTAACAAGCACTCGTCAATTACTGTTAGGATAGAGTAATATGGGTAGTCATTAGGCAAACATAATGACAACTCATTCACGGCGACAAACAGGGAGCGACGAACACTAGTGGCTGATATAATTGAATTAGGAGGAGGGTGTGAGACATAGAGATGCTGTAACAATGGAGCAGAATTGATCATTCAAAATTAATGAGCAAACCACACACAATTATTAGACGTAGCCACACCCTTCAGTGAGTCTTTTTGTATGTGTGTGAGAGCCTCTGTATAGTGAGCATCTATGGCAAATGCAAATACATATCTCAAAAAGGTCAAGAGAGGGGGGACACAGTGCATGCTAAATGTCGACATGTGTTATTCAAGGACTCTTATCTGTTTAGTAATTGGCACATTTTTGTTTTTTTTTAATATAACATTTTTTGGCTGCTATTTTCCCTTTTCAAAACAAAATTACACTAAATATTTAGTGGGGATTTGGCAACAGGCCCATGAATATGCAGCTGAGCCTGTAGCAACGTACTGTGAGACAAACAGAAATAAAAAGAAATAGGCAAGGGGAAGAAAACCAGGTGAGTGCAGGCTAATCAAATGCCTTTCAAATCGCTTTGAGGATATTAACCTTCATTCAGAACAAATAAAGCTGTAAGTAAAATACATGCCACAAGCTCTCTCAGGAGGTCTCTGATGAAAAGAAAGCAGAATCCAGAGTGATGTACTGAAGACAGCAAACACTGGTCATTTGGGATTAACGCAGGTAAACAATAACAAACGGTACAATATTTGGGAGACTTATAATTGTTGCTTTAGACATCGTGTATTGTAGAAAGTGTGATTTCAGTGTCTCTTTTCAAGAATATTTAACAGGTTTTATTATTATTATTATTATTATTATTATTATTATTATTATTATTATTATTATTATTATTTTGCAACCTCATGTAAAACATGTTTAAAGTCAAAAATTGTGATTCATCGGGATTTACAGAGCTGCAGAGTCACATTTAGACTGTCCCTGTCCAGAAGCTCAGGAACTCATTTTTATACTCCAGGACGATGTGAAGCATGAATTTAAAAGTATATGAAAGTCTTCTTCATGAGAAACATAAAATCAATAAAATCCTTTAACAATACAACTGCATATGAGACTGAAAAAAATCTGAACTATTCATGTAATCTGAGTGTTTGTGCTTTCATCTGAAACTTGATGAATGCCTTAGACAAAAAAATGTACTGCTAAAAGACACATTTATCAAATAGACTTATAGAAAATGCCTTCAAACAATTAAATTAACCATAAAATTAAATGATTTTGAAAATGAATACAAATAATTACATTACAAAAATGTACCAATTTCATTGTTCTATAAAACTAATCAAAGCACCTAATTTAATAATATGAATTGTTTGCAGAATACTACAATGTGCCTAATGCTCACACTAAAAGTTTTCAAAATCCACAACAAAAGGGGGAAAAAAAGTCTTTTGCGTGTTTGATGAAAACAACTGGCTGGTGAATTTTGATTAGGCATTGTAGGACGGAGAGCAGTGCCAGCAATGAGCAAATTCTGGCTCACAGCCCACAGCCTTGTACACTCAACATTAGTGTTGAAAACCAGGACAAAAAGGATATTGAACATAAGGAACAGAACAAATGATGTATATGAGCAGAGTTAAATCCCACGCTTGGAAATGTGGTAAAAAGCTTAGCACCGAAACAAAATGTAGTTTAGTTTCTCATTGCCCAGTAAACTCATGCCTCTAATTTGTGTAAACATTTTAACATTAAAAAAGTAAATGCCTATATTTTGATCATGTCCTTTTAACCTAAGTAACAGCATCACTACAGCAGATCAATCACACTTACCTTAAGTTCACGAAAGAAAACGCTGCTGCGGGCCCACTCCACAATAGAGAAGAGTGTTTGGTCAGCCATCTTGCACATCAGCCCAAATGTGTTGAGCTTCTCGTGCTTGCCTCGGCTGGCCTGCTCCTGCTGCAGATAGGCCAGGATCTTTGCCTGAACCTGTGGTTCATCGGGTTCACATTTTAGTAGCTCTACTATCAGATGGGGGAAGCTGGTTGGAGAGCCTGACTGGTAGGCATCGACGTAAGCGTAGCCCATGATGGACTCTGGAGAGCTGGTGTATGGGTCTGGATACTCAGACTTGATGGTGCGTGTGCCCTGGAAGTGTCCGTAGGCCGCCTGGTAGCCCTGCAGGCTGCCTGCGTGTGGTGGCATCGCCATACTGACAGGAGAAGTAACAAAAGGGCTACGATCGTAGTCTGTAGGAGGCAATGCTGTGGCGTGATGGTGATGATGGTGGTGGTGGTGGTGACTGGTGTGGTGACCGGCGTGGTGGCTCAGGGGAAGGCCTTTGGACGCTGCAGAGTGGATGCTCTGAATGGCTGAGGAGATAGTGAGGTCAGTGGGTACAGCTTGCATCACCTGGCTCATGGCCTCAATCTTAAGGCCGTTTGCTCGGATCAGCGCCTTCTTTTGCTGCTTCAGGGCACGGTCACGTTTGTACATTGGGCCAAACTTGTTACGACCGCCACGCATGCGGTCCGCTCGCACAGCTGAGAGGAAGACATGATAAAGAGGAGAAAAGCAGACAGTTAGTTCAAAAGTACGTTCAATATGCTCACTCTTGGTGGCATTTCTGAAAGACAAAGCAAATGTTCACACTTTTACTTGTGAAACATTTATATTAAAAACCAAATGATGCACCTTGAATAAATTCGATCACCATGTAACATTAACTTGTATCAAAGGAAGGAGCAAAGATTGAGAAGAAAAAGTGCAAGAGTTTAGATTATAATTCTGAGGAAATAACACTGATTAGCAACAGTGGTGAACTGATGTCAGGGTTAAATGATGCACATGAGGAGTGAAGTTTGGCTTATTTATTCTAATCCAACATCAGTTAAGGGGCTGCATAGCCATAAACCTGTCAGAGGGCCTCTGGTGGTCATGGCATTATGCCAAATCGTGTACGTTCACATGATGTGATCTGGACAGCACAATATTTCTCTTCAAAATCAGACTATCTTGAGAAGAGTGATTCAGTTTCTGTCAGCCTGTGGCTTTGATTTGTGAAACAAGTGGAAGCTATTAAAATTAGCCTCCATATAACAGAACTATTTAACAGTTTTATCATTTGAACATCTGTTTGAAAATGTTCGAAATGATCACTTGTAATCATTTAAAGCCTGTCATAGATTTATGAACCATTTACTCTGTCAGAGTAAAATATGGGGGATTCCACAGTTTTTCCTCTTGTCTCTTTCTCTTCCACCAAAACTTGTCTTGTGATGTCAATGTCCCATTACATCCCAAATGCTGAAACATTGGTACATACGCATTTTAGGGGCGGTGTTTACCATCAGTTTTCTGTATGGCAAAGGTTTACGCATGACAACTATACTTGACGTTTATCAGTTGACTTGCTAAAGCCCACAGACCAAAGTGATAGTGATGTTACTCATTGACCATAATTTTAAACTTGTATGAACCCAATGACAGAAGGATCATAGTACAACAGGTTCTATTTTTTTTTTTTTTTTTTTTTTTTTTTGGTGGCGAAGGGTGTCTGGCCTCCCTCTCAGAAGTTAGTTAGCATTATGAACTCTGACAAAAATCTACTTTTCTGATTATGCAATCCCTAAAAGCTTTTAAAATGTCTGTGTCAATTAGCAAGGACTTCTTTATAAAGACCAAAGACATGATCTGTCTGACAATAATTCAATTGGGGTTCTTATTTTCTGATGAAACAAACGCACCCACGATGCTCCCCCGTTGCCCCCCTCCACCCCTCAGCGCAGGGATCCTGTGGTGAGGATCACAACGAGTGTGAGCTGTGGGTATTTCTAATGAACAAACTGGGCACACAGTGGACTGCAATGAGGTTCGTGTGTGATCTGACCGACTGCTGCCACAGGGAAGCTGCTCTACTATCTCTCAGTCGGGGGGCACTGGTGTTAATTATTCATACTTAATTACATCTTATTCTGACAAGGCTTTGCAGGGCCCAGCGTGCAAAAAGCCAACAGACGTCTGGGGCTTAATGCAGCATAAAAAGGGAAAAATATGCACTAGACTTTTCAGTGCTAATATTCACAAATATTAGACCCATATCGTCCTGATTTCGAAAACGGCTTCCATCTTTTTAAATGCATCAAAAATGCAGGCAAATACACTATTAAGCCCAAATATGTTTGACCTTTTCATACACAAGGACAAGTCAGATGCCGTAGCAAGTAATCTTAGGTCCACTGAGACGCCTGATGCTTTGACAGATGAATGAAAGAACAGAAGAGGGAAAGTGAAGTGGGGGTGTGGAGAAGGCGTGGAGCGGGACTTAAGTTCAGGGGCGAAAGATGGGCAGACACCCGTACAAAGACATATACGCATACCCACACACACATTCACGCATACACACCAAGCTGCCTTGGGAGGGATTTTAATGACCTCTTTCACAAAATGTGCCTGTCACTGATCTGAGCAAGGACCGCCGAGAGGGCAGCCACACACACACGTGCGCACGCACACACGCACACAGACACACGCTTATGTATAGATTTGACACCCGAACACAAAGTGGCTAACATGGAAAACATCACACACTGTTCCCCTTCAGAGAGATGGGAGCGTGCCAGACGGTCCACCACCTTGAAGAGACTCTGGTGGTTTAAATGCAGTGATTTACTCGCACTCCAACAGCCACTTCCCCACAATGTCCATTCAGCTAGACTCACAAATGATCATGACCACTGAGAAATTGCTCTCACATCAAAAAACAAAAAAGAAAAAAAAAGAAGAAGAAGAAATTGGAATTCCAGTCAAATGTATCCATTATACATTATTGTAGGGTAACTTTAACTATTAATGATTCTCCACAACAGCGTAATTAATGAGCTGAGAAACTAATAGTTGGCCCTACTGGGAAAACAAAATTAGGCCCTGACTGCCTTTCTCGCCTGCCTCGGACCAAGGGACCCACAGCGCATCATGAATACCAGAGTTGGTAGTGGTAGCGGTGGTGGGGGGGGGCATCTTACGACTACATACACATGCATACTGGCGCACACACACATGCACACATTTTTGTCTCTAATTAAACAAGGTGATTTGCATTCATGTAATATGGATTAATTTGGAGGGGGAGGTGGGAGGGGAAGAGTGCACACATGCAGAAGGGGGCAGAGAGAACTGTGCATGTCTGAGCAAGGTGGCAATATGACAAGTGTTTGGACACTGCAACAATTTGGCTTCTGATGAGAATGAATTCATATGATCCCTATACCCAGCAGAAATGAGAGCAATAAATATTTTTAGTTTATCAATATAAAACTTTATGCATTAACCGTTTCAGTGGCGTTGCCTTTCCTTTCAAGGTTAGATTGCTGCTTGCCAAGAAAAAAGGGTGAACTTATGTTTTATGGTCAGGGCTGGCTCAAAATTTTTAGGACCCTTGTCAAAAACACTATTATAAGCAGCATATATAACTGAACAACCGTCTTTAAATTATGACTTACAAATAAACTATTAGAAAATATGTTTGTTTTTTTGGGGGGGAGGGTTTAAAAAATTTGAATTCTTTTGAATTCAATATTCTGAAACCTTGGAAAGAAAATTATAAAGAGGCTTATTCCTAATAAACTATATATATATATATATATATATATATATATATATATATATATATATATATATATATATATATATATATATATATATATATATATATATATATATATATATAATGTCTGTAAACAGTGTTGGTATCTTTATCTCCCTGCTAGACTAAAACCTTAAGCAGCAGCTTATTTCTCTTATGCCTGAAGCTTGCTCTGGACTGAGTGATTGGCTGGACAAAAACAGCCACAAACAGACTTTCAAACCAAGTAAACAAAAATATTTAGTTTCTGTCAGTAAATAACCACAGCATAAAGGCTGGAGACACAGAGATGAAATTGAAATATTGTTATGAAAAACAAACAAAAAAAGAAATTGTTTTTAAAACCAATTAAATTTGTGAATATGATTAATTACTTCTATAAAATGTGATGCTTGTTCCCCTTACAAGATAGGGGAAATATAACTTTTACTATGGTTATACCAGTTAAAAGCTACTGACACAAAGGAGGTTAATAGTGGGGCTTTAAGTTTGTATGGTTGAGGACATCATATACTCTGAGATGTTGTCTGACAGCACAAATGCAAAGACTGGGGAACATAAAATTCATAAATTTCCAATCTGACGCAACTCCTCCTATTCTCCAAAAATGTCCGCTGTACCCAGGAGATGCTAACAGTCTCAAACTTGTACAAACAAGCAGAGACGCAGAGAGAAAATTCATTTTTTAGCAATGTAACATTTCCAAGAACACACCTACACACAGACAGTAACAAATACTGAACTCCTTTCTTACACACAGCCCTCAGTGCTTATATCCTCTGATTTATGGTTGTTTAATATACAGGAATATTAAGCGTGCGTAGGTGAGGATCCCTGTCGGCTGCCGGCATATTAATGGGTCCCGCGGAGCCTTGCTGACACCCTGTTTGTCATGTCGGGGCCCCGGCCCCTGCTCTGGATGCGCCCTATCCCATGCACACACATGAATACCTATGATACCTATGCATAAGTAATGGGACAGCTCCCCGGCTTTCCCACCACAGGTACTGAGAGGCTGATGGAAGACAAATCAGAGCTGGAAAGATGGAGACGGAGAGGAAATAAAAAGTGGAGGGAGCGGGGGAGAGATGCAGCAGGGAATATACAAACACTCAACCAGTGGTGCTAATTTCAACTAAGTGGCTCTTCAGAGGTTTTGAATTTGTAGTAAGCAATCAATTAAAATTTTATGAACGATTAACTGCATGCAAAAAAAAAAAAAAAACGACGTAAAAGGAGAAAGGGAGTCTCTGTGAGAGCATTATTTCTGAAATAACAAATTTATGTAGGGATCAAGATATTAATGTTATGCTCTGCCTTTAAAATGATACACAAGTGAAGGAAATATTAGGCAGCTCAGTGAAGCATATGATACAAGACAACTATTAGCAAGCAAAAAGACAATCATGCCAGTGGGAGCTGTTCAAATATAGCACGCTTCACTGGCTGCGGCGAGTGATGTTCTAATGAATCAAATCTTGTTTTTTCAGGGGGACAATGCAGGCGGGAGATGCTAACAGCATACCAAGAAGAGAGTGTGCTTGCAGCATGTGGATGGATTGGATTCTTTCACTCAAAATCACTCACATAAAGACTTACCATCCTTCACTGTTTTAGCCATATTTACTGAAAACATTTTTGAAGTAAAGTTTTAAAAGATCTGACAGCATCGTTCACACCTAATTTACTTATTAATGTTGAACTAATAAACATTTAGATCAAAGTTCATACTTTGTTGCTTTTGTTTTTACTCCAACTGAGATAATATAATAATGTTCTGTCTATTTTATTGGGAAAGATGCAAGTTTACCAACTCACATATGCAACAGATTTTAAAAGACAACAGTAAACCATAATCTGATAATATCTTGTCACTCAGCCACTCTACTTAAACTGAAACAACACTTTCACCAAAATAATGGCACACCACAACATGCAAAATTCTTTCACTGACTTTTTTTAAATAAAAGAACATAAATGGGACTTTTTTTTTTTGTCTCAAAGGATGTAATCAGTTTTGTAATGTTCAAGCAAATCTCTCTTGAAAAGAAAAAGGGACCTGCCTAAGTCTTAAAAGAGTTCTCACTGACCAATCTGTTCAGATTTGCAAAAAGTCCTGAGTGAGCTTGTACTCCAAGTCTGAACTACTGGTTATTGACATTAATTTGCTAATGTTAACATTAGCAAATTGACGTTATTTGCTAACTGAGCTCTTTTTATTGCACGAGGTGCAATGACAAATTTGGATGGAGAGTTATTGCACTGAATCAGACACTTCGACATGTTTCCCCAGACCTTCGTTCTAAAACTGAACAAGCTGCCTCACTGGTTGTAACAAAGGCTCAACAATTAAAAATAAAAGCCACCAAAAAGTCTTACACAAGAAAGCAAACTAAAAAAGTGGCACTTGGAGGCAACTGTCAAGTTTTCTTTAAATTTGGTCTCTGGTTTATCTCCTAAATTTACATGTTTCTGAAGGCCATCATGCGCCGTAACGCAGCACATGGCTGAGATCATTTTCCCTTTTTAGAATAAATGACAACTACTTCCTGCTGCCTGTGGCCATCTGAACAACTTTCCTGTCATGAATATATGTATGTGTTTAGAAGGCAGAGCTGTATGCGTGTGCCTGGGTGTGTGTGTGCGTGTGTAGGTGTGCGTGTGTGTGTGTGTGTGTAGGTGTGTGTGTGTGTGGTAAAGGGTGTCAGCTCTTCTGTGTGGGAGGTCTTTACTGGATGTGGCAGGAGTCGCCCACTGGAGCTTCTGGCACCTGACAGAGCGCTGCAGGGCCTCTTCTTGCCTACGAGCGGAAAGTTACCGCCGGCAAAACAAATCAAACACAACCAACCACCCCCTCCTATCCCTCCTCGCGCCCCTGTTAGCTTTCAAATGACCGTCCGGGACTTTCTGCCCAAAGGCCATTCACAGTTAATAGCTGTTAATGAAACCATAATGGCAGGTCGATGGAGACACCTTGAGATTTTTGCTTTGTTTCTGTTTCCTTTTTGTTGTTTTATCCTTTAGTTTTGCTGTAAATGTAAGCATGTATGTGATCTTTTTTTTTTTTTCCCCAAAACCATCACACAACATTTAAAATTATTTATGAGAAAATAAATGCAATTACAGTAATTTCCAGAATAAAAGTAAATTACAATCAGACGTTTAGGCTTTAAATAGTTTTACATTCAACTAAAATGGAGACAGACTTTTCAAATTTCCAAAGACAGTTTCCAAACTAATGTGTGGAGTAAATCCTAATTTCTGAGATGAAATGAGGCCTCGGCACATTTAACCAAAAGAACAACATTCTAACTATAATATTTTATATTTCTCTTTACATTTACAACCAGAGAACCCTCCCCACCCACACTTTGCCCCCAACTATCTCTGACCTGTTACTCCATGCCAAAAAGCGATGATGGATATCGTCTAATAAAAAAAGCAATTTTTTATCTTTGCAAGAAAAAAAGTACATTCGAGAAAATACTGCTGTCCAAATAGCTTCTTTATGTAGTATTTTGCTTTATCTCTGAGCACCAACTAAGAATTCAGTGTTTAGAAAGCCGTCTTCATGCAAAATAATAATACAAGCATACATTCCCTTTGAGTTTCAGGTAAATAAAAATGAAGAAATGGAAACGCCTGCCTTCTATGCTCAGCTGAGAATTCATGGAAGCTGCCTTCTTACTCATCTAGATGCATTGTGTCAGATCTTTGTTTATTAATATTGAAATGTCTACAACAGACATCTGGAATGAACTGAATCTGATGTGAGTTATTCATAATACTCCTATGAACTTAAGAGGCTACGTGATGATTTGTGGAAAGCTTGGATTAAATATTTTCACGTCCACACTTTCACTGAAAAAAAAAACAAACAAAAAAAAAACATCTTGCTTAGTATCTCAAAAACAGTGTTCTTATTTTTCTGTATGGCCATTTTTTCTGAAGCAAATTTGAAAACTCCCCAGATATAAGAACCCTTTCCTTCTAAAGCAACAGCTGCACGTCTATCACCAAAAATTTACCCTCAGCACCTGCGGGTACTGCTTGGCAGAGCTTGTACTACAACTCCCCATAACCTTGTGTACAGGGGCAAGACAAATCTAAATGCAGGAGCCAAAATTCAGTAGAAAAGTTGCCACTTTCAGTCACTCTGCAATAAACCAAAGAGCAGAGCACTGAAAAAAAACAAAAAAGTCCTCATACCTTCTAGCTTCATGCCGACAGTGAGGCACTTTTGGAAGCGGCAGTACGGACAGCGCTTTCTCTGGGTCTTGTCAATCTGGCAGCTCTGGTTCTCTATACACGTGTAGCGCTTGTTGTTCTGGACGGTGCGCTTGAAGAAGCCCTGTGGAGAGAACCAATTAAGACGTCAACCTGCTTGACCCCTGCAATGCGATAGTAATTGGCCCATTCACACTCCCAGACAGATGGAGAGGGACAGCCTTAATGGATACATGCACACACACACACACACACACACACGCACACACACACACACACACACACACACCCACACACACACACACACACACACACAGACACACGCAGAGGGGAGTTTTTAAAGATATTCTACAATGTGCGCGATGCTTCAGTTTTTGTGTTTCCACAAGCTATTTCAGGTTAATTTATGGTTAGTGTGTCACACTAAATTTAGTCATAAAATCCATTTCTTTATAACACCCTTAGTGAAATGACTTGGATTTTAACTGATGAGCTGCACATAAACTTTTGTTTAGCTGTTTTGATTTGTTCTCCAGTGCTTCACTGCATTTTAAACTACTTCATAAAATATTTGGCTACTCATTTTCAATATTCCCTTTTCACACAAAAACTCCAGGAATTAAGTAATTTTTTCAACCCTATATTTAATTATTGAATAATATGGCCAGGACACACGAGAGCAAAAAAATCCAATAAATTATATACATAATTTAAAGTTCCGGGATTATAGACATTCATACATGGAATTTATTATTGGCAGCTGCAGTGAAAATCAAACACAGGAAGGTGGTATTAACGTATTCTAGATCCATAACCTAGGAGGAGAATCCTTAAACCTGCTCTTTAAAATAAAATAAAAAAGAAGGTGCTGCTGTCAATATCTCACCAAACACATATTTAATTGACAATCTGCATTGCCTGATCTGACCAAACACAGGGAAAAAAAAAAGGGCAGAGCTTTGGATTCTGGAAAATCGACTCCCTACTTTAGTATTTGTGCTTCAGCAATACTTTCTTCTTAGCATTCATGTACAAGAGCTCAACCTGATTCCAACTCGCTTTTTAAGCGTGCAACTACTTACTGAAAACTGCTCTTTTCAGATGCACTGCGAGCCAAGACTTAAATTGCTGTTTTAGCTTTTGCATGACTGATAGAAACAGCTTTTATTCCATTTACGCTGCAGTGCAATCAGGCTTAATCAAAGGCAAAAGTATATAATAACTTTACTCTAGTATTTGGGAAGCACTGTTCCCGTATGTGTGCAGCAACTGAGTCTAACTTCTAAGTTTCTGATCCATAAGCCAGCCGCATGGAGCGACGATATTTTAGGGCTCAGAGGTTATTCTGTTGTTGTTCTGTTGGAACTCAAAAGAAGATCTCGTGTTATTATTCCAGAAAGTTTGATGCAATAACATGTTTATCTTACTGAGGTGAAGCACATGAACAGAAATGATCTTTGCACTTCAATGACAGCTGATGAGTGTGTGTGGTGTGTGTGTGTGTGTGTGTGTGTGTGTGTGTGTGTGTGTGTGTGTGTGTGTGTGTGTGTGTGTGTGTGTGTGTGTGTGTGTGTCTATAAGCACTTTTGACATCTGCAGATGCAACTGTTCTATTGTTCATGATGTGCATCAGATCTATTTGTTCTGTAGAACATCAAACGCTCAAAGTATGAATCTAATTAGTAGGTCCTAATAACAATCATGCTATACATGATTTACAGCCTATGTGGGATGATAGGGAGCTCAGTTAAAAATAAAAGTGGATCATGGCCAAGATTTGACAGAACTAGACATGATTAAATCTCATCACTGATTTTTACACTGATCAACCTGGAAGTCGCTTCCAGTGAAATGAAGACGGATCTAACCTGGATGAGCCTGAATCGCTGCTCGCATCTATTTAATGGCAGAATGAACCTGTAATGTGTCAGCAGGCTGATTTATCAGCCCAGCCCTGATGATCATACGAACTGCTACATTTTAGCGATAATCAATGACAGGCTTTGGGTAATTATCAATATCATTAATGTTTCACCAAGGATATGCAGCATTCCATAAAGCACCTCTTCAGCTGCATCCAGAACACACACATACGCGCGCACGCGTGCACACGCACACACACACACACACACACACACACACACAAAACATCAGCATGTTTAAAGTCAGCCGGGAAACATGCAGATTGGCTGCGCAGACGCTGAGGAGCACCAGAGATGCCACTGACGTCTCCCTACAAGCAAATATTCAGCATCTCAAGGTCAAACTATGGGATCAAATCTATAACATCTGCTTTGAATAATGACCACATAGGCAAGAAATGTGCACTGCAGCATCAATACTGCGAGCTGCAATTTTACGCTGAAGAGCGTTAATGTGGAGACATTTGTCTTGGCTTAATTTTGCACTGACAGCTTTACTGAACTGGGGGGGAAAAAAAGGAAGAGAAGGACAAATAAGTTGTTGACAGAGTTCAAGTTTAACAGCATGGTACCTTTTATTTTACTCATGTCTTGTCATGCACGGAAACACGTAGCTCGGGCAAAGCGGATGATCTTCTAATGAAGATGTGACGAGAATTTTAGACAGGAGCTTTCTCAAACAGCACCATCTCTAGAGTACATTTTGCCTCAAGTGTTGCAACCCTCCCACATATTTTGCGATGTATGGAATTTCAGATTTTGATATGGATTATGTTGCTCACTGCCCAGGGCACCATTCTGTTAGGACAAGGTTTGAAACTTGGGGGGGAAAAAATAAAAACTTCTCTGTTTGTTACACTCCAAACGAGTTTTCTATTGTGAATTCATGTGCTGTCAAAGGGGAGCGTATAAGCACTGTAAGAGAACAAAGTGATTGTGCTTGGAGCTGGTCTATTCTGGACTAAGTTTAAGGCCTATCCCACTGCGTCTTGAGGAATCGGGACAGTAACTGATCACCTCTATTTTGAGCTATTGTCTGTCTGTCTGGTTGCAAAACTGGCAACAAAGACAGATACATTGATCGTGTAATTGTCTCCAGCATCATTGCACAGGAATATTTAAGAATTTGTTTCACCCAATTTTGATAAGGAAGTTAGTGTGTTCTTCTGTTATATATTTTTTGGGGAGAATGCAACTGCATAGCATACAACAAAACTTTAAGAGTGAAAAGCCACTTTAGCACTTTAGCAGAAAAGGTTCAGTTATTTATATACATATATATATATATATATATATATATATATATATATATATATATATATATATATATATATATATATATATATATATAAAAGTTTGACTAAACACTAAAAGTTTTGCTTGGATGCTAAATTGCCCATGTCACACAAGCATAAACTTGACACCCTAATGCTGACAAGACTGGATGTTAAAGCAGCTACACAGCTTTAAACAGCTTTAACCTTCCTAACAAAACGGTACTTAACTGTTTTAGGCATGGCACACGGCACCGCACAAGCACAAACCATATTTGACGTTGCAGTCCAGAAAAATCTAAACATTTTCTCGTCTTACGGGGCACCCACCTTGCAGCTTTCGCAGGTCAGGAGTCCATAGTGATACCCGGAAACCTTGTCCCCGCACACGGGACACATCTCGTCCAGGTCTTCGTCATAGGAGTAGTCCATCATTTTTAACTGGGGGGCTGCAAGAGGACACACGGAGACACACACGCAGAGTGAAGTCTATTTCAGTGTTGAGCGCTCTTTTCCCCCAAAAAGCCCGCTCTCATCCATCAAGGTGAACCGCGGAGGGACTCCGCGTCGCAGCTGAATGGGATTTTGTGAAACTTCTGTTTCTCTTCTGAAGCTTTAAATCGTGCCCCCAGACACTATGAAGGGTCGATTCAGGAGTGTGTGGAGAGGGACGCAACCATTTCTCCCTCTTACTCCTCACTCTTCTTACAGCCAAAAAAATAAAATAGAAAAAAAAAAAAAAAAGTGCATGAAAGTCAGCCTCATAAATATGCATGCGTCTAAGTCGTGAAATCGCTGGGGGAAATGGGGAGATATTAGACTTGAGGATTGGATGAGAAAATGTTACCGCCCACAGACAAATGAAAACACACAGAGAAGCCCTTATCTTTGCGGGCGATTAGAAAAAAACATCTAAAACCAACATTTTTTTTTTCTTCTCTAAGAATCAGCACTAACGCCAAAGGCCAGTTCAGGAGGATTTAAATCTGCTTTAAAGTTGTGAAAAAGCAGCAGCGATATTTCATGTTATCTGAACAAGTTCTTAAATATAAATTTAATTTGGAATCAGAAAAATAAAAGTCATTATTGTCAATCTGGAAAGGACGGAATTCAAAAAACAGATGCGCGTAAAATGTCCCAATTATATTTTCACAAATATCCCTCATTAAAAAAAAAATAAAAAAATACAACACGTCAAACGATTTTTAAAAGTTGCTCTTGCTTACCATTGCTCTGATTTCAGTTTTGGAAATACTTTCATGTGTATGAGTATCTGTGTGTGAGCAAACAGCCAAGCATGCATTTACAACAGTTTAAAGCATTTTATGGTACTTATCATAAAAAAGCAAAGCAGCCAAGATCAAACAGGAAAACCTCGGTGGATGCGGCTGTAAAAGTGGAAATATTTTGTCAGCCACAGACGCCTTTTCCGTGGCCTTCACACACATACACATACACACACATGCACACACACGTATTAGTGCACCATTCACTTAAAAAAAAAATCCGCTTCATCTGCTCTCCGAGACCCGTTAATTAGACATGATTTGTAGTTTGTTAACGCGTTTCCCTACTGGGATCGGCGCTGAATTTTCGAGTTGAAGCAACAAGTTCTACCAGACTGCTGATTTTTTTTTTCTTAACTCTATTTTTCAGAGACGTTCAAAGCAAATTTACCTTCTGAACTCTCTTTTTTCTTTTCTTTTCTTTTCTTTTTTTTCTCTTTTTTTTATTTATTTTTACATTTTTTCGCTCTAAAGCGCATAAACGAAATAATATTACTACATGCTGCGTGTTCGCTCTGTAGGTGCTGCACAGCTGACTAAAGATAAAGAATTTTGCGAGGACAAAATGATTATAGCAGTTAAAACTTCACGCTGCAAAAAAAAAGCATATATATTACCTTTAAATAAAAGGGAAACAGCGTTTGCTTTTTAAGGATTTATTTCAACAAATCGGTGTTTTTTTTAACAAGTACAGAAAGACCACCTGTTCAAACATCCAATCAAACCAGAATAATGACAAAAAATATATTTCCACTCACGTTACCTCGTTTTTTTTTTCTTCGTCAAATCAGATAATAAACCCCCAAACAAACCACTCCTTCTATGAGCCTTATCACTGTGTCATAAAACCAAAGAGGACTAATTGATTTCCCGCTTATATTGCAGAGGAATGACATGTGTGGAATAAGCAGGGTTACACGTGTTTATCTTTGACAATGAGTCAGTCTTTTTTTTTCTTTTTTCTTTTTTTTTCTCCGCTGCTGCGAGTGTAGTCTGTTTCGCGGGAAGATCAAGAAAATAAAATTAATGTAAGCCCGAGGGAAATGTGCATAATTATGTCAATTCTAAGAAACGTTATAGCATCAAAGATGCTTTTTTTTTTTTAAATCAGATCATTAATTCTGCTTTTCACACAGGAAAATAATGGTATGTCTTTCATTCATGTGTTTAAAAGTAAAATGTCATTTTATTATGTAGCAAATAAAAAACCTCCACCGACTTTCGAATTTATACAATTTAGTTATATATATATATATATATATATATATATATATATATATATATATATATATATATATATATATATATATATATATATATATTAGGAGACTGCATATTTGAGAACACAGTTTCGTTTTATTTCTCACTTTTACAAGGACAGGAAAACTTTGGATCAACTCGTCAAATCAGATGATGATTCTGGACTTTTAACTTATCTTCTGGGGGTAATAAATGTCTGTCTGACTCTTGAATATATTTTGTTTACAAATTACAGATGATCCTGAAAATTGTCATTTTATGGCATTAAGACGTAGGCCGGTGGTCTAATTACAAAACCTCGGAAATAGAAACAAGATAAACGCTTACGTACGGGTTCCCTGCCTTTCAGGTTTTTGCGCGTTTTTTGATGTTTGGTTAATTGACATCTGATTGTGATAACTGTTCACCAGCAAAAACGTAAAGAATTGCATTTAAATTTGCATCTAAATATATATCCTGGTTTGAAATGTAAAAAAAAAAAAAAGAATAATAATATAAATAAATTATTAAAGTTTATGGAAACCAATTTCCGTAACTCTTCAATGCGTCAAATAAATACATCCAGCCATTAAACACTTTTATGGCACTAGTTTTATGGAAGTGGCTGGAGCCATCCGCGTAAAAGTGACGCAAATAACTTTGCACCAAAGTTTTTACTTTAGCGCGCTGAGAACTTCAGCCAGATGCGCTGCTCAAAAGTGGACACTTCATTATGGAGCAGTTACATCTATAGACAATCGGCGGAGTGACTATTCTTACCTTGCAAGTTCCTTGGCATGTGCCCCTGTTCCCCATACGATCGAGTGAGTCCCAAAGATTCAGTCTCGACTTTGGGCAGCATGTCAGCGCTGCCGGCCCGAGCTGGAGACCGCGCACCGCTCGGCGGGACACCTGGATGTGTGAGTCAAACACACTTCGAAGTGTCCCGAAAGTTTTTTTTTTTTTTTTTTCTGTTCTGTTCTGTTTCTTACTTTCTGTCTCTCCCGCTTTCTCCCTCCGTCTTCCAAATTATTGGACCATGCTTTCAGGCTGATCCAGACCACTCAGACTTTCTCTAAACGTGATCGAAACGCGCATATACTCAGATACCCGATCGCTGTTACTCAACTTCACTTATTTACTTTAACTATCTGCGTCTGAGAGAAGGGAAACTACAATGCTGCTTCCCCCTTTTAAGGATTTAACGAGGGGCAGATGCGCGATAAGTTGGTAAATTTCTCTCTGCTAAATGAAAAACTGCGCAACGTCCGGATAGAAGGACGACGGCAAGTTTGCCTTTATCTCTTCCAGAATTCCTTAAAGCACGTCACCAATTAACACGAGGCTGTCAGAGTAACTTAAAGCCTTGAGTAGACAAGCACGCGCCGGCGGGGCAGCCCTCCCCTAAGCGTAAAGTCGGCTTCGGTGTCTTGGTCGGACTGTCTGGAGATGTGGAGACCTGTCCTCTTCCTCCTCCTCCTCCCCCACCCCCTCCTCGCGGCTTTGTTTACGCCCGTCTCTCCAATCCGAGGCGCATGCGGTCATCTGACATCACGTCTCATCGGTCCAATCAGGCAAGGAGACCGGGAAGTATTGCCTCAAAGCCCCGTAGTTCCACGGCTCTGAAATCTCAGCTGTTTAATCCCGTTAATGATGGACTTTAAAAAGCTGCATTGATGGATTGAGGTGGGGTGAGGGTGATGGGGGACAGGGAAAATAATGATAATAAAAAAAAGGTGATGCAACTGCAGACTCCCCATTAGCCCACGGTGTGCAGTCAGAGCGCAAAGGTATGTGGTGTAGAGCGTGTGAAACAAGCTGAGAAAAGCCCAGGCGTTCATCTGTTTCTGTACGTTTATTTCTTTTTATATGTATGTCTATTCTGTTGTCTGTGTCCTGTTTTATTAATCTGAAAATCTATTTTAGAATGTCCTAAGTATTTACTGTAAATAATGTATCAAATGTATAGCTGTTTTCCTTTCACAGTGTTCAAGTGTTCTGTTAAATAAAAAAAATAAATAAATCAGTTTAAGTGCTTGATTTTGTTTGCGCAGATTTGGAGAACAAAATGTGTGTAAAATTGGCCTGCAGTTTGAGGTGCCTTTGTGTACATATCAAAGCAACCTCCGCTCCCCAAGTTATATCGTTGTATTTGATTTATTACAAGCAGCTTAAGTGGATAACAGTCAGAGATCCCACTTTGGGTATTTCAGCTTTCCTGTTAAAGGGGTACGTCCAAATAGAGTCACCTGGCAGAAATGAGAGGCCCGCCCGCAAAATAAGGCCAGCTCCGCAAACACGAGTGGAACTTGTGCGCTCATCCAGATTTGCACTTGAGAGTAGAAAAAAAAAAAATGACTGGAACATCAAAAGGATTTTACACCATAATAGCCAGCTTATTTTAGAAATAAATGGAAATCTGATGAAAGGCGACATATAGGTATAGAGTATACAAAACTGCAAAATCACAGGATTTTTAAGTACAAAGCAACCTGTTGCACGAATAACTTTAACCTGTTATTTGTGCAAAGTCTCAGGGCTGAATATAAAAAGACTGTGGGCCCTTGTTGGAGTTTCCTTTATGCATACAACTTACAATGTCTTTCTTTTTCTAAAGAAAAGAAGTTCTTTCTCAATTTTATGCCGGGCTGAAACACAAATCAGTCTCTTTGTAGAATCCAAATGTTCCAGATGTTACTTGCTTTTCATGTTTTTCTTTTCCTAAAATAGCCTCACCTCACTACCTGGAATCCTGGATCTCTTTTGGCTTTCGAAAGCCAAAAGAGATTTAAATAGTCCTCCCCAAAGATTTGTGTCCTCATTTAAGATGAAATAATTTAATTCACTTTTCTTCAGTAGGTCAACCTTACTGTGGTCATTATTCATGATTATTTGTAATTATTTATGACACCAAAATCTCTGGACAAATGTAGGTTATTTGTAAACATTTGTGGGTAGAGTCAGAGAATCTCTGATAACTGCTAATGGGGGAGCTGTCATCAGTTTTGTGGGCTGGGGGTAGCTGAGCTAGGGGTGCAGGTCAAGTTATAAAATGACACAGAGACTGATAAGAACTTCTATGGCAAGCTAGCTTTAGAAGAATGATTAACTTGTATGGAGAAAAAGAGAGATGTGGCAAAAGGTAAGCAACATAGAGACATATGAGAATCATGAATATCGAGACTTAAAATATTCATTAAGATATGGCAATCAATGTGCATTTGACTTTGTATAGATAAAGACGTTTTATAGTTTGCAGATTGAGGTTGTAAACGTCAGAAAGAAAATGACAAACTGTTTTGCCTGGAGCAAGAATGAAACTTTGGACTAATCAGGAGTCATGTTTGATTGTGAAGTCCAGATTTATCTGATTGGCTCAAAGACAAACAGTCTTACTGACAATCACAACATTACTAGCTATAAAAAGTAACCTGCTCACCTGCAATGAGATAAAAAAGAATGTTTATCTCATTGAAATAGATTCTTTTATGTGTGTGCTAGAAGTCTACGACACTTGGCACCATGACTAGTTCTAAATTTTAGATTATAATCAGGATTTTTAGATTCAAATCAAATTGCACCTCATAAAAAAAAGATGTTAAAGCTGAATATAGCTAAAATTCCTTGGATAGTCAATTGAAGTTGTCCTCTATTGCCCCAGCTGGGACCAGTGCTCTTGTAGAACTGGTTCCTGCACCCGTAATAGATAATGCAAAATCATGGTGAAATGCACTGGCACACAGAATCTGTAACCAGTTGTCCTTTGGACCAATTTTATTTTGTACCTTAACAGTTTTATAGTAATAGGGAATAAAAAATTAAGGTGGTACAATTTTACTTTGAAGTGGTCTGGTTAATATGGACTTAAATCTAATTGCAGAACAATAGAAGTTTTCATCATGGAGAATCCTACAATTAGGCTCAATTAAACAATTCTGCAGAGATAGGGGCCATATTGTCTTAACAGCAGTTTTAAAAGACTCATTGCCAGTTATGGAACTGTCCTAATGGCTGTTGCTGCTGCCAAGGGTGGCACAACCAGTTATTGGGTTTAGAGATAAATTGATTTTTACCTTGTGGCCAGGCAGGGTAAGATAGTTTTTTCCCCCTCGACAAAAGAGATCATCACTTGAAAAAATACTTTTATTTACTCAGACTGTCTTTACCTGATAATAAAATTAGTTCGATATTTTGAAACATTTAAGAAACAAAATCAATCTGAATGGGGGCTAATGCTTTTTTTACTTAATTTTTTTTCTGATTGTTCCTCTACAGGAACAATCCATGTTTCAATCCAACCTTCGATAAAGGTTAGGATATTTCCAGTTCTTTTAACTTTCTTCTGTGCCCTCAGGTCAAACTGCTATTACCTGCTGCTCTCCGGGTCTTGGATGTAGACAGTCAATGGATTATTGGAGGAAATGGAGTCTGTCAACAACCAGTGTTGACATTTGGGTTCAGCAGATAAACCTCACAGAGATCAAACAAAGACAGACTCCTTTGTCAAGCGAAAGGAGTGTGCAGTTGAGCGTCTGTTTGTAAGGGTGTATGCGTAACTTTTTGTGTCAGAGTTGGATGTTTACCACTGATGATCTGAGGGCTGCTGATACTGTCTGAGAGGTTTGGTTATCTCAATATCACATGACTGAAATCTAAAAGCCCAAGTTGGTCACAAAGAGAACACTGTTGACAAATGTGACATAGTTCTCACTGTCTCAATCTGGGACAGGGCAACTATCAGTCATGTGCTTTAAAAAAATGGGTCTAAAATTGGCAAAACAAAAAATGTTATTACTGAAAGACAGCCATAGAGAAGTCAGATTTGCAGGGCACACATTAATACACTTATTGGTAGGTAACCTCTTCATGGATGGTTTCAAATGGAAACTTGGAATTGCACTGTGTGGAGTTGGATTGATTAGGGTTTGATTGCACATTTGCATTTTTTACCACACACAAATCATGTTATAAGAAAGCTATGACATTTCAGGGAAGAGACACATTGTGACTTTTATATAACTTCACGATCCAAAACTAAAAGTTAATACAAATATATTTAAAATAAAATTATACTTATTGTAGTTTTCATTTGGCTACACAGTGGTGCAGTTAGTAGAGCTGTTGCCTTGCAGCAAGAAGGTTCTGGGTTTGATTCCTGGCCTGGGTCTTTCTGCATGGAGTTTGCATGTTCTCCCTGTGCATGTGTGGGTTCTCTGGCTTCCTCCCACAGTCCAAAAACATGACTGTCATGTTAATTGGTCTGTCTAAATTCTCCCTAGGTGTGTGTGTGTGTACATGGTTGTGTCTTTGTGTTGCCCTGCAACAGACTGGCGACCTGTCCAGGGTGTAACCTGTGTCTCACTCAGAACGTTAGCTGGGGATAGGCACCAGCAACCCTCCCGACCCCACTGAGGGACAACGGTGTACAGAAAATGGATGGATAGCTTTCATTCATAGTGTTTGAGACAGAGGTCTTTAATGCCTTGCCGACTTTCTCTTCCCTCCTTCCTGTGGGCTTTTCTTCCCAATGTTCATTCCTTGCACATAACTCCAGCCAAGCTGAATAATTTCCTTCAGTAGGAGATGTTAGCAGAACATTCAGCTTCATGCAGATCTTGTTCTTTCATACTATTTATTTCTGCCCTCTTTCTGTCAAAAACATTAGGATGTTGCCCTAGAATACCCTCAATCCTAGAGATTTACTCTCTCCTTCAAATTCTTTCATCAGATGTCAATCTGATATCACTGTTTTCTACCTCGATCAAATTAGTATGTTGGAGGGATGGATATTATATTGATTATTTTAGTTACATTATTATGCGTTTTAAACTTTCACATTTTGTCACATTAAAAGTACAAAAAAATTATTGTATTTTTTTTGATAAACTAATTAAAGTTCTGCATAATTGTGGAGCGGGGAGAATATAGTCTTTCATTTTATTAACATGAGTTTGGATTTAACAGACATACAGCTACAGTACAAGAATCAAGAAATCAAGAAATTATTTCATCCCATTTGATTCCATCCATCCATCCATCCATTTTCCGTCACCCTTGTCCCTCAGTGGGGTCGGGAGGGGTCCATTTGATTCCATTCAGTTAAATAATAATAATAATAATAATAATAATAATAAAAAAACATTTACTATTATCTCACGCTATCTTGCATTATATTTACATTTCATTTTTAAAGGTCCTTCCGTACTTCCATTTGGGCAGTCAAAGAGCAAGAAAAAAAAAGAAGCTGTTTATTGGAAATAAATAAATGATCAAAACAGTCTGTTTCAAATATCTCTATATTATTGTGTCACAATTTGCTACCTAGCAACCCAAAGTCAGGTCCTGCCCCTCACCTGACAACCCAAGTGGAGCTCCACCCACTTCATTGAAGACGCCAAGCTGTAGCTGCAATGGCTGCTGAAAAAGGAAAATTATTTGTGTCGGCTGCAGTATAGAGAAAGGGTTCATGCATTTTCTTACAGTCACGGAGTACAGAATGTCGTGGCTTCATTTTACTTTTGCTTTTGATGTGTCTGTGATATTGCCAAGAAAAGTTGTAGTTTGCACAGATCGGTTTAGGAAGGAGTCCTTTGAAAACTACCAACAGTACATGACAGGATTTACCAAAAAGACTCGGACTGAAGGAAGGTTTTCTTCCTGCTGTTTGTCACACATATGGAGATGATGGCGAGGTAAGTATTTAATGATGTGTTGTGTGTTTTGCATTGTTGTTCTGCATGAATATTATTTGTCATAAGCTAATGCTATGCTAAATGAGGCCTAAATGGTGCTTCACGTTACGTTACATCTGAGCATTTTTTTTAAATGGTTGGAACTGTTGTAAACTGGAAAGTCTACATTGAGAAGATGCAGTGTTTGTGAAACATCTGGACATTACCAATATTGTCACTTTTTTTTTTTCATTTTTACATGTTGAGATAGGTGCTTCTCCTCTAATCTGACAAATATTAAAAAAGGTTGCATTTGTGGGGGAAAATTACGGAAGCGCATTGCTATCACGCAGGAAAAAAAAAATTTCGAGCGCTATCACGTTATAACGTGATACGTATCTCGTTAAAACGTGATAGTATGTCGTTAAAACGTGATACGTATGTCGTTAAAACGTGATACGTATGTCGTTAAAACGTGATACGTATCTCGTTAAAACGTGATACGTATGTCGTTAAAACGTGATAGTTATCTCGTTAAAACGTGATATGTATGTCGTTAAAACGTGATAGTATGTCGTTAAAACGTGATACGTATGTCGTTAAAACGTGATACGTATCTCGTTAAAACGTGATACGTATCTCGTTAAAACGTGATACGTATCTCGTTAAAACGTGATACGTATGTCGTTAAAACGTGATAGTTATCTCGTTAAAACGTGATACGTATGTCGTTAAAACGTGATAGTTATCTCGTTAAAACGTGATACGTATGTCGTTAAAACGTGATAGTTATCTCGTTAAAACGTGATATTTATCTTGTTAAAACATGATAATTTTAGGTCCAGGAAGTGGCGGTATTATGCTAGGCTAGTACAGTGGCTAACATGAATTGGTCAGGTTTCCTTTCATGTTTGGTCTACAACATGTAGAGATACGGATGCTGCTTTGCACTGTGGTTAAAGCCATTAATAGCATGCGTACTCTGAGCAGGATCCTAAACAGAACGGGACTGCACCGAAGGAAACGTCAGTCCGGTCCTCTAGCTGTAGCGGCGTTCCTGACTGGATCGAAGCTCAAGTTGGCTTCCGATTGTAGCTTCTGATTTGGGAAATGGCTAAAGGGAGATTATAACGGAGGCTCAGACGTATTTGCTGAACAGTTTCTGTTCAGATTTGTTTTAACAGTACACTTGCTGAACAACGGCAACGGCTGTTCGTAACCAAGCAACCGAAATCAACAGAAGGCTCGATAGTGGCAAAAGACAAAACTAGATCCTGTTAAGCATTCTTCAAAATAAAAGACTTCCTCTCTCCAAAATAAATCATAAATCAGCAAAAGCTGAATGGCCTCCTTTAAACGTCCTGAGAAACAATCACCTAATGATCGTGATTCATAAATCTCTACTCGGCTTGGCTCCAGCATCCTTAAACTTTCTTTTACATAGGTCTGTTAATTCCCATTCTTTACGTTTTAACAATATTTTTCTTTTACATGTTTCACTTTTCTGAACTGAAAAAGGGAAGCAAGCTTTTAGTGTGATGGCTCCTACAGCCTGGAATCAGCTTCAGTCTGAAATAAAGATGTCAAAGCTGGTTTCACTGGACTTATTTCGAGCAATTCTTAAAAACAGACGAGATTCTCTTAAAAGGTGTCACTGTTTTTAAATTCTTTTCTACTGTTTTACACTTCTGCATATGCATTAATTAATTTTATTTTGTAACCAGGTTGCTGTGTGTTGCAGACTTCTACCCAGGTCCCTCTTGAAAATAAGATAAGATGTGTATCTCAACGTGGTTTACCTGATAAAATAAAATAAATAAAATAAAAAAAAATAAAATAATAATATTTGTCAAATATTGGTCAACAATTTTTAATATTTGTCGACAAACAAGGAGCAAAGAAGAGACATCTCTCCTTTACCATATAGGTGACTTAAAATAATGTTTTCTAATGGAGACAAAGAGGGTAGATAAAGATTATTGTGTTGCTTTGATAAAATAAAACTCTGAACTTGAAGATAGTTATAGAAATATTTTGTAGGACTATCATGTTTGTTTTTAATTTCTTCAAGTTACATAAATACCTTCCCTGAAAAAAGATCAGACACTTTAGTTATATTCTTAGCAGTTTAAATCCTGCTCTACATGGATGAACATTACATCGGATAGTTGTTGCATTTCTCCCAAATAATCAAGTGTTTTTTGCCAGATCATCATTGTATTTTTCAGAAATGGGTATTTTGTTTGCTTAATTGACCTTTTCCTGCCTGATGAGTACATGTACAAGTCTATAGCCATAGAGATCCAGTGGGACACAATAGTAACCCATGCTGGGGGCTGTCTGGAAGTAAAGTAAAACATTGCTGCCCTGATCTGGGTTGAAATAACATAATAGGTTTGATAATTGTTAACACCCTCTGTCATATGGCAGATATAAGAGAGACAGTTTCATTCTCGGGCGTTTACCATTTAAGTGAAGTTGGAAAAAGTTATATTTAGCTCCTTAAAGAAGAAGGGGAGTGAGGAAATTGAAACTGATTGGAAAACATATAAGAATTTTGGCAATATTGTAATTTTTATAATATTGATGTGACCAATTAAGGAGATGAGTAGCATCTTTAACTATTAAACTTTTAAAGCTAACATACTTAGACACTTCTGATCTGGAATAGATTATTCATCTCTGATGCTACGTTGCATCACTATAAATCGGAATCTGAAAAGTTGTTGGCATTATTATCCCAGCTGATGGATCCTTGTAAGCCACACAAAAAGGCAGGTGCTCTAGGACAAAAAAGTGAAAGAAAACAGAAGGTTAAAATAATAACAAATATTGTAAATGTGATAGGAGTTTATTTCTAATGCATTCCAGATGCAAACATATTTTTAAATCTCTCATTGCTGAGGTTTCAATTCAGATAAAGATTTCACAAATCACAAACTAGGTTTGAAATATTCTGCCATTAGCGTAGATTAGAATAATCTACTCCAGATTTGAAGTGTCGATGTATGTTAGTTTTTAAAGCAGAACAAATTATTTCTTAACATTTATATGTTAAATATAATTTCCATGATTAGTTACTTATTTACAGTCATATGTCAAGTCATATGTTAAGTATAATTTACATGATTATTATTATTCACCGAATTTAACTTGATTGTACACAATTCCAAAAGGTGACGTGAAAAATAATTAAATTCAAAGCTTTCTGTATGATTTATTTTGGAGAGAGGAAGTCTTTTATTTTGAAGAATGCTTAACAGGATCTAGTTTTGTCTTTTGCCACTATTGAGCCTTCTGTTGATTTCGGTTGCTTGGTTACGAACAGCCGTTGCCGTTGTTCAGCTGGTGTACTGTTAAAACAAATCTGAACAGAAACTGTTCAGCAAATACGTCTGAGCCTCCGTTATAATCTCCCTTTAGCCATTTCCCAAATCAGAAGCTACAATCGGAAGCCAACTTGAGCTTCGATCCAGTCAGGAACGCCGCTACAGCTAGAGGACCGGACTGACGTTTCCTTCGGTGCAGTCCCGTTCTGTTTAGGATCCTGCTCAGAGTACGCATGCTATTAATGGCTTTAACCACAGTGCAAAGCAGCATCCGTATCTCTACATGTTGTAGACCAAACATGAAAGGAAACCTGACCAATTCATGTTAGCCACTGTACTAGCCTAGCATAATACCGCCACTTCCTGGACCTAAAATTATCATGTTTTAACAAGATAAATATCACGTTTTAACGAGATAACTATCACGTTTTAACGACATACGTATCACGTTTTAACGAGATAACTATCACGTTTTAACGACATACGTATCACGTTTTAACGAGATAACTATCACGTTTTAACGACATACGTATCACGTTTTAACGACATACGTATCACGTTTTAACGAGATACGTATCACGTTTTAACGACATACGTATCACGTTTTAACGAGATAACTATCACGTTTTAACGACATACGTATCACGTTTTAACGAGATAACTATCACGTTTTAACGACATACGTATCACGTTTTAACGACATACGTATCACGTTTTAACGAGATACGTATCACGTTTTAACGACATACGTATCACGTTTTAACGAGATAACTATCACGTTTTAACGACATACGTATCACGTTTTAACGAGATACGTATCACGTTTTAACGACATACGTATCACGTTTTAACGACATACGTATCACGTTTTAACGAGATACGTATCACGTTATAACGTGATAGCGCTCGAAATTTTTTTTTTCCTGCGTGATAGCAATGCGCTTCCGTAGAAAATGGCTTTTGTACTTAATTATTGTGCTTTTGGGTCTGCTTGGGTCAAAGATGTACGGTTGTATCACTGTTCATCTGCTTGTAGCAATTTTCATGTGTCTGAGATGCTAATGTAAACCGGAGTAAGGAGGGCTTGAACATCAGGAATAATGGTCCAAATTTAAACCAAATCTTAGGTCACACTTGACTGCCTCTGTAGACCAGAGCAATACATCAGCAATAAGAAATGGTTGTAAAAAATGTCTCAACAAACTGGGACCCAACAACAATTGTTATCAATTGAAGTTAGAGGGGCATCTGATCATTAATTCAGAAGAAAACAGATCTGATTACCTATTCTATTCTGGTTAATTAAATGAATGTACCAAAATAAAATAAACTGCACATTAAGATGGTTGTAATGACAGAAAAAATATTAATATTGAAGCAAAAATTACTTGAGTATTTTGTCTAGAAAAAGGTACAGTCCGTAGTTTGAAGTTTGCCCCAGCAAAATTTCCACACCCACTTCCTCTATATAGCAAAATTTAAACTGTGTCTTCACGTGAATGCACACAATATAAACCTAAGGCTTCACAGGTAAGATGTGAAATTAAATTAGTTCCTAATTTTACTTGGCACTTATTTCGAGAAAAGCTATATACCTTTAAAAACAAAGTAGAATTAGGCAACACAGGTGTCCAAGAAATGTGATTTGTTTGACAAGTTTACATTTTTCAGGGAACATGTATTTCTTCTCTTTCATCTTCGTTACATCTGAGGAAGTGGAGCGTAACAGCAGACAAGAACAGAAGAAAAAGAAGACATTCAGGTGGACGACTTTAGAAAAGGACAATGCGAGTGAGTTTGGAGAATGGCGAGGGGTGCACACCTACACATACAGTTCACTTTAGTATAAACATCATTCCCCCCGAGAATATCCAAGAATATGCTGCGGTAGCTATGAGTCACACAGCCTGACCAAATCTCCATCCGCAGACAGAAACACACACGCGCACACACACAAGATAATAATTAATCTGCCAGAATCTTGAGTCTGTTCCAAGCACTTCTTCACAGACTGCTGCCTCTCTGACCCCTGGCTTATTTCTGCTTTCGCCTTTAATGTGGGCCTTAACTACTGTTGGATGAAAGGGTTTTTTTTTAAAGAACAGGTCAATACCTGAGATATTGGATTCAAAAACTGGCATGATTATTTTATTTTTTTTCACAAAACAAACTCCAGACACTAAGGCCCATTTCCAGTTATGTCCATCTGTAAAAGGAATGCATCCTGGGACCAAGTGGGACACTTCAAAGACGAAATGTTTTCCTTGATCTGCATGATTGTGCTCCAACTATCCAACAATGTGATTGCGAAATACTGCAGCAGTATCTACACAGCCATCTTTTTTTTTTTGTTGCCATTTTTGTCACTTTATTGTTTTCCTCCCATGCTGTGCAAACACCTTACCATCTCTCACACACCCAAACACACATTCATGCAAGAAAAAAAAAAAAAAAAAGCCCAGAACAACTGCTAGATCTATTAGCGGGTCATGTAACAGTCATTGTTCATTGCTTCCTATAGGTTTCTATTTTCAAGAGCCAGCAGGAGCAACAATAGTGCTAAATAGTACTCTGACATTTAATTTGTAAAATAATAAACAAACCACATTGGTTTCGGATTAAATAAAATATCGGAAGGTTTCAGTGTTGTTTTTCTCTTTGTTACATAGTCTATATGTTCATGTTCATGCAAGTATATGAATATTTGTCATAAATAATAGGCATGCTTTTTTTTTTATCTCAATTGTTTTGTTTACAACAGATAGCTTCGGCGTCATTTAGTGAAGCTCTGAGGTGGAGGGTCCCACAGGGGAGTAAAAGTGCCAGAAACATCTGTGGAGGGAATATTACCCCTGCCATTGTTCTTGTAATAGAGGATCTGTTCCAGTTATGCTTCTCAAAGTCTCTGTCTTTGCTATTGAGTGGATGCTTGGCAGAGTCTCAATGGAGGAGATCGGAGCACATCTGTAGATGCTCAGGGTGATGAGCATTAAAGCTGTCACTGATTTATTTATTGATAAAACAAATACCCGGAATCGGAAAGTTCACACTATTCAGCTTGCTGGTACTGTGACAGCTTTCCTGCTGATGGTTTAAACATGTCAGCTGAGATAATGTGAGCTACAAATTATAGAGAGATTACTTTAAAAACTGCCAGCTGTCTTCACATAAAATTGAACAGCAAATGAACTCTTCCAATTTTTTTTTTTTTTTTGAAAAATCCTCATATTCAAATGTCAACGAAGTTCTTTCCTGTAAGTTTATTCCCATGAAAGATGACCAAATGTGACCCATGTTTGAACCAACAATACCATCAGCATGTAGATATTACACATTGGAGCTGCTTATAGTAAACCAAGGGTAAAACATGAAAAATCACAATTGTCAAAGATTGAACAAGATTTCCTAAGGGCAGTCATGCGTAGTTGGAATAAAATGTAATGATAGAGAGAGCATATCCACTCATTTCTGTAGTATGCACACAGAGAATGCACACATTTACATTCAGTGCTTCACAATACGTTTTCTGTGGAAAGACATATTCTGATAAGTTAATACAACATCACTGCTGGCATTGAATGTTGCCATATGGTGCACATCACCTCAAGCAAACCTGACTTTCTAGCTTAATAAAAAAAGAAAACAACAAAAAAAAACCTTTCAACTTTAGTTGCCATAAGCAAACAGGTGGGTTTTAAGTTGAGAATTTAAAGGCACTCAGTGTTTCAGCTGTTTTACAGTTTTCTGGAAGTTTGTTCCAAATTTGTGGTGCATAGAAGCTGAATGCTGCTTCTCCTCGTTTGGTTCTGGTTCTGGGGATGCAGAGCAGACCAGAACCAGAAGACCTGAGGGGTCTGGACGGCTGGTACAACTGCAACTTTATACCTTATATGGAATTTCTATTCCTAACATTTTGATGATCATTTTGGGAAAACTCAAGTAACTTGTGTAGCAGGATTAAATTTAAGAGTTTTAGACCTAAGTGTTTCTAAGTTTATCATAATCAATATAATTGAACTGCTTTGCTGCATAGACATTGCAATCTGGACAAAGAAAAACGATTCCTATCACAAGGCCAGTTGTAGCCACCAGGTGAGTGTGTGGTCATTCATGACAGACATACCGTTACACATACAAATACTCACACCTGACTCTATAAAATCTCCCCTCTGCTTATTCTGCTGTTTATCTGACTGAATCTGGTTATTGTGTGGGATCCTGAGTTCCCAGCTCCTTTTTCTCAGACAGACAAACACACTAGAATGACCGCAGGGTCAGTGTGCGGTTGGCTGTAACAGTCTCGACAGTGAAAAGAAAAAGGGTGCTAAGGAGGACGGAGGGCTCTTACTCTGTCTACCTTTAACACAGAAATACCTGTTACAAATGCCAGTGTCTGGTCGACTGGTGTCTGGTCGTGAAGCGGTCACTTGTGACAAACACATTGTATCCCCTCTGACTGACCCTTGGCCATTACCAAATATACACACCGATACACACACAACAGCTGTGCCCAATGGACTATTCCCCTTTCCCTTTTTCCAGCCAGTATCCCTTTTAGCAAACCTGCCATACCATTAAACACTGTTAATGACACAGAACAGCTAATTGGCTATCAATGAAATAAACTCTGCTTCTACTGAAATGGAATAACCCCATTCACATTTCTCACATTTGTACTCTACAGACAGCCTGAAGTTAATAAGTCAGTGAGAACTGGTATTTATATTCTATTTATCCGACTGAATATTAGGAAATAAATATGAGAGATTCTTGGAGAGACTCTTTATGACACGTGTTGAAAGAAACATTCTTAAAATAGATTTTATTATTCAGCAAAGCAAGGCAATATAAAGATAAAGACTGCTCATTTATTTAATGTATTTGTTTTGACTATGTAAACCTAATTACACTAAGCACTCCAGTTTGAAAGGCTAACACCTCTAATCAATGGCTCACTATTCAATTAGGGCTGCTATAGTGCTGCTTGTTTCTGCAAATGGCTAATAAAGTCTAATTGCAGCTCAGAGATCTATAAAATAAGGCAGGTGAATAGACTGTGAGAGCTGTTTTATGGATTTAAAACAGGTGATGGGGGTGGGTATTCTACCTCCATGATGAAGTCTTTCTCCAGTCTACTGTGCGAGTAAGTTTGCTTACCTCTCTGGTATATGATCTTTGGTGGCGTGCTTCGCTGTGTGTGTGTTTGCTAACCTTTAAGTGACACACCAAAAGAAGTGGTGATGCGCAGGTCACTTGTTCACTATGGTATCCTCTCTCTCTCTCTCTCTCTTTCACTATATATGTGTGTGCATGTATGTGTGCGTCTCTTACTGTGTGTAGAGGCTTAATGGAGAGTAAATACTGAGATCCTAACCATTAACTGTGGCATAATGGTTGGTCATGGAGACACGAGGAAACATTATCTGTAGCCAGTTCCTGTCTTTGACTAAAGGAATTTGCTCCTGGAAATTTATGTTCTTTTGTTCTCTTCCTTTAGTCTCCAAACTTTTACAAAGAGAACACACGAGAGAACTGAGAGGTGAGAGGTGACCAGGTGTAATAAGAGATTATATTAAATGCTGCATGATTTTCTTTAGTCGTGGTAAAAAGAAATTACTCGCCTTGTAAATTCTCACTCCATAATATATAACGGGTTTAATGTATTGTGTACCTATACGGGAATTTAGGGATTTTAGTTTCTGCTCTCAATTTAGTAGAATCTGTGGTGTGTGGATTTGAGATACAATTTAAATAACCTTTGAACCTGGTAAAGACCACAAATTCTTGTTGGCTACTCTTCCAAATGGGAGCCATGGTAGCCCAAACTTTGGTCACATCCTCTTCCAAAATGCATAGATATTAATGAGTACTTTTTAATTCAGAACTTTTCTAAAGTGTGGCCTTAGCATCTTTATTTAGCCATTCTGCTGTAGATTTTCTGAATAAAAAATGTTGGCAATGATTTAGTTGTCAAACAGATCACTTCGCATTTGATTGCGTATGCAGAGGTGTTTATAATCATCGGTGACTCAAAGAGGAGTTCTAGGGGGGTTACATATTTTGCAAAGATGTAGTGATCTTTTGGTTTACTCAAACATTCAGATTTTTTCCACTTTCGCTTATGTTGTACTTAAATAATCACATAGTGACATCTAAGAAGCTTTGCGTTGTACAGTAATGGTTAATTTAAAATAATATTTGAGCTTATATTCATATTTTACAGTGAATATATTACCATAGAGTGTGTGCCTGCTTTACAATGACTACACAGACAGACAAGAACTTTCTGCATCACAACTCGTCTGCAGTTATCTAACGAAGGTTAAGCTATGCCTGTTCTCAGCCTGGGGCTTACGCACAGAGTTGTCCAACTTGCAAACAGGATGCATCCATGAATTCCATCTTAAATCATCAGAATTTCATCAGAAATGCACCTTTTGAGTGCCTAGAGCGGGGAGGATTTAGTGATTTGTAGGCAACAGACAAACACTGAAGTACTATATTTTCAGCCTTGGTTTACATCTACTGATATTACCAAAATAACATATGTTAAGAATGTTTTCTTTAAAGAAGAATAGACGAAATATCAAACGTAATATGTCACATGGGTAAAGTGTGAGCCACATACGGAGACCTTAGTTGTTGATGCGGCCATTCTGGGTTGGAGTTCTGACCTGTTGACCTTTGCAGCATGTCTTGCCCCTCTTTCAGAACCCACATTCCTGTCTGACCACATTAAAAGGCTACTGGAGCCAGAATTTTTCTTTTGAAAAAAAAAAAAAAAAGCGTTATTCTTTTATAATACAATAATAATACCATTGTCTATTGTCTTATTATTTTATCATTATGATGTACAGTTGAAACTCGGTGTACATAATTTTTCCTCACTGTGTCTGAAGCTATTGGACCAAAGTTCTCTTGCTCTGTTAAAATTACCAACAATAATAAAATAATATGTCAGAGATTGGTTCATTAATGTCATGGTTAGTCTCATGATGCAAAATATGGCATCATGAGGAAAGGACATTATGTGGAAATACTGAACCAGCATTTAAAGACGTCAACCAGAGAGGTAAATCTGTGCCTGCAATCAGGCACAGTTGGTTTTCCAAATGGACAATAATGCTAAGCACAATTTCACCAGTTCTGTCTGGAGAAAACAAACCAAAATTCCAGAGCAGGTTGTGAAGGAATGTCAAAAACATTTGTTCATATAGTTCAATGGCATTGCTACCCAATACTTAGGAAAGGTATGTAAAAATTCAGAATTTGGGATCCAACATATTATTTCTCTCATTATTGTAGCATTTAGCAAATATAAATAATTCTGGTTATTTTAACTTGAATAAATCAAGAGAAGTCTGGTCTGATTTAACTGTAGACATTGTGAAAATTGTGTATGTGTCGTCTTATTGGCTGTATGTAAACTTCTAGTTTAAATTGTATATCCATCTGTTATATCTTATAGATTTTTAAGATGAGGTTTTTCCAAATTATGTATCAAGTTGGATGCCATAATAATGTGCCATATTATAGGTGGGCATGGCAAGAATTTATTATTTTTTTTTCCTTTCTCAAGAAAAGAGAAATCTGGTCAATGTGGCCTGCATTTGAATTTGGCACACTTTAATCAGATACCTACGTATAATCAAAATCAAACTAAGTGCTGACACAAAGTCACACCAGACACGTCAGGGATAAAGTTGTTAAAAGACACTCTTCTTCTGTTATGACTGTATTTCAGCAAGGTTAGGTTCTGAAACAACATTCCAAACTTTGAACTGCTAATGCAGCACTTTTCCATCCATCACCTGATTTATGGCACAGTTGTTACAAAATGAACATCTCACTCTTTATAATATATTTATTTGTAAAGAATATTGAAGATTCATTTTATTTAATGATGCTTTAGAAAGCAGAACGAGTATTAAGTATGCACTATTTTATGTTCACTTACATGACAGCAGTTGCTGTGATGCATTCAAGTACCTCTTTAAAAGGTCACTTCATTGCTCTTGACTGAAAATGCTGGAAAGAAAAAAAAAAACAGCCTTTAATGAACACAATTTTCTCAGTAAGAATGTGAGCTAAACATTGTCAAATTCTTCACAGAAACTAGAGCTGTAATTTCATCCATAACTGACCTGAAATATGTAGTAATTAAGACTGGCAAGAGCATTTTCTAACAAGTTTGGAGAGGGAGAAGATTAGGCTAGAACTACATTTTTTCCTCTCTTTTGGGTTGTTTCTGTCCTTCTTGTTTTTGTTTTTTGTTTTTTTTTGCTGGAGAGCCTGTCAGTCAGCTTGTCAGAGATATTCTGGGTTTTATGTTATGACAGTTGATAAAATTATCCATTACAACATTTAGTCATTGATGTGCTTGGGCAGTGAGAAAAGAGCTTGTCCCTGTTGGAGATAGTTTGGTTAGATATCTTGACCAACTTGTCATAATAGCAAGACAATTAGGAGATTTTTTTTCCCAGCACACAGGAATATATGGTATGCCACTATTTGATACATTGTATATTGTATTTGCCTAAATCACTCTGTGTTGAACAGACAAGAATAAGTAAGTTATAGAGGTATATTTAATGTCTTTTCCGGAGAGTAGAAACTGCTACTGTTGATATTTGTCATGCTGTATTGTGGACCACCCACAGACCTTAAGCATCACTGGGTGAGGCCTGGAACTAAATGAATTATGGTGCCCCTATGAGGCGGTTTTGTGGCTGCTTGGGTAAGGAGTGGGGCCTGGTTTGTTACACCTGCGAACTTGTCCCTGCAAACCTCAAACCAACTCCTTAATTTTGTGCAGAAGAAATGTCAGCCAGAGCAAAAATGACTCTCAGCTTACAACCCTAAAAGCTCAACAGGGAAATCAACCACATGTGGTTCATATACACATTCAGTCAAAAGTCTAAAAAAGAAATCAGCCAACGTTTTAAAGAATTAGGAAACTCTGGCTTTGCAGATGGATGTGAAAGTTAGAGAACTTTTGAGAGAACCGGGAAAAAGTCCACTGATGTGAAGATATTTAAGAGCCCCCTTTTTATGAAACCCTAGTGGACATAAATGACACTACTTATCTTCCTGACAATAGGTCTTTAGATGTTCCTGTAGGTTTGCACAGGTTTTACGTCATCCTGACACTGATACATGTGTCACCTGGTAGAATCCGTTTTTTGCTTGCAGTGGAAGGGTGTGGAGGAACAAGGAAGTGGAAGAGGAAAGGACGGAAGGAAGGAAGAAAACAGGGAAAATATAAAAGAAGAGAAAGAAGTGACCCGTCAAGCCCAGTCCATTCATCATATTGGGAAAAAAATGGCTGCTTTAGTCTTTTTCCGCTGACCAGCTAAAACATCCTGTGGTAAGCAAGTTTAAAGGTAATGTTTAAGTGCTTGTGTCATAGGCTTTTTTCCCCCCTGTTTCTTACTCCCTTTCCAAATGGTTTCATCAAATTGCCAGAATTACAAACATTTATTTTTTTTTTCTTCTTTTTATAAATATCTCAGTTTTTCCATTTTATGTTTTAATTAACCTTGGAAAAAAGAAAAAAAAAGCCATGTTTTACCTTTTCTCCCTCAGTATCAGTTTTTAATAGTACTTCATTGCTTGGAAAAAAATGTGTCCATTTCAGACTGGCACTAGCTCAGAGAAAGAGAAACTGCTTGCACTATTTATAGGTTGTGGTTAGACAGTGTCTCTGGCCCCATGTTCTTGATGGTGAACATTTGTGTGGAACTCATAAAAGTTGGCAAGCGGAGGACAACATTAAGGAAGACCTCCAGTTAGAGCGGTTGGGCTTAATTGGGCCTGAGGAAGATAGAAACTGTTAGCATTTTCCCGAAGGAGAAAACCATGCGTCAGTTCAGGATTAGCTGGACTGTATGTACAAGTGTCATTATGGGTCTGTTTTATTCTAAGCCAAACTAAAAGTATTAAAATATATGGTAAATATACTGTAAATGTTTTTTTGCATTGTTCAACAGTCTCTATAAGGGTGTCTTCATACCAGGATAGTATGAAGACATACCTGGATTCCTTGGAATCAAACCAGATCTTTGTTCACCTTTTGCTCTTCTAAAGGCAGACCAAACCACCTGGACAATGCTATATACAATGCTATGTATATGCAATAGCTCCACTTCAGGGGTGTAGTCACGGGTGTAGTCACAAGAGGTTGCAGGCCAGTACAGGAGTAGAAAAACTATATTCCAGAGGGAAAGATTATACAGCTGAAGTTTCATGACAGAGCTGAATTAAAAGGTTTTCAGTTCACATATATGTTCGTAAATCTTACGTGTAGGAGACATTACTTCCTCTCTTTGCTTCACTTTTTCATTTTATTTTGCTGATTGCATTACCCTCTAAGCATGACTGTTTGCTTAATTTGTGCAGGAAGTTCATCTGAACTCTGGTGTGAACCAAATAAACTGTTGTAGTTGAAAACAAAAGTCTCTATCCATTTGCAGACTATCCATTGTGAAAGCCTCATGGATGAGCTTCTGCACAGAGAGTGTTTCAGCTAGTTGCCATATTGCTAATGTGATGCAATATATATTTTAAGTTACACTTACAGCCTATAGCTTTCAAAAGTTGGCTACAGGCTAACTTTCTCATTTAACAACTCTCATAAAACCAGAAGGGGTTTAGGAAAAAAAATAATACATGTCTGACCTTCACTACTACATCCTGTAACTAATTTTTGTGTAAACCTTTTTTAAAAAATAAAATAAAAAGAAAAAAGCTTAGCAATGCTCATGTTCACAAAATTGTTTCTCTTGAAAATGTACATTAAAATAGTAATAAATACATATGGATGTATATTTACATTTTTCAACTTATTGTGTTTGATGTAAATGTATTTAGTTGTTTAAATGAAGTTGAAACACCATTACAGAATTTGAGTTTGTGTTGTAATTCCAAAAGTTAACGATAACTTGATATGTGTGTTATGCAGGTTTTGGTGCACAACGTCTTTAGGAATAGTCAGACTTGACAGCTCCACATTTCCAGTATGGAAACTTGGGCCAACTCTTTTTTTGTGTTGCAGTTGGTCATCATCCTGAAATGACAGAAAAGATTAAACTTGTTTCAAAGTTGCTATTTTCTGTTGCTCGTGTAATTTGCTCTTTCCTTCTTCAGCACTAAGTAGTATAGCATCATGCAGAAGCCTGTGTCTGCATAAACCTCAACCGAACCATCTATATCGCATACAGTTCCAAACAACATGCCATATGTCTTCACATTCATGTACAGTGTGCAGTGAATGATGGGCCTTAGTGATGGCTTGTCAATAAGCAGCATGAGCAGGAAATAAAGAGACCCCCGCTCTCCCCAGTAGGCACCAGCATAAAGAAAGGTTGGGTGGTGGGGAGAGATCGGGGCGAGCAGATAGATCATAGTAACAGCCAATAATAAATGGATCATGCTTCTATGTTTTTAAAGCCACTGGCAGCTGTATTGAATAGAAAACCTTGTGTGGGGGAGAAAATAGAGGTTTATTGATCAGAAACAGCATGTCAGATGGAGTGGTTGGGGTGTGGGGAGCAGAGGGGTGGAGAGGCAGTGGTGGGGCTGAGGCCTGTCATACTGTAGGAAAATGATGTTCTCGCTGAGTTTTCTATTTCACAGACAACTAGAGCCTAACCTTCTACATACGTTTCAAGCTTCTCATCCTCCACCGGTGCTGTGTGTACTCCCGAAACACAAATACACAGAAAAGCCAGGCCGCAGCCCTTAGGAGACACATTAGTCCTACTTAGAGCAGCTTTGTTGTGTGAAAGGCGCTGGGGTTATTCTTGGTTGTTTTTCTTTTAGCATTTTGGATAACGGTGAGGTAGATTCTCCATGTGAGAACACTCACTACCTCTGCAAACACAGAATTATCTAGCTTTTTATGGCTTTTTAAATACAACTGACAATGTAGATTCAAGTTTAAACTTTCTTTTCTCTGTGATTTGATCAGGAAAATGGTAGGCGCCATTCCTTGTCCATAAAACATTTGACATGCTGATAGTGTGGTGGTGGTTTGATGTGCAGAAATGGCTGTATTTATTTTTTTAGTTGCCCTTGCCAAGCTGGAATTCCGAAAAGGATTTTCTCTCATTTGTTTCTCCTTCTTTCCTCATATTATTTTTCATTTCTTTTCTCCCTCTCTCACACACTCCAAAACCCCAGTCGCATGCAGACTGGGTTCCTGACCAATTTAAACAGAAAGGTTGTCGGCAGCTAAACACCAGCTAGCAGCAATGCTGTGGTCTCTGCAATACTTTCTCTGTGGCCACACAATTAAGGATTTAGGTGTGGCAATAGGAAGAATGTGGAAATTGGATCCTCTTCGTGTACACCCTATAAACTTTTTCTGTTTTACCCTTATTATTTCCTAAATTCAACATGTTAGTCTTCCCGTTTCCTGCCACACTTTGTTTTACCTGATTCTTCAATTATAACTTTTTCTTTATGTCTTCTTACTTTTTATCTTAAATGTGCTCTGCTTTTTCCTTCTTTCACAAATGACTTTCTTATCCTTCTAGATTATTTAGTTCCTTCTCTACATCCTCTTTAGACTTTATTCTTATACGGTACATTGCAAGTGTTTGTATGTCTTGGACCTTTTTACCTTTATCCTTCCAAACACAAACTTTGACATATGTTACTAGAATTTTTACAAGAAAGAGCAACAGAGAGTGGTGCATAATTATGAATAGGCTGGAAAAAAGGCATGTTGCGGGTTGATTGGGGTGCCAGTCTTTCATGGCTCCTTCTTGGGGAACCTCGGCAGGTAATGGCATGACGTATGCTGAAGCTGGAAGGGTTTTCACAGGTGGTCTGTGTCGTTGTATGAAAGTTGTGTGCGAATACGAACAGTTCGCAATCTAGTGACTTTTACGTCAGTTGTTTGGCTTTGGATGAAGTATGATGGGGCCTTTGTCCTAATCCTAACCATTACCAGCACATGTCTAACCCTAAAATCTTAAACAGCACTTCTTTTTATGGGACTTGGGCTTTGGGCCGTATAAAGAGCAGTCAGTCCCCAGAGTGTAGTTTGTATTAGGAAAACAATCTTTACAATGTATTAAATGCAATGCCACACACGCACACACACACACACACGCACAAACACACCTGCATAGGGATCAAATGCAACATTTAGACTTTTATTCATTAATAATTTACCAATTGGATGACTTATAATGGGATTTAGTGGTAAACAAATACTGTGAATAAAAAACCATGTATCACTCAAATGGGCTAAAATTATGTATCACTAAATTATGCTAATTCAAATGGTCCCAATGAAATGCACTAAATTTACCTTTGAAATTAACTATAAACTCTTCCTGTCTTGATTCCACATCAATTCATCTCTGTGGACTGAACTCATTTGTTCTCCCCCAATCCTACCCTCAGTCAAAAATAGGAATGTAGGAAGATAAACATTGTAGACAAGGAAAAGGAGAGTTGGAATTAAAAGTCTGCTCTCTTAAGGCTGAGAAAAAGACAAACAATGGGACAGATTAAAACCAGCATAAAAGTGCAGAATTTAAAGTGGATCACAGTCTGGTTTAGCTTCATTATCCCTCGATGCAGGTAATCAGCATCAATAAATTTCCTTTTTGCTGGAACTCCAGACGTAGTGTAACAGTAAATTTCACTGAAATTAAAGTCTGGGTTTTTTAAAAACTCATTTCTTCTTCCAAGGTTTCAGTTTTTACAACCTGAAGTAAAGCTGCCAAGTCTGTCTGGAGCAAAAAAAAAAAAAAAAAATCCCTTGCCAAAATTGTCTTTTTTTCCCCCCACAACACGAGTTTGGCTGTGTGTATTTGGACACTACATGAATGTCTTTCATTGTCTTCACACTATCTTTCCAAATTCTCAGACATACTTCAACATGCCATCTGTAACCTGTGAGGCAGCAATGGGAACCTATCCATCACATGAGATCTCTTTGGGTCCTTCCTGTTACAGGATTTGTGTGCATGTGGTATGTGATTGTATGTGTTTTCAGTGTTTAAAGTCTGTTTTAAAAGATTTTACTGCTGATCTACACTTTATAGCTAATACAATATAGTGATGAAAGAATTTAACCATGGAAAATAAAATAAAAGATATCTAAAGAAATTCCAGCAGAGACAGATATTCAAAGATGCTGAACATAAAGAAACAATTAATTACATATTTGTTATAGACCCTATTGTTGTAATGACAGTAGTAATGTAAGTGATTGGTTTATGTGGGGATTTTTAAAGGTTTATTATAACTTCTAACCCCCCCCCCCCCCCCCACACACACACACACACATCTGCATCCCTTCAGGGGCATCATTATGCTTTGGCAATTACTTTCTTCTGCAGGGACATTGGTCAAAGTTGATGGGAGGATGAAAGAAACCATCTATAGAAAAAAATGAAATAATGCAACATTTTCTTTCCACTAACAAATATGGAAGGTTATTGAGCAAGAGTGTGCAGCTCTGCATGTCCCTCATTCAACTTTCAAGAAAACACATTAGAATGTTGCAAAAACCAACGGGCACAAATAAGGTCAAACTTCCCATGGATCAGTAAAGACATGTCTTGGTAATGTATCTCACTCCAAAAAAAGGTGCGAGTTGTGAAGGAAAGATGCACCAAATTAAAACATGTTGGCTTTGTTCAATTGCTTTAAGTTGGAACAGCTTTTTATAGTTATTGATTTTAGCTTGTCTTGTAGAGAGACCTTTTACTACAACTTAGTTTCACACTTTACTGTGAAATGAGGAAATAAGCACACTTTGTTTGATTTCCACAAATATAACTGAACCAAAATTGTCCCAAACTGGGTCTTCGTGGAGTGAGTTTTGTCCTGAACTGCACATTTCTTTTCACACTTCCAAGCTAAATGTTACCATATCCACAAAGGTGCAATAGAATAGCTTAAGGTTTTTTCAGCTATGATCTATTAAATCCAAAACACGAAATCCCACCGTGAGACCCACAAACTTTCAACCTAATTCTCCAAACTGTCACCAACTTATGATTGATGCTCTATAAAACATTTTCATTCATCACCTACAATTAACTCAATTATCTTTCCTGGGATTGGATGCCGACAAATCACAGTGGTCGATGGGCAGATAGCAATAGACCAGTGGGGGCATGTGGTCAGGACAATATGAGACACCAGACAGATAGAGCCATCCTTCATGCTAAGTGGGATTGTCCTGACAAGGGCTGAGATAGACTCAGAGGTGTTATAGACATTTTTGCCTTGACTTCCTCTGGCCTGATTGAGAAGGTGAAGCAGAAAGTACACTTGGGTCAAACAGAGGCAAACTCATTTGGATCAGAAGGAATAAAAAGCAAAATAGGTGAAATTGTGCTTCAGTTTTGAAGCACAAAATAAAATGTAGATGTGAAGATCTACACTTATATATATATATATATATATATATATATATATATATATATATATATATATATATATATATATATATATATATATAATTTTTTTTCATGTTGCCGTCAGTAAAAAGCAGATTAACAAGATCAATGAAATAGTTTACAGGTAGACTAAGTCTGAAAACAGTCTATGGGATTCTGTTGGTGTGAGTATTGGCATGTGTGCGTCTGTTTGCATATCACTGGGAGGCAACTCTGTTAGAGAATGACTGCCGGTATAAGTAATTACAATAAAAAAAAAACTACATAAGTTCTAATAGTTGTTTATGATTATTTATTTCCTAGATTATGAAAAATACTTAAATATCATTATTTTGTGGAGAAAAAATAGGGTTGCTAAGGGGAAAATTGACCCAGACCAGCTTATGACCTTGACTTAATAGACATTCTAGCAATTTATAGCCAAGCCTAAATTTTACCTATAAGAGGAGCATTTTTGCATGTCATTTCTCTTGACCTGAACAATAATGGCCAGTTTACTGGCTAGATAGCTTTTAGCTACTCTTCTGGATGACAAGCAGTTGAAGTCACCCTCAAAGGTGATATTTCAATTTTTGAGTGTTTTTTTTTTTTTTTTTGGGATAGAGATCTTTAACACTGTATGTTCCTCAGTATGTAACAAAACTAATATGTTCACGTACAAGCAGAGAAGGGAAAAAAGCGCTTGCCTTTGATTTGTTACTCTGAGACCAACGGCGCTGCAGCAACAGTGTAACACTCGTCACTGCTTGTGACTTTGAGCGGTCGAGAAAAAACAAACGGAGAAAACTGTAAGCAGCAGCGTAAAGACGAAACGTGGGAACAGACACAGAGAGGCAGGACAGATGAAAACACATGAGGTTCAGGGGATTTCCTGAGGTGATGCTATCAATAAGTTTAACAGGTCCTCTCAGTTTTACTGTCCCAACATAGGGTTCCCACCATGCTGCTACTCATAAAACACATCGACTCCTTCCTTTTCCCTGCAGACTGCAACGATGTTGACGGATGTTAATTTATGCTTGAGGATGAGATGCCTCACAAAAAGAGACACTTTGTTTTAAAGCATGTTTGAGAAACAAAGATTTAAACAAAATGAATTACAAGGCCATATTTTCTTTTTCTTTTTACTTCAACACCCCTTTCCCCAGAAATATTTGAAACTAGTCTGTGCGTCAACAAGGTTGGATTTTTAAATGCTGCCATACCTTTTGCATATCATAAAAATTAAACCATGTCATCTAGGTGTAGTAATCATCTGAAATCTGTAGACTATGTCGTGTAGTTGTCAAATTTGTACCAAAATCTGTATGCTTGGCTTTTGTTTTTGCTTATCTAGCAGCAGATACCACTACTCTAAGTGATTACAAAATTTGACAGATAAATCAATAAAAACTACAAAATATAAAACATAAAATTCAATGAATACGTCTTGATGGCAACATGACATGTTGTACGCTAAAATATTTATATTTTTTATTGCAAAGACTTTTGCTTATTTGTATGCGTCTTACCCTGCAGCAACACACTTTTGTTTTAACTGACAATTGCCACATTATCGAAGCAGCAATAATACTTTCCATTTGGATTTTATCAGCATTATTGATTTGTAGTTGTATTCAGTCAAATTTCACATACATTTTTTTCTGTTTTCTGAAAGAGTACAGAATAGAAAATAAAGATGACTAAACAGAGACTGAAAGGGAATCGAAAAATAGAGCAACTGAAAAAGTGGGGGAGCGAGGAGAAAAAGTGAAGGGAGTGTAAGTGAGGTTGAGGCCTGCGGTGGATTGTGGGCTGGGGCTGCTGCTGTCTCAGCATAGTGAGCCGACGGGTCTAGCCTGAGGTGATATGTTTTCCTCAGGAAATATCTGTGGAGGTTTGTAGATCTGGAACTGGGAGCCCTGCCGGTTGCGCTCAGCCAGGGATAGTGTGAGTGGGGGAGGCTGGGGAAGAACCGCGGTAAGGGCTAAGTGCTGCCCCAGGAAAAGACTCCCTTCCTGGGGTAAAGTGAGCCAGGTTCAATCTCAGAGGTCCAACATAACGTGGGTTCAACTATTCTCATTCAAGGTGTATGTGCTGCGGGTGTTTAGTGGTTAGTTGAAATCTGACACAAACCATTGCAAATTTGTTGCACAGATTATTCTGATATTTTTTGGACAAAGGGCCATTTAAAAAAAATAAAAATTCAGATGAACATGGGCAAATTTCTTTTTTCCATTATGCAACAAAAGTTAACAAACCTTGATTAATTTTTACTGAATTTCTGACTTTAAAGGATTATGCTATACAATGTGTAATGTTAAAAAAAAACACATTAGCAGATTAATGGGTAATGGATATCTTGAAATTTTACTTATTTTACAGTTTTATGTCACATGCAGTTTTATATCCCATGCATGCTCTATTTTCGTGTACAGACCGATTCTGCCAACAAATACAATTCTAGTTGATTCTTTTTGAGAAATAAATTAAATAAATTAACCACAAATAGTTGGTGTGAGGATGTCCAATTAAAGAAAGCATACAACTTGCAAACAGATGTTTTACATATTAAAATAGTACTACCAGAAACTATCAGATCCTTTGGGAAAAATAGCCTGTATATTAAATGATAAGTAAATGACAGGAATTTGATGATGTTTGAAATCAATTGTAGTGCTTGCTTCCTGACACAAAAAGTGTGCCTAGCGAATAAGCGAATATCTTACATGCCTAACATTATCAGTTGTATTTTATTGGTTTTTCATATAGATGGCATGCAATATCTAAAACATTCACAGGAGAAAGTGTCGACTGAGAAATAAAATGGATGCTGTTCTCTACTGAATCTGCTAAAAGATCCATTCTAAAACACCATCTGATAAACATATGCTTTATTTGGTGTGACTCCACATGAGTTGAGAGGATATGGACACGCATGTCAGACTTATAAATTGTGTAAAAAGATTATAAATCAGCAGAATCAGCATCCTGTAATTTTACTGTGTGCAAATTGCAGCAAATTACTCTGGAATTCATATTTGTTAATCACCCAGGGACAGTGGGAGATTATGTTTGTATTGCAGCCTTTCAAACATAATCAACCCGAAAAGGCAAACATATGAACATGGATGAATGTCAAAAATGATACACATGCAGACATAGACTCACACATGCAGACATAGACTCACACACACACAACATTCATTGATGGTGTTTTAAATTTTAGAAAATAAACCTTTTTGTCATCATACAAGAAACAGATGTGTTTCAGACTACCAGTATCCACCAATTTGTTATACAAGTACACCAGTAAAGAAGTTCAGCATTTAAGCACAGAATGCCATATTTAAGTATTTTTGAATGAATGAATATACCATATTTTGACTGCTTTCACAAATTTAACATGCATTTTGTGCATCACATGTAGTCTGTTACATGCTTAGTGTCAGGGCTGCACAGTGGTTTTGTTATTAGCTCCGTTTCCTTAAACCAAGAAGGTCCTGGCATGAGACTGGAGTTGGAGTTGTTCCACCTGAGGATGCCTTTATTCTCTCTGGGTACTTTGATTTCCTCTCATCGTGCATACATCTTATGTTGTTTGTGCTTTGTGTCTTTATGTTGCCCTTTCATACACTTGTGGCCTGTCCAGGATGTCCCTTTCCCCAATCACTGGTGGAGACAAAAATCATAAATCAATCAGTCAAGTTTATTTGTATAGCACATTTCAGCAACAAGGCAGGTCAAAGTGCTTTACATCATAAACCCCCCCAAAACAAAACAAATGCAAAAATACAAAGTCATAAAAGACACCACACAGTAAGAGTTACATTTTGTCAAGTGCCATTGTTGCACATCAAAATGTTGGTCAATGTTTAATTCATTATGATTTGAAAGCATCTCTAAACATGTGGGCTTTGGGTATAGATTTAGAGGAACTCGGTTTTTGAACTGTTTTGCAGTTTTCTGGAAGTTTGTTTCAGAATCATCCTAGCTTTGACCCTACAAGGAGAAATGGAAATAGACAATGGATGGATTTTTATTTAGTGTCAATTACTAGTTTCACAGGTGTGTTAGATCACATTTCTTAATGGAATTATTAAGAAATAATATGAGTTACATTTTATGAAGGATTATGCTACACAAGATAAGCTTTAGGTGAACTAGTACCATATCAGTCTGCTCGGTCATTAACACAACCCACCCGAACCCAGAGGGGAGAAAACATGAAACTTTTTACAAGTTTATTACGCTGTCTGCTTGCTGTTTGAGCTTAAACTACAAGTTATTTTCAGGCTGAATATTACCTTTTATATCTCCTCACTGCAAACATCTGCATCAAGAAGGTAAATTTTACAACTTTTAACAGCGTATCCAATTAATTTAAATTAAAAGCACTGATTTTTGTGAAAACTTGTGACCTGGTGGCCATGATAAAAGCATAATTTTCACACTAATTTCCCCATTCTTCCTTGTTTCTATGAGTTCCTAGAACAGAAAACATGTTTTACTTGTTGACGGGGTGTTGTTTATGCGAGTTCCTTTTTTTGAAATCAAAGCACATGGATGACTCAGTACTTGGCAAATACTCCTGTCCTGCTTAAACAATACCACCAGCCAGTAAATAGGAAACTTTTGAGAGCAGGACTAAAGGATAAGTTGGAATAATGGGCTGGTTGTATATCTGTTCAGTTATGGGTTTGCATGTGCCAGAGGTGTGCATGTGTAATATATGTAAATGCATATGTGCATTTAGTTTGTCCAGTACTGGTCCTTATCTCAGGAGAAGACAGAAAACCCAAGTTCATCTTGATGAATATATGCTCCAGTGTTTGAAGGAAGCAGTGTGTGTGTGTGTGTGTGTGTGTGTGTGTGTGCGTGTGTTTGCGTGCGGGTGTGTGTGTGTGTGTGTGTGTGTGGAGGAAAGAGGGAGGAGGGGGTAGTTATTTTAGAACTGTCCTGGCGGAAATGAGACAGAACCCAAAGAGGATGCAGATAGGGTTGTCAACTCATGCACACAAACAGACTCATGCACTTTAACAATTGCTTTATAACATGAAAAAAAAATGCAAAGCTACATTGTAGTTTGGTAGGATTTTTCCACAAACGACAAAAAGATTCTAATACACTCACCCACCCACTCACACATGAGGGAAACCCTTACGCTTCCCCACACTAACAAAGCACACACAAAGAGAGCCACTCTGCCAGGATCTGCCTTGCAATTTCCTCTTAGCCATAACACTCGTAAAGGGTTTCTGAATTTGTCCATCTGAGATAACACAGTTTAAAGAAGTGGACATCTGCTACTTTTCTAAATCAAAGTTTACAGATAAGCTGAAAAAGGCAACCGGTTTAACATTGTGTTTTATTAGGTGAAATCATTTTCTACGTAGGTGGCTGATATTCTTAGTTCATTCAGATGTTTCTTTTTATTTGCGTTGAGAGAGGGGACCATAAATCTCTACCAAAAAAGTCCAACTGGTGGAGCTTTTTCCTCTAAAAATAAATTGCTTCTCTTGCCAGAGGTGAGAGGGCTTCACGTGTGGTCTAATGTCTAGAAACGGCACTTGCATCACAGTAGGAAAGTGGGGAAACCCTTTTTTCAAAGTGAAAAAGAACCTTAAGTTCAGTGCTAAGGATACAGTTTTTCTGAAAGAGGAACAACTTTTCATGCATGGTCTGAAAATGCAAAAAGGGCAGTTATCGAGAGTATTCGCTTGCAGTCAGACCTTTGAGAATAATTCCCACCAGCATCTTTTCATATCCCATCCAGCATCATAAGTGGTGGTCAAACCACAATGTTTTCTCGGGGTGGTTGGTTACACTGTTCTCCACCCGTGGTTGCTAGACCATGGCAGGGGAAGTAGCTTGTTCAACATGTTTCCCTTCCACCAACGAAGTGTGTTCACTCCCTCTCTCTTCAATACCACCCAAGTGTTGGGTAGCGTATGACGCCAAGTGGAGGGAGGCAAATATCGTTTAGAGTGAATCTTGTGACATCACATGATTTACACTACTTCAAGTATAGGCTGCCTTGGTCCATGCCCCAAAATGTAATTCTTCCTCAAACAGTGGTGGTCTGTAATCTGGGAAGCATTAGTAAAATCCAGCCAGGAGCCAGAAAACTTTGGTCCTTGTTTCTTCAGAGCAAGACACATTAGAAGGATGACTTCCTGAATAGCTAATTCTCTTATTTTCTTTGCTATAATGGAATTTAGATTAGTTTGACTGATATTGAATCAAATGTTTGTGTTGTTTCTAGATGTAAATTCTTTTAAAAAAAGTTATGGTTAAGCTTTTTAAAGTCTGTGCAGACATCAGATTTTGTAAGAACAATAATCAGTTCTTATGTTTCCATTGACTGACTGATTTTCAAATGCAATACAGAGATGGCTTGATTGGTGAGAATTATTATGCACTCCTAAGAATCACCAGTCTGAGTCAACACTGGCTACTAATAACATTTCTGTAGATGTTAATTTGAATAAATAATATTAAAGAAGTATGATACATTACTGTCTAGGGAGGACTAAATCCTGATCTCAAGAGCTATAATCCTGCAATAATTAGATGCATTTCTTCTCCAACACTTCTGAATTAAAGGACTGAATTCCTTCACCAGCATGCCATTCAGCTCTACAAAGTTCTGGTAATGGCCAATTTGTTTGATTCTGGGATTGTTCAACTTAGCCAGAGTTCGTGTGATTCTAAAATTAATACCTTTTTATAGTGTCAGATGATAAATTATATTAACAGACCGTTGTACCTTGTAAAACTTTTTATTCATGCTCTGGTAACCTTTTTGCCTGCACTGTATGACTGAAAACTAAGGAGGGTAAGCACAACTATAAAAAACAAATATCACATATTTGAAAATTAGCAAGTTAAAATAAAAATCAATAAGAACAGCCATAGGGAAAAACAATCACTTTATTGTTGAAGTGACCCTATGGAAATCCAGCGTTAATTATTTTCATATGATCACAGATTAAGCCATGATGATGTTTTGGTATTTTTACTGTCACTTCAAAAGTTAAGCACTTTGTTGGTCATTTGTTTAGATTCAAAAAGCCATGCATACACGTTAACATCAGCAAGTTCCTCTGATTTTCCCTGGATGAAGATGAAGCCACTGACCAGATCTTACAGGGATCCCAACAGAGTGCAACCTATTGCTTAGAGCGTTTATATTTTCCTTTTTCTAACCTGCAGTTCGGTGATGCAGGCTTTTTAAATTTAATACCTACTTAAATGAACCAAACTGTGGCATCAAGAATCCAATTAATCTTGTTTCATTAATGTTACATTAAAAATAGAACTTGTCTCCATGTTGATGATGATATATCAGTGTAGTCAAATCAATTGATATACTATCTAAATATAAAAAAAATAATAAAGGTCTGAGAGTAAACTAACATAAAATGAGTTAGAGCTATTTTAGTTGTCACTTCGTCATCATTCAAGCCGCATTAATCACTAACTCCACTGCACTGAAAACACGACTCTTTTTATTACCAAGAATGCCTGTGACCTCCATACCACAGCTCTGGAGATGGAGGTAGATTCCTCTTATTTTGATGAAGGAAGTCAATTAATTCATAAATACTTCAGCACATTTACAGTAAGGCAAGGGGAAGATGGCTATTGATTGATCCCACTAACATCATAGTCTTCCAACTCCAGCTAAGCAGAGTGCTTTAATGAGGCAGAAGCTTTTCTTAACCACGTATGGTTTAGTCAGAAAACAGATAAAAACATAACGATTTTTACCCATGCATGTGGGGGGTTTCAAGGAGGTGTTTGAGTATGGCAATCAGTATTCACTGGCCATTAGTGGTCATGTTTCAGCAATAAAATTAAAACGTTAACATTTCTCCCCCCTTAAGGTTTTTATTCTACAGTCAACAGCTGAAAGAATAAACCCGCCAAGTAGAAAACAAAATGGAAAAAGGCTGTAATGGAAAGAGGGAGAGGCCAGACAGCACCACATCCCCCTGTCCTGACCTTAGAGAAAATTTTGTGAAACAGCAAAAAAAGGTGACCTCATTCTTGTTGTACCAAGGTGGTCACACTATAGTGACCCGAATAAGACCGAGGCCATTACAGAACTCAGCATTTCACAGGAGTAATTTCAACGGACCGGCCACAACAAGAAGTGATGATTCAGAATTTGTGAAAAAAGGTAAAAAAGTACTGCAGAAAGAAACAAAAAAATTAGAAGGTCCTCATCATTTTTCTTGTCCACAAGAACCCAGCCTCCATATTTCATAGCTCCTTGACAAGGAAATTGGTAATTGGACAAATTAGTTTCAGCAGAGGAGGATGAAACAGTTCCATTGGAAATGGTTTTCCTGTCAGGAAAGTTCAAGCTGGAGCTATTACTCCTACTTAGGCTTATGAATTACCGGCAGCCAGGCAATATCTCAATAGAATAAAATATGAATGCACTTTGAGGCCAATTTTATGCTGTTTAAAAACCCCACTCAGATAAATGGGCGTGTGAAACACTTCTAAGGCCGACTAATGTGCAAAATATTGAGCTAAGTAATTGCAGCAGTTTCATCAATATGTTTAGGAAAGTAGATCATTACAGTGAAATGTGATTAACAGAGAAATGATAGGGGTGGTGTGGTAAAAAGGCATTATAGGGCATAGAGGGAAAATAAATTAAACAATATACACTGAATAATTTACATAGGGCAGTTTATTGTTGATTAAAAATTGAAGAGAATTGTGTATAATGATTGAGCGTGATGCATTAATGCCAACTTTAGAGAGTGTGCTAAAAAACATAGAATGTGCAGCCTCTTTAGTAACATGATAAATAGCAAGTAATTACGGTAATGCTACTATTTTTGTAGCACGTCTAGACATGAAGCTGCAGGTTCTTCAATAAAATTATATAACATACATTACAGAAGAAAAAAAAAAGCGCATATCATTTTATCTTACTTGGTCATATTTCAGCATTACCTTGAGTAGAGGAAGGAATGTCTATCAACATGGATTTTAGTGAATAAATATACAAAGAAAAAGTGTCTCACACCACAGATTGACGAGTTTTGGCTTTTACTGAACAAGCAAACACCTTAAGTAATGTTGATAAAGCCTTTCCATTTTGCAGTATTATCAAACTTGAAGTTGAAATTTGATTATTGTTTATGTGGCTCAACAGAAAATTAAAAATAATATAACACAAATAAAAACATGTTTTCAGTTCTTTATTCAATATAGCGGGCTTTACTATTAATGAATCAATTTGTAAAATAAATACTAGTGACAAAATTATATACAGTAATCTTGACGGATAAGTGTGTGAGTTTCTGTTCATGTATGCGCTTGTGTAGACAGGCAGGGGCCATTTGTTCTCCTCAGGGCCTCCTGAGCAATCAGTCCGTCAACGCAGGTGGAGCCTGGCTAATTTCCCACCCTCCTCTCCTCCATCTCTCATTCCCAAGACTGATGCTTTGGGTAATAAGGCAAATCAATACACTTCCCTACAGCCTTCCCTGTCCATGCAGTCCCAAGACGTTATCAGCCATTTGTCATTTGGAACACCACTTGTCCTTATCAGGATATCTTTTTTAGAAGTGAAGTTTCCATCCCTCCTCCTTCCCCCCCCCCCCATGCAAATTAAAGTCTCCACAAATTGGAAAAGCAAGGAGGACACAGTGATAGTTCTAATATAAATTACAGGTGTTGACAAATTACATTATCTAAATCCTCACACATGTGTAACGAGCCTGGCAAGTGATCACCTGTGACTTCTGCTGTATGCTAATATAGAAACACAACACATTGTAAAATGAATTTGTGCACCACATCGGCTTGCATCCAGAGGCCCACACCTTCCAAAGAGTGATGAATAGACACCAGGGTGCAGTGTGACAGGTTACACATGCACAGCAGTGTCGAGATCTACACGGAGAAATTAATCAGCAATGACAAATGTTGATGGCTCCTCTGTCCCAGCTCACAGTTCAGTGTGCTGTAATTTTCCCTGTATGATTACCCCAGAGTCCAAGAGGCAACTGGCACCCCCGTTTCTTAATTAATTAAGCACTGTGCCGCGAGGGAAGCATCCCCATCCACTCTGGAAAAGTACATGAACAATATTATATTGGTAAGTACTCTACTGTAGTATTATCATCTGCTGTTTAGCTCGTAAGATTACTTTGACCAGAAAAAAAAATAAATAACTGTGATGAAAAATATGTGTTAATTTTTGAAGAGCAAATTTCAATGTACATTTGTTTTATAATTGGTGACACACTTTAATGCTTTATGTTAAGATTTTGTGCGACATACCAACATTAGGTTGGTCATAATTGTAGACCTGAAGGAAAATGATACGTTGTTCTAAAAAATTATTTACACAAAGCAATCTGAGAAGTGTGCCATGCATTTGTAGTCGGCCCCAATTAAGTTAATGCAGAACCACCCTTTTCTGCAATTAAAGCTGTAACACGTTTGTCGATTATAAATCTAAAGACTACAATTTTACATATTCTTCTAGAAAAATAGGTCAATCTCAACTACACTAGAAGGAGAGTACCTATATAAAGCAATTTTCAAAGCTTGGCACAAATTCTTAATTGGAGTAAGGCCTTGACTGAGTAGGATTTTCTATCACAAGAACGTGCTTTGATCTATACCATTCCATTCTAACTCTTGGTGTTTGTTTGGGAGTTTTGTCTTGCTATATAACAAATATCTGCCCCAGTCTCAAATCTTTTCAGCCTCTACCAGGTTTTCTAGAAGCTGACATATTTAGCTTAATCCATCTTTCTATCAACTTTGACTAGTTTCCCCTTCACTGTTGAAGAAATCTTTCTCTATTTGTATATCAGGGATATGTACACTTTTTGATGTACTTTTCTGTCACTCGAGCAGAATGCAAAATCTCTCTGAAGACAATTTATAAAATTGTTTTGAGAGGAATACTATAAAAGCTACATTATTCTGCTTGTAAGTCTTGATCAAAATTCTGTCAGCATCCTTCCCCAGCAGGTGGAGGTAAAAACCCAACATTTTTCCCCAAGACTTATTTGGTGGTAGGGGGTAATTCATTTCCAGGAAGAGACAAAGCAAAAGGAGGTTGACAGTTCCCAGTGACACCAGTGACAGTGTTTACCCCCAGTAACGATCGGCTCAACTCCAAAGATATGGGAGTCCTTTGATGGATAACTAATTTATCAGAGGCTGACTTTAGTGAATAGAAAACGATGCCACAAGTGGGCTTGTGTGGGATAACCATCAGAAGGGAGTTGATGTGTATTGTTTGAAATGTTTTTCACATAGCTACAGTTTTTCTTTTTTTTTTTTTTTTTTTTTTTTTTTTTCCAGTGGAGTAAAATCATGAACTGAACTCAAAGTTAAAACTTTCCATTCAGGTTTTAATTTAACTTTTAATTCTTCCTTGAAAAAAAAAAACAAAAAAACAGTAAATCCCAAAGTATTTATACAGACCTGGGGTCTGTGTAGTCTGCAGAGTGTAACTTTCATCATCCAGTTGTTCCAAGGCCTCCTAAGTATTGTTTTTTTGCTGTTCCTCTCTGGTGGTGGACCCCACTGGAAAACAGGTGAGGCAAAAACAATCATGTAATATCCCATTACTCTCTCTGCATGTAAGAAAAACAATCTGTTTGCATCTTTCAATGGTAAACACAGTCCCTACACGAAGGCCCACTGTGAATGTTGCTCCGGAAACAAAGACATTGTCGGGGTCAGAGCAGGAAAATAATAGACAGGGGCCAACGAGTATTGGAAATTGGAAAACAGCTCTCTCCTTCCTTTGAAAAAGTCCTGGCGATGAAAATATGTAATATAAATAAAGCTGTGGATGCTTTGAAAGCCAAAGCCTTCCTTCCTGGCCTGGTACTCTGCGGGGGGAAACACCCACTTCTGGGCTCTTGCTCTTAAATTCCCAAAGACCACTCTGTCATCAGGGTCCCAACTGCTTCTCTCAAACATGCAATGGCCAGACTCACTTCCCAGTCCTGCTCTTTCTACTGCCCAGCTCTTAGTCACTCTCTCTTCCAAATTCCTTTAATGTATTGCCCCTCCCTGGTGAACTTCCCTACCAGTTTTGTTTCCTTAAATGCTCTTCAAACAAGCTCCAATTATTTCACTTGTGAATAGTTAAGGGGGAGTCTGTGTGAAGACTCAAGTCTGTCTGTCCGTGCATTGGAGTGCTTCTGATATTGGAATCTGTCTAGCGGATACTAGGAAAGACATGATGACAGATTACTGGCTGATTGGTCACTCTTATGGTGCTGATCATTAAAGGACAAACCATTGCAAAAATTCAGCGTGCATTCTATTTGACTTTTCAGACTTGCAACACTGGTAAGAAAAGCTCTGTGGCACACTGTTGGGGAAACAAGAAAAAAAAAAGAAATCACGAATATGAAACCTAAATAAATTTTTAGGACCATCATTACTATTTTATAGGTAAAGGAGTCTAACGTTTTGTTTATTTGTTGATATTTTTTTTATATGATTCTTTAATGTCAAGGTTTTTGTGAGTATTATCTCACAAAACCTTGGAGAAGCAGCATTCTCTTTCTATTCTCCTCTAATTTGCAAACATGACAGATAACTCCGAAAATTGGAGTTCATACATAGTGCCAGTGTCCACAAGAATGAGGGGCGGGGGGACAATAGCTTATTTTTCCAATTGCACAGTAAATAGGTTTTTAATTTATTATAAATACATGAATGTCTATGTAACCTTTCAACTAAAATAACCATGTTTATTAATACAATTATGCCGTTTGCTGTTATCATTCTACCATACATCAGTGTTCAGCTCTGCACTGCCACACAGGTGTAAATATCGCTTAAGCACCTTAACGCTCATGTTGTGCTTAAAAAGCATGTTTTGACATGATGACAACAGATTAAAGAATTGTAATGTTTAATCAGAGGACAGAGGGCACAGATACCGGAAGTGCGGGATCCCTTAAATCGGAATAATGAAGTCGGCCACTCAAAGGTAAAAAATAAGTAACATAAACAGCTTCCAGTTTAGGGTGGACATGCTGAAGTCACCAATGTATATGCTGTGTTGTGCATTTATAGACAACAGTTCAAATCACTCAGCACTACATAGAAAAACTCCTGGATCATACATCAAAATTGGTTTTGGACAAAACTGTAGCCTTTCAGTGACCCTCGGTGGAAAAGTCTCTAATAAAATCTTGGTCAAAATAGAGAATGGTTTTTCTCTGAGAGTTGTGCATTGTGATCTATCTGCTGAGCTGGTAAATCTCACAGGTCAAGGTGAGTGATGTGCTGGCCAGCCTATTGGTCAGATCTCAGATGAACTTGGGGTTAATTACAGCTTTCTCCTTTGTCATTGTTTTTCTCCTTTCCCCTCTAGATGCCCATTGATTACCTATGTCTCTTTATTTTCTTTTCTGAGCTGTGCGCATTCAACATGTAAAATAAAAATAATCCATCGCTAAATTTTTACTGATTCTAAATAAAAAATAATACTTTAGCCTTTCTGGCCCATACTATTGGCCTCCTCTGGCTTTTTTTTATTTTTTTTATTCTGATCTAACCAAAATAAAGGGGGTCAATAAGGACAATAACTATCCAAGTCCTTTAAAGTTTCATGAAAGAAAAAAAAAAAAAAAAGCATGACATTGTCAGCATCTTGGGCTGACCAAGTGTGAGGAAACGCATAGTAATCAACTGCAGAGAGCAAAAAAAGCTTCGTGAGAAACAGACATAAATAATGGGCCAGGAAATGGGAGATCAAAGCGACGGAGTTGGGCCCCTGTTTGTTTTCATGCTCACCCTGGCCTGGCAATAAAACACGCAACAGCCGCGCTTCAGAGCGAGGGGGTGATGTGAGGAAGTGCTGAAAGCGGTTACGTCTCATCCTGAGCATCCCGTGCCTCTATCCCCATGTCAGGGAAACGGCGTCAGGTACAGCACTGTTTACCAGGAAAAGGGACAAGTCGCACAGAAACGTTCACATCAGAGAAGCCATGGGCCATCTTGTTAATGGGTAGTATTTATGAACCAATAACTTCTCGCCATTTAATGCTGCAAGTAGCAATGCCAATTTGTGGAACAGAAGACTTCTGTTAGCATCAGCACATTTTCCCTCCTTCCAGGGGCTGAGGTGTCAGTCGGTTTCTTGGCACAAAATGAGTACAACTGTGACATCAGAAAAACAATGCAACATACACACTCTTTCTTTCTGTTTGTGGGACCATTTAGAACTTGGCAGTCAACTCCACTTCTCATTAAAAAGGGACTCTCTTATGGGGAAAGGAAAGGGAAGCAGTCTGCACTTGTGTGGGGGTATGAAATTCTAATAAAACGATTAGTAACGTACAAGGGTGTAGGAACGAGTCTGTCATTGGGGGGGACGCATATCGGAAACCTGACAGATCAGTAAATAGCTTGAGCAGAAATGTCAAACAATTATGCCATCAACACATCAGTAACGCGTTACTCTAATCTGACCCTTGTTTCAGTAACAAGTATTCTAACACGTTGCTATTTACAATCCAATAATCAGATTAAAGTTATGCAGTATAATGACTGTCATTCCAGGATGAACACTCACTTTAGCATTTGCCTCACAACTAGCAAGCTAAATACTCTGGTAGCACAGAGCTGACCAGATTCTGATGTATCTTATTGGTCAAAATGCATTGATATAAATTGACTGGCAATTGAACAGGTTCTACTTATTTCTAAAACCAAAGTAGAAAACAGCTCATAAAATAAGACACAACAGTTTTAAACCCAATACAGCAGTTTGACCAACAAAAATAAAATCTAAAAAAACAAGTTTTGTTCTTGAACATCTCTCTACATCAGTGCAACAGTTTGATCTACAAAATAAACAAAACTTATACTTTTCACGTCTAACAGACACCTGAGCTCCTCACTGTTAACTCAGTCTCACTTTCCAGCACTGCATTCAGTAACTTACCAAAGATCCATGAAAAACACTGAGGCAAAAAGACTAAATGTTTTTTTTTTCTCCTGTCATTTTCAGCCGCAAACATTTAACTAAAATATCTACAGATATGTGTTTCTGTCTCTGCCTCCCTTTGACTCTCTGCAGCCTGATGTTCCTGCATGGATTCATGGATTTACAACAGACACTACAGTGATGTACAGTGTCAGAATGTGAACTAAATATAAAAAGTATGTGTTTATCATACAGAATGAGAATTTAACTTAATTTTCAGATGTATACATTATTATACATCTCAACTCTATTAACTGTGTAGCAAAAATTTTCACTAATTTATTTTTAAACCTCTCCTCAAGCACTTTTCTTATTGTCTTCTAACCATTAACCTTATGGTGTGGAAATAATGAAAAAATATTGAAACGTTGAAAGAAATCAACCTGACATCAGTCTCCTCCTGTTCTCCTTTCTGGTTCTATTATAATTAATATAATTTTTATATCTTCACACCCTGAAACGCCAACTGGCTCTCTTATGTCTTCCCTGACCTGCTCCTCTCATAATAAAATAGTTTATTTAAAAATTAAAAACAGTTAATACATATTTCAATAAACTAAATGAAGACCTCACCAGAGCTTCTTCCCCTTTCTTCAACATTATTCTAGCACTGCTGTTCTCCTAAATATATAATATAATATAATATAATATAATATAATATATAAACACATGTTAAGTGGTCGAGTATGATCAGGTGTTGCTCAGTTTGCTGCTGTTTCAGTCTAAATCATTGTGACTAGACTAGCTAACTGTTAAAGTTAGTGGTAAAATTTTGGACATGTGACTATTCCAGAATTTAAACAGCTAAACCAAAAAGATTTAGTTCTATATATGAAAGTAAACTGACAATAAACGAGCGATATTCATGGCAACATTCCTGACAGATCGTTTACCTCCTTCAAACGGAGTTTCTGACTCCGTCTGCTGCTGCCTTTACTCTGAGCCGTTCAGAGGGGGGAGGGGCAGGAAGCGCTCTGCTGAATGCGCTGTTATCCGCCTTCAAAATAAAAGCACGCGAGTGGAAGATTTTAAAATTCTTCGCAACTGCAGTGAAATTATTGGGGGGGACGAATGTGGCTCTCTCCAATATTGGGGGGGACATGTCCCCCGCGTCCCCCCCGCTTCCTACGCCCATGGTAACGTATATAATTATCCGCCAAGGAGCTTTCGTGTAAACCTTGTGCTAGATTTAAAGCTTTACTTTAATCTTTTAATATTTTTACCATATTGTTTCCAACTGGAAATAATATTATTGTTGTGAAATTGACTAGCCAAAGTCCCAACTTGACTTTGACAGAAATTCTGAGGTGGAAGTTCAGAATATAGCGTTGGCAAGTGGCGTCTCATGTCCTTGATGAAAATAATTTTAAATCTAAGGGGAGTTGTTCACATCTGAAAGTCTCGTAGACTTAATTTAATTGGCGTCCAAAGCTGCAAAATTTGCAACCACACCAGCAAAAATTTTACCTGGTATGATTTGCTTTGACATTTCACTGCATCAAATGGACCAATTTTTAAAAATAAAACCTGTCCCCCTTGCCTGTGGTGGCGCTGCACCAAGAACCATTGGAGGTTCCCACATACAAACCTCTGAATAAGATATGAAAACAACTTCCTTCTTCACATTAAGAAAGTTACGAATAATTTTAGGCTTAGCTGTTTCAGTTTAAAAGAAAAAGCCCCTGATAAGACTTCTTTGTACAATTGCCTTTCTATCAATGCACCTTAATTTTTACATTCAGTTATAACTTTTGGAAATGGTAAATTAAAAATATGTTTTGAGTTAATATTTCAGTTTTCTATTAAAATAAATGATTTTCAAGTTTATCAAAACCAGAGTGAAAAGGTGTGCAATCTTGCTTCATAAATGTTTTGCTTTCTGTCTACTGGACTTATCAGTTACCTCTAATACTAGTGTCTTACATCTGCTGTAGTTGAAAGCATTGTTTACAGTAATGTCAAGTAAGCATGTTAGCACTCATTTTCTTATGTCCTGTGATTTGGTGAGCTCTGAAATCAATACCTTTTTGAATTCCTACTTAACACTGACCTCTGTCTTTTAAACTTTGTTCCTGCTGCATAAAGCATAGGAATCTTCAGACTCTGTTATTTTGGCAAAATCCTGAAAGTTTTACTTTTACACTTTGACTTATTAGTTGTAGGCAACATATCATGTTTTCCAGTGTCATTTTTTTGACAAACAGCCACCCTCTTTTTCCCCAAGGAAAATATACATAACTCCTTGGATTCATCCAAAATAACAATAGACAATTTTAAGATAAAATCTAAAACGTAGATTTGCCATTTTGCCATTACCACTACATTCAGAGCGGGAAGGAGTCAATATCCATATCAGGCAACTGGATTTGTCTTACTCAAGTACTTTAATTACTGGTACAAAGCAATGCAGGTGAAGATCAGGAGTGGGGGATGGGGAATGGTGAGCTAGATGGGTTTTACAGGGAACTTATTGACATCCAAATAAATTCAAGTTTGTGGTTTTCCTGCTTTGCAGGGATCTCACACCACCCCATTCTGTCTACTCCACTAATATTGATCTCAACCTCTCAGTATTTTCCAATAAAGCTGATTTCATTAGTTCATTATAACAACAATTGAGGCATAACTGGCTTCCAGCCATGAGAGAGACTGTCTACGCTAAACATGCCTGTTCTGAAGATGGCAATGATCACTAGCATAAAAGAAAAGCCTCTTCTGCTGTTTGATTATGAATAGTTAATTCTAGAAACATCATTTTAAAATACCACTCATTTATTAATAAGAAAACAACTAAAATACCCCCGGTGGATGTCATAAGTCTGATTTGTTACAAACCCTAGTTTAAAACATTTAGCCATCTGATACTTAATTGTCTGCATATTAATTTTGCTAATAAAGTATAACATCTTTTGGATTTTTCAGAATTATACCACTGCTTCTATAATTGAAACGTACTAACCAGATTTTCCTTTTAAATTCATCAAACTTCTCTCTTACGGAGTTTATGCTCCGTGAAACAAAATGATTCAGAAATGTTTCAGTTTACTTGCATGGAATAACATTACAACAAATCAACTTCTGCAGGGTGGCAGTTCTCGAAATAGGAGTACAAATAGCACGCCCAAAGTAATTTTCTATTGTTATGGACTATGGTTGCTTTAAGACCTGAATGACTTGCTGTAACATATATTTCTATTATAATATAAATCTATTATTATGAGCAAGCATCAAACTATGACTTATTTTGTATTTCTTTTCCTCACACTAGAAGATTGATATAACAAACTCTTTGCCTTCTGCTTGTTGCCCAATTATTTTTTCTCTCAATAATTGTATTGGACATGTTATTAATTAATATTACTCAGTTGGCTGAAAGTTGCAGGTTGATTTTAAATAATCTGCTTTGCTCACCTAAACCTTTTTCAGTTGGAATAGTAAAAAAAAAAGAAGAGATCTACTTGTTTGATTTATTCTGTGTGTTTTAGAAATCTAGAACTGCATTTCTAATGTCCTTCTTCAACATATAATTTATTTATTTATGTTTTACAGAGTAAAAGAAGCAAGCAATATTTGGTTGTATTTAAAAGCAGAATTTATGCAGAGGTTTGTTATGCATGATTTTAATCATAATAAATTTGAAATGAAGTTAAAGTGAAGAGATCTAAACTATTTAAGGGATGTATTATATAAAATCATCTTTTTTTATCTTTTATATATGTTATGTTATTCCCTCATCAAAAACATGCCTGGGTTGTTGCTTTTATTCTTTCATGGATATTTGAGAAATCTTTGAATCAGCTATGGGAGCCTGTTGGCGGTGTCTAAAGGATTATTCCTGTAAAGCACCACTTATTTTCACGAAGCGTGTCCTTAGAGCGGCAACCTTCAGCCAAGTATCCACCTCAGAGGTTTCCCACTCCTTCTCCATACAGCTGCACCAGACTAGCGGCAGCAGAAATGAGCAAAGACCAAGTGGAACTGCATGTTTGCTGAGCTTATCATACAAACTACTTTTTAGTCCAACACTCCTAAGAAAGGCTGTAAACGGCCTAGTGGAGAAGCATGTGACGACGTGCTGAAGGCGGAGTGTCAGAGTAGGAGCTTCTTAAAGAGACAGCGGCCAATTTCAAGGTGTCAAATTGCAAAGTCAAATTTCTTTCCAGTTATGTTTGATACATACAGCATTTGTATAACAACTGAAGGTAACGAGATCTGGCAGTTCTCATTGTTAATTAAATAACAAATAGAAATAATCTGACTTTCTGATTTTCTTTTTTTTAAATGAAACACAATGTTGAAATTTCTGCAGAGTGCTTATAAAAATGAAGGGAAATCTGATCTGAGTTGAATAAGTGTTAGTACATACCATTACTAAACACATAATATGTGAAGCCCTGAAGCTGATGGGGTACAGCAGCAGAAGAAGAGACAGAGTGCCACTTCTGGCAGCCAGTAACATGAAACTGCTTCAGTTCACGCAGGTTCACCAAAACTGGATAATAACAGATTGGAAAGATGCCGTCTTGTTTCCAATAGTTGGGGTCAGTCTTTGACATAAGCAACACAAAAGCATGGTTCCACCTTGCCTTGCATCTACAGCTGTGGTGGTGTGGGAAATATTTTCTTGGAATGATTTGAGCTCCTCAGTACTAACTGAGCAGCTGTAAACACCACAGCCCAATAGTAACACTGCAGTTCACTCATGTTCTTTTTATGAGCAGAGTATGTCCACTGATGGCTGTTTCCAGCAGAATAATGACCATGCCACAAAGCTCAAATCCTTTCAAGCTTTATTTTCTTGAACGTGACGAAGAGTTTACTGTACTTCATACGGTCTACGCAGTCACCACATCTCAATTAAATAGAGCACACTTCGGATGCAGTGGAATAGGACAGTCACACCATAGATGTGCAGCTGACAAATCTGCAGCAACTGTGTGATGCAAATATGTCAATAAGAAGCAATATATCACAGCAAAGTTTCAAACACCTTGTTGAATATTTGACAGGAAAATTTCAAGCAGTTCTAAGAGTAGAAGGGGCTTAAACTGGGTGGATCTAATAAAGAAAACACAGAGAATTAGAGGAGCAACAAACAGATGAATGTGAGCAGACAGAGAGGGACTCAGGCAGTTGTGAGCACTTAAGTCAAAGGCGCTTGTAATTTGGAAAGTGGAAATGGAGGTTGGTAGTAATTATCTAGAAACTTAAGCACATTTTTCATCAAAAATACTCAGATATTCAGCTTCCAAACACATTCAAAATTATTATTTTTTTATTTTTTTGCAAAAGAAATAAAGGTGTTGCTTTAAGTCTTTTTATATCCATTTTTACTGGATTCTACTGATTAGCTTCAATGCAGTTGTACCGTACAGCATTGATACTGCAATTAGCAAAAAGCAGAATATGTTCATGTGTAAGTTGAATACTGCAGCATTTTAATAGTTGGACAGAGTACCAGAGTAGTTTGTGCTACTACTGTTTCACAAGCGATAAACAAAAAAAAAGTCTCACACATTTTAATAAATGATTTAACAACTCAATGAGTGACTCCATATTTAGCTAGATAGTTTTTTTTTTCCAAGTGCAGGTGCAGACACATCTGTGTGTAATCCATCCTTGTGTTTGTGTAGAATTGTTCTGCATATATGGATTTACTGCTCGTTCCTTCACGGCAGCTGTACAGTGGCGCGGGGCAGAGAAGGGCCTGGTCAAGGCTGCTTCCTCCTCCTGCAGCCCTAAAGGATACAGCCTGCTGACAGATACCTGCTCTGAGCTGACAGAACACTTCCTCTTCCAAATTATGTACACATTTAGCTGACACACTGTATCCACAGTGACTTCACAAATGCACAGACGGCGGCTGCATTGCTCCTGTGGCGTTTCTGACGCAGAGAGGCTGCTCTACAGGCCAAGTCAGAAAGTATTACTGCACAGAGATTATCACTAGAAATTCCCAGCAAATGAAAAATATATTTCATTAGAACACAGTTACTTCCCAGCTTGCTGAGGTTAGTAGGATTTCTACACTTTCAACTGCTGAGTTGTAGCATATCTTTGGTTTGGTTAATTTTTATGTATTTAAAGACGCACACCATTTGAAATGTGTGTCTTTGCGCCTTACCTGAATACCTCCTGCTGCCTGCCTGTTAGTCTTATTTTATATTAGACATGTTGTAATTATTAGTTGTTTGACTATTTCTGTTGCACTGTTATTGCTCCTTAAAGTGATGATGTCATCAAAAGTTAGGATGTGTTTTAGTACCACAGTGAATGTTGGGACCCTTGCTAGCAGGAAGTGGTTGTTGTCTGAGAAAGTGTTGGTTGAGTTGTCCGCTGCGAGCTGCCCAACTACTGTTAGAACTTAAACCAGATTCAGTTCAACCCCGGTTGTAAGCTTCTCAATAATAATTTGTTCCACACTATTGTGAGCGTTCCTCATGTCTGAAATGTAAAAAGAACATATAGAGACAAAAAAAAATGTAATGCAACAAATTTATTCACATTCATCAAAAACATATGACTGGCCGCAGCAAATCCATGAACAAGTCTACTCTAGAGCATTTTGAGTTATTTACAGTTTTTGAAATCTTTCCAAGGATGTCAAACACATGGATATCAAAAAGACTTGTGGGATAAAAACACGATAATGCATCTATATTTAAACTAAAAACATGAAAAAATCATTTTAAAATAATGCAATATGTATTATATGTTTAAATATGTAACTTGTTGCATATAAAAAAAGTAAACCTGACAGACAATTAAGTGGGAAAACAAGTTTTCCTTTAATTGGTACATTTGTAGTGTATTGAATCATTTATTGGGCCATTTATATGTTTTTGCTTTTATTTTACTTCTGTCAGTTTCTCATTCTCAGTACTTAAGGGAACATGATGGTCTTTGCACATTTTAGCAGGATTCTGATATTGTCATTGATAAGGTGCAGTATGGATACATAGCTTACAGATAGTGATGCACACTAATCGCTACTGTAAAGTTTAAAAAGCCGTTTTAAACATATCATCTTGTCTTTTTCATAAGGCAGTAAAACTGTAACCTTCTCTTCGTATGATTTTCTCTCTACTTCTAAAATAAACAATTATTGACGTCTGTCAGGGAGACCAGAAATAAGCATTTGGCGTGACAATTACAGCAGTCGAAGATAAATCGGCATTAGTAGCTACAATCATCAACAGGTCAGAGTTGAGGTTTACAAAAACTGGAGAAGAGAAATTGGCCACAAGACTCTGATAAATGTGTCATTTGTTACCCACATCACAAACATGCCAACACACTTGCTTGTAATTGTCTGAAGTTTACGTCCAACCCTCTGCTGTTGGACTTGTTGGACAGCAGATTTTCAGCAAAGCGGTCTCATCACGGCACACTTCAGAGTCAGCATGCCTGAACTCTGTCCAGAGAGCTGTGGTCGTTGTCACAGGAGCTCATTGTTATTTTGGAAGCAGCATGTGTTTGTCTTACTGCGGCTCAGGTTTCCCATTCGTCCGGAGAGGCTCGGCTTGCTTTGGTCTGTGGAGGGAGTCATGACGGATGGCGTTCCCCTGCAGTCCCTTGCTGGCCCCACCTCTCTTTTAGTTTTTCTGAGGGCCAAAATAGAGAAGAGAGTGCTGCAGCTGCAGTGAAGCGATCAAAGCAGGTGTTCGTTTTAAACCTTTAAGTGAGTGTGTAAAAAAATAAATAAAATAAATCCCTCTTTTTAGATTTGTTTTATAAAGGCATGGGTTTCCTAGGTTAACTTTGAGCAGTATTTTAAAAAAAATACATTTAGGTATTTATAAAAATGTAATAATACAGTTTGGGGGTCTTTCCAATGTGTCTTGGCCTCTGAGAATGAAACTGTGTGTGATCCATAAAGCTGGTATCATGGCTCTGCATGTGAACATGAACCTACCCTCTTACACTTCATTTGTTAATTTGTGGATCAGGTTAATTACCTTGATCAAAGGTCAGGAGATTTAGTATTCTGAGGCTGGGCTGTGAGATTTGAATTGGACACGTCAAATGTTTATAAAATGAAAACCCGATGCAGTCATGGGACTTTAGCCAATTAAGAACATTAGGAAAGTTTTATTCTAATCGACGGTGATATCAGTTGCAGACGTCCATATTAAGCTTGATGAATATTCATGAAAACTCATCTCAGAGCCTATCGAGCGCATATTAATATCAGAAACGTGTGTCTGGAGTCCAGAGACGTGATCACATTTCCCTCTAGCATCAATCCTAATATGCAGATGAATGCTCTTTTAAACCTAACACAGGCCTCTGAGGTACATTTGATATTTCATTAATGTGAACAACTACAGAAAAAAAGGAAATGGCTAAAACAAACAAAAATACCCAGAATGCCCAAGTGTTAAATCTCTTGAGGTTGTGCGCAATTACCCTAAAGAGCACCTTACCTGAACACCTCCTGCTTCCTGTCAGCAGTGCACACATGCTAACACATACACACAGGACAAGAGACATATACCGGCTTTACTTTTCTCACACGTCACAAAAAAAACCCATCTCTTTTCTCCCTCTCTCTAAAACACGCTTAGACATTAGCACAAATATAAACACACACACACACACACACACACACACACAAAATACTTAGGCCAATGCATCAGCAAAGAGCGCTGCGGCTCTGCGGCCAACCGCACCGTTCACCAGGGAGAAATCTTCAGCTCATTTCTGACCCAGGCTGCCGAGGTGTTAATTGCCCTCCTGAGTTGGCAGAATTTTCAGGGTAAAAGGTGCTATCCTTGATGGATCAGCACTGTTGCCACCAGTGACTGATTCTTTCAACTTGGATGTGTAACATGCATATCCTATATCTCATTAAACAGCCTGTAGGAAAGAGAGATCAGGCACATTTGAGTAGATGCACAAATGTTTATTGAGATGAGTGTATGAGATGAACTTATATTTAAATGGCAAAACAACAACAACAAAAAACAAAACAGGATTTTTTTTTAAAACAAGATACATTTAAGATGAATGTAACTGAGTTCAGTGGCGGCTAAAGAGGTTAGAAAGAACATAGGGAACTGATGAGTCTGCAACTTTTTCAATTTCTGAGTTAATTTTCACAGTCAACAATCAAAATAGTTTTTTGCTTTTTGCTTGTGCACCATTTATGTTTTAATTACAGTACATAAAGCAATTCATAACACACAATCCTATCCCACACACCATGGGACTCTTGCCAGTGTGCTTCAGTTTGTTTTCATGTTGCTGAAAGACTATTTACAAAGTTCAAATAAATAAGCTTAAGGTTTTAAAGACAAGAGAAAACCTGCATACATAATAGGATATTTTCATTTTTAATTTCGACATATTTTGACATCATGATATATTTTTAATTTTTTACTTTAATATTCATCAGAAAGATGCTGAAACTTTAGATTTGATTGTAAAAAATTGAATTTCTTTATTTTAATGTAAGAGTTTCCAGTACAGAAAAACATGTCAGATTAAGCAACTCTTCAGCGGATCACACAGGAGGCTACTTTAAATTACGTTAATTTAATAACAAAAAAAAAAGTGTGTGCGTGTGTCTGGAGAGTCTTTATATGAAAACACTCAAACATCCAAATTTAAATACTTAACATGACGGACACAGTTTAATTTATTGCATGATCATGTTTTCAATAGTAATCTGATCTGGCATATGGTGGGATAATCTCTGTAAAAAATTACATCTACTTCTTCAATGTTTATTGTTTTTCAAGCTGCTTCATGTTCGCATCTAGACATTTTACTCAGAATGTCCTTGCTGCTGGTAACATTATATGTTTTGTGGAGAAAGTTTAAACAGTTCAAAAATGAAAGCGCCATTTCTAAGCTATTTTGCAACAAACACTAAATTCACAAGCATCTGCATGTTGGAAGTACCCACAGCACTAGCTCCACACAAGCTGAGATTTAGTGGGAAAACATGTTTAAAGAGGAAATCCATAAGCACACAAATACAGTGAAAGCAGATCCATGTGCATTTGGCATTCACACGTGGAGAAAAACTGGCATTACCAATTTTGTAACGTTTCTCTCAAAATCTCTCATGACCTTACGTTTTCTTTGCTTCACACTTTTAAACCTAGGCAAAACTTCCTACTTCTTATGAAATTAGTATGATCTTCTCTCCAAATGCCCTGAATATTTGACTGCATACTTTCACAGGACTCTTGTCAAGTATTAGCCATCATCAGAAACCTAAAACACTGCACAGTATTCTCACCATGAGCACTTCATTTGTGTCACAGAAACAGCTGAACTGAACTTAAAAAACACTAAGCATTTTAACACTAATAGAGTTAAAATGATTAAAACAGTGGCATAAAAATATATATTATTTGATACGCTGCAGCTATAAGAATAATCTGCATGCATTCAATCCGACAACTGAATTGTCACTTGATGAAACTCACCATTATTGTTGATGCTGCCTGCTTCTGCACATTCTAAGACCCAGAGTGACGGCAGGTCCTCTGAATGTTGATGCTCAGTCATGTAAGATTCATTCTGGCCTTGAGGATAATTTCTGTTTGATATGATTGATTCCAGAGAGAAACGAGTCCAACGATGCAGCTAACCTTAGCAAAGCGTGAAAAATCGATTGAGAAAGCGTGCAGCATGACGGAAAAATGAACATTTAATTACGTGTAATTGTCCATTAAGAATAACTTGATCTGCTGAGTGGAGCTCATTCAGTTAACAAGTGGCTTGTTAGAGCCATCAGCTATTTGCTTCCTGTACTTATTGCTTAATTTCTTATGACTTATATGTTTTTTTTTTTGTTTGTTGTTGTTTTTTTGTTTTTTTTAAAGCCGTTTCACATGCTTTTTCCTAAGGCTTCTAAGTCAACAAATGGTGAATAGAAAACGGATACTATAAGACGTAATTTAATAAAAGAATAAAAATAAAAGAACAGAGTTAAATGTCTAAACATCACATGCGGTATGCATGGGGGACAGAGACAGGCACAGACAACATGAATGCAGGTATATAGCTCATTGAAGCACTAAAAAAACCCACACAGCAGGGGATCCTGTGTGAAACCCAAGATATACGACTCCAGGCCCACTCCCTGGTTTTCCAGTCTGTGGGGACATTATGAACCGGTTCCAGGCCCTGTGTCACCCCTGTCATCGGTAAGCAGTCCACTAAAACACCTGTTCCACACATCTGGGAACTGGCAGCACAACTCGGCTACCACGTTCAAGATTTATCTGGGAATCTGAGCGTGTTTGGTCGCTCTGTAAATATGTGCATAACTATGTCCGAGCAAATAGTTCAACGTTGCACAAATCACAGTTTTTGAGTTTTTAAGTTTCAGTGTTAAATAAAGGACGCAGACGTTTTTTGCATCCTATGCATCCTACTTTTATTTAGAGTGAACATGTATTAAATACATAATTAAAACTGAGATGTTAAAAAGGAATATTTTTTTAATTTCAGCTAATGGCTGCAAAATTCAAATAAATTAAAATATGTTGTAAAAAAGCCAGTTTGCATCAAAATATCTATACTGACTGGAGATAGGTGGCGTACCTATGTTGGTTATTTTAGTTTAAATCACTGTCTCATTTTAATGAGCTTTTTGCAGCTTGAAGTTTATTCCAGATCGCTCACCAAACCTGTGTGGTCTTTACTAAAACAATACTGCCATCTAATGACAGTCTGACTACATAGGGCCACGTCCTGTTTGTGAATGTAGCTTTTTCTTTTTCGCCTGTATACTTTTAATTTAAGGTGAAAAAGGTGACCAAAACTTGGGAAACAAATGGCAATATGTTCATTTGAAGCCCCCATGGTGGACTGAGGATCTGTTTCGGATATACTCCAGTCTCCAACACTCCATCCTCCAGGTTATTTAGATGGAAAAATGTTTAAATGTTATGGCAAAAATATTTTATGCTTGTTTCCTGTTTTAATAATACTTCAAAATATTACAAGATACCTAAATAATTATACAAACTATGTAAGACATTTCCGCTAAATGTATTTTATAAGACTAAATTATTCATATTTAGAATGTAAAAGGAAAGAAACTATTTCATCTAGATTAAACTGTAGCGACCTTTGATCATTTACATGGGTTTATATCAGCAGACTGAAAAGACATGATGATATTTCATGTGAAATTAATCCTCTGCAAAAAAGGAAAAAAAAAATGAAACAACCCCACAAAAAAAAGAGTAGTAAAATGTTCCTCCTCATGCTTTATGACCTTTTCTGGAGTGAACTTATCTCTGCTTCACATTTCAAAGCATTCACATTTCCCCAAATCCCACAGCCATCAAAAGAGATTCCATCTCAAATATCCTCTTTTGTACAGACAGCTGAGTCTTTCTACATCTATGAAGCCTCATTTCAGACTGCAGTTACAACTGTTATTTTACATCTGTTGCTTCCTAAATGACTAAATCCAGAAAAACACTCGCTCTCAGAGATTGTTTCTCTCTTTATATGCATTTCACCCCAGTTTGGGTCCATCTTCTTTAAAAATTAAAACACCACACAGGCTGAGTTCATATAATGAGATATATAAACATTAGTTGTTTAGCTAAGGATTGAGAGAGTTTATTTCTCTTTCTTGGGATTTTCTATTTGGATTAGGGCAGGTGAACAGGTTTTAGTAGAATAATTGAATTGAACCTGTACAACAGAATAATACCAAGACCACCAGTGATATTATTTTGTTTTTTCATACTTCCATACTTGAAATGGGAATCATAAAAACAGTGACAATATTAATTTATTTGCAAAATTAAGCAGGGGAGGAATATCAATACCTGAATGAACATTTTAGGTTTGAAAGTGTCAAATTCAATTTTTTTTTTTTATAAATAAGGGAAGACCTGTAATTTATGTATTTTGTGTTGTTTGGTGCCAATGTTACCCACATATGGTTTGCAGAAAACTAATTTCCAGAGTCATGATATATAGTGAAGCATAGTAAAAATGAAAAAAATAAAAATAAAAATTGAAATATATATATATATCTGAAATAAATGCCAATTTAAACTTAATTTAAATAAAACGGTACATATATTTTTTTCTTTTTTGCCACGAGCACATTCAGAGAACACAGCTGCATACACAGGCAAAGAAACAGAGAAATATAGTTCTGCATCACCCTGGGGCACAATGAACCTTGAGCTGTTATAAAAAGTGTTATTCAATCAAGGAAGCGCACAACACAGGCAGCTAACCCAGAGCTGCAGGTCACTGGGAGGTCATCCACTCACTGGCGTGTCGTCCACTTCACATTCATGTCCTCAGCCCTTTAATCAAATCCTAAAACATGTATCTGCAGCATGATTAAATGCGTTATTGCTGCACTAAAAAAATGTTATAGGGTAAGTTGCAGAATATGAGAAACATATATTCATTTTTTTTTTCTTTATTATGGTCAAGTGTTTGATTGTGCTATTGCTTTTTTACCTATATTTTTGTCTTTTTCATAACTTTTTTTTGTCATGTACAGCTATGCCACGTTGAATATTTAAGTTTTTTTTTTTCCTCTGAAATGTACAAAGTAGGACCGATACTGTACATGCTGAATCATTGCCTGCTGACCATAAAATTTGTGGTTCCACAGAGTGGCCAGCAGCCGTATGTTTGCTGAAAATGGTGTCAGGGCTGATAACTCATCCCCTCTTACTGGTCTCCGTCTGAGTCCCCTCTCCACCATCCCTCTTTTCTCCAAATAGTCTGTCCCAGAGGGTCCCACGGGAGCATGGTCACCCAACGGGGACCTATTAACGGAGATGGAGGGCGGGGGTGACAGAGTGGTAGAGTGGGGTGAAAGAAAAGAGTCGGAGGCGGGTCAAATCACTTTGTGGCCAAGCAGGACTATCATTTACTGTAATTCAGATTGTGTCAGGCTGAAGGAGAGGGAAGGTGAAGTGGTGTGGTGTGGAGCATCCTGGCTCTCATCAATCTCTCCCCCACCCCACCTATCAAAGACAATAGCAGGCTGACAGTAGCTGTTGTATGGGAGGTTAGGTACGGGAGATGATATAACAGCTACTGTGAGGCCTATCTGGTTGGGGTTATTCAAAGAATGTAGCTGTGTAACATTTTACATTTGATGCACAGCGCAAACCAAATAAAGGCTGAATATATTGAAAGTTGTTTTTTCTAACCCAAAAGTTGTGTTTTTGTTCAGCTTGTTGTTCAAAGTAAATTAGTAATTAGATTTTTTGTAAAGTATCTACAAGTGATGATCAGTTATGGTTATTTGCAATTAATATGTAATATTCCATTAAAAAAAAAGAGCAATTATATCAAAGAATGGGCTGAATGTAATACCTGAAAAACAAAAATATTGCCCAGCATCCATAATCCCCTAGATACCAAGCTCTGCCCTCAGCACAATGGAATCAGTCTGGTGTTGTTCTCCTGATAATTGCCAAAGACAAGTCCAGATAAGGTAGCATGATTTGTTTCCTAGATTTGTTTTTAGATTTGTTGCTGCTCTAGAGCCCAGATCCAGCATGCCTTACACTGCTGCATTTTGCTTTCCATTCCACAGTTGTTTCTCCAGCTGTTAGAATTCTGTTCCATGAAGTTCTCTATGTACTGTCCTTGAGCTAATCTGAAGATTACAAGAACTTCAAGACGCATGCAAGGATTTGGAATGCCTACGTTGAATAATTTGGAGGGCTGACCCAATACCTTTGACAATGTATTGGGTAGGACTGATGGTGTGCCTCATATGGAGAGATTTTGGGTACAGTATAATGACACTTTGATGTATAATAATTTCTCTAGGTGATAGAGAAAAGGACAGTAAAAAGACCCCTGTCTGATCTAGCAGAAGCAGCAGCATTTAGTTCATGTAATCTTAACAAGTTTGTCTGGGTGAAATTAAAAAGCTCATATTGAAGAGTACCAGTTTCTGGGGTGTCCATCAACTACTGGGACTCCTGTGGCTCAACATGAGCAGTTTTCATGGAAAAGTCCAACTTTCTCCCTGGACACATCTTGAAGTAACCCTAGGCAAGGTACTAAACCCCAAGTTGCCTGCTGATCTGTACCATGGTGCATGAATGTCCTCAGTTGCCATGACATTTCCCCTATGATGAAAGGAGAACACTTTCTTGATGTTTGTTGATTGGATTTTTTTTTTTTTGAAAGTAGAACTAAAGTATCCAGGGTTGCATCACAGACTTGCTTATAACACTTCATATTTAACAAATCAGCATTTCCATAGTGACACCTGACTGTAAAAGATCTACTACAGGGTCTCACATCATGACTGTCCACCCTGTACATTTTATTGCTTCCAAAGAAGGGCTTGGTCTATATGTTCATTTGATGAAACTTAGTTACAACAAAACCTAAATGTATGATTTGTCTTTACATCCGGTATGCCTTAATGTTACTGTCAAATGTTATTATAATGTAGTGTTTTAAGATGGGATTGATTAATGTGACCAAATACTAGAATCATTTCTTATTGGACTGCTATGGCTTTACTTGTCACTAGAGGGCGGTATCTTACTTTTTATTGACATTCAGCAGGAGAAAGAAAACATCCAAACAGCATGGGCTTAAGCCACGTTTCGTTCTTTTGCTTAACCTCGTCTCTGAAGGGTTTCTACTCCTGTAAATGCAATTAATCATTCAATTTAAATCTTTCTTTTCTTTGTTAAATTCAAAATTTGTAAAAAAAAAAAAAAAAAAAAAAAAAATTCCCCCTCAAAATTGAAACATTAATTTTACAGTCAGCTTGGTTCCAACGTGCAACATATCTACTCTTTGTACCCTCTTTGTTATGTTAGAAATGGGATTTGGGTATTCTGTGAGAAACTGACAATAATCAGCATGCTTTCTGTAATTGTGATAATTTAGCTGTGTCATCATAAAAAAAGTGTTAATTATTTTATCAAAAGATGTGTCAGAATAAAAAGTAAGATGGAACTATTCCAGACATAGAGTTGATGCTGTCAACCATTTGCGCTGCTAATGTCAAGTAAAAACAATGTTTTTACTTTGAAACCAAAACAGACATGGTAGAATTGATCATGTTCTTTAGAAAAGGTAAACAATTTAAATAGACATTGCACACACACTAGTCCGATGATTGCAGAATGGCAGAGGCATCGACATAATGAAATGTGCATTACTAAAACGGCAACCTACAAGGCCACGTTAAATCATTTTAAATTGCATCTGAGTTGACCTGATTCTAAAGTATGCCTCATGCCAGAATCCATGCAGACAATAAGGTAATATTTTTCTGCTAGACAAACTGTGAAGTGTTTTGATTTATATCCTTTTTTTTCCCCAGCATTTAATAATTACTTAAGTACACGAGTGCTAAAAAGTCAGACTGCAGCAGACACAGTTATGTCCTTTGTCTATGTCCCACCTTTTAACAACAATACTCCTGCTTATGTTTCACTCTCGTTGAGTCTTCGAAGGCTTTGGTTTTGTCACTCATCTGGTAAGTAAGGTTTGCGGATATAAACCAACACGTCCCCAGCCCAAAAATAAGCCCTCTATGACTCCAGCTTTGAAATGGGATCTTAAAAACAAGAGCTTGGCCCAGCCACACTCTTTAATTAGGGAGGCCCACAGATGCCTGTGTTCTCGTCCTTTTTACGCACACACAGACACGCTTATACGGACGAGTACGCACTGTACACATTGAAATTGCACTTCAAAACATTTAAAATATTGTAAAAACAGAAGGGATCAAACAGAAGAGCACAACACAATAGATTGTATATCTATAACACCTTTTTCCGACAGATGACAAGTGTTTTTTTTTTTTTGTTTGTTTTGTTTTGCTTTTGTTTTCTTTTGCTGTGAACTGAAGCTGCTTGTGCACTAAAATGCCATGAATGGTTCCTTCCCAAAACCCTCGCTGGCACACCCATTGGTTTCTGTGTTGCGTGAATGAGCTTGCTGTCATTTTCTATCTGTGCGCTTTTTCAGTAACGTGTCACATGATCACCAAGACAGCGCGATCCATTCTTTATCATGCTAATGTTTTTCAATATTCCTCCACAAAGAGCATACATTGCTCATACAAAAGATGGCTTCTCACAGACTTGTTAAAGACACACACACATACAGACTTGCGCACACACACACACATTTGACAGAGTCCCATTTTAGTGGCCAGTGACAGTGATTTCTTGTCTGATTCACTCTCTGATATAAAGAGGTTCATACACTAACTTTAGGGACAAACATGTGTAAACAAGCGCAAATCATTTACCCAACCAACTAAAAAAAAAAAAAAAACATTCTAGTGTCCAAATAAAAAATGATTGTGCTCTTTCATAGGGCCTCAGAATGAGAGCAAATTGATCTTTTTTTTTATTTATTTTTCTTCATTTACAAATTCACTCTAAGAATTTGCATCCTAATATGTGTCCTCCATATCTATCTCATAAAAAGCTTTAGTTTTTTTTTTTACTAATTTCAATAATGTTTTGTTTGCTACATACAGTTTTAGTGCAGGTAATATTTTTCCTGCACTAAAATATTACCTGCACTAATAGGTAATTAGTGCAGGTAATTACCTGCACTAAATCTGTCCAAGCAGATTTTCTTTAGTAGGCTATTAGCAGAATAAAATGCTATATATATTTAAATATATGTACCCTGGATTTTTATGAAAAAATGCACTGTAGTCTAAATATATGATACATCAATCGATCATCTTTATTATCCTGAAGAGGCACTTATTGTACTTTATAAATGATTCTGAGTCCCATTATAAAATATTTTTCAAAAGACTTTATGCAGCATTGTGTTAAGTAATTTCACAATTCTTCTCTCTTCAATTTTTTTGTTAAGTTTTCCATGTTTTTCTGTTTATAATGGAGATCCAAAGCTGCCGTCTGAGGGGAACGCAATGTTCTGAAAGTTGTCCTCACTTCAGGCTATTGTGTAAAAACACAGATGCACACAAACGCACAGATGCATGGATACATGTGCAGCATGCCGCTCCCCCTTTGCATAAATTGACACATGAAGCATATAATTCTCCATGTAGGGGCCATTTAAGGGGGCATCAAGGCCCATTTTAAAATCTCATTAGCAGGGCAGCTGCACTTAGCACCCCATGCTGGTGATTGAGGCTCTCTTTTTGTTTTGTTTTTATTGTACTTGGGTCCCATGCAGAACCGTTGCACACCCGCCACCTTCCCAATTCTCAGGCCTCAAAAAGAAATAATGGCACCCTCAGAGGCGAACATCGGGAGGTTCAGAAGGTCGGATACAGCACATTTACTTTACTGAGCGCACAGACAGATCGTCTCACACTGTACTGTAAGATATAATACACTTACAGTAAAGACAGACCAATTACAGTCAAAACACATATAATTATGTTTACACAACTAATTTAAAAGAAAACCTCTGATTTATTTGTCACCAGATCACAGGTCAAAGACAACCACACAGTTCATATCCAGGCCATTCTATAATCAGTTTTAATCAGTCTAGTTCATTCCAGTGTGATATAAAGATATAATTAGGTTTAACTGCAATTATATCAAACCAGTTCAATCAAAATACAATACAGAAAAATAGTTTATCCTTTTAATGCCAATGATAAAAAATATATATATCAAATAAAACTGAGCTGATCACATCAAGTTGTTGACTTTGCAGGAATCCATCTCTTGAGCAAGCATGAGGTGAAATTGGAGAATGACACCTCAACTTTAAAAAGAAATAATCTCCAGGACAAGAAGGATCAGTTCGGTCGGCCATTTGGGGATTGATGAGATAGAAATGAAAGAGGAAAAACACAAAAGAGCTACTTCAGTAGATTGTGTGGCAAACAAAAGCAAAATAAACACAATGTCATTAGAAGCAAAACTCTGCAAAGGGCCAGGAAAGTCCATTGGAATTTAAAAGATCTGAAGCAGAAGTTGAAGATTTAAACAGATAAGAAGTAGACATTTTCTACGGTAATCAAAAATAAAGAGTACTTAATTGCTGCAATAGCACAAAACTGTCTAAGTCCAGGAAAGAAAAATAGTCGAAAAAAGAAGCACATGTGCCTTATGGGGAAATAATCCTTGCTGAGTTTTAATACATAGGTAGTGGCAGCAATAGTGACATCAGTCATTTCATTTGATAAATAAACCTGGACACAGAAACACTGAACATGGAGTACTTTGTTTAAAAGATATACAGAGACTATATATAGTTAATTGAAGCAGTAGCTGTTTTAATAACTTTTTCATGAAAGAGACAACTAGTTATTGCATAATGACGCTATAATTTATTGAAAATATAAACAAAGGAATTCAATGGCATCAGTAACTCCATCATTTACTTTATTCATAAAAAAAAAACAAAGCTAAGCACAGAAGCACTGAGCATATATAACATACATTTAGAGGTAGAGATTGACACAAAGTTAATGACGTCAGCATCTCAAACAAGTATTTACCAGGTGATAATCCCCCGCTCCTTCCCCCCCAAAAAAATAAAAATAAAAAAAAGTTTATCTGAGAAAGCAGCAATAGCTTTGTCAAGGTTTTTCTGCAAGAAGCGTATCTGAACACATGAGCCTTGAGGCAAGAATAATTTCTGTAGGAAAGGAAAACAAAGACCATAGAATGTTTTTTTTTTTTTCTTTTACAAAAATAGCTCTGCTCTTCCCAAAACTAAACACAGAATCACTGAGTTAGGGATGCCCTCTATAGAGGGGAAACTTACATCTAACTAATAACAGTTAATGGAAACAATAGTTACATTAAAGAGTTCATAACAGCTTTGTCACTGAAAACAATAATTTTATTATGAAGTTGTCACAATGCATGATTAAAAAGAAAAAATGTTAATTGTCATTAGAAATACATTTTCAATAGTGCTTTCCACTGTAATGAAAGTTGGATTCAAAACCTTGTGTTTCTCAATTTTCTTAGCTTTGCCGGTTTGTGTTCCATGTAGTTAAAACTTAAACTGATGTCATTTACACATTGTCTGGACACATTCAGGCTGTGCCCTCTGCTTAAATCTTTGTGAAACAAAACATCCCAGAGAAAGAACTTTAAGCTCCCTGAAGCTTACTTTTTGCATGATGGGAGCTACAAATCACAAAGTGTAAAAAGGTAAACATTCTAGGTGGTTGGTACACACCTTTGGGCACAGATCTGGCACTGTGTCTGTACAGAAGGCAATGAAGGGTGAAGTAAAAGTGGAAGTGTGAGAAGAACAGCAAATAAATAAAAAAGTCTGTCAAAATAATTCAGCAAAGTGTGGATTTTAGCAGCAAGTATTTTTACACTCAACACAACCTCAGAGGCTGTACTTTGGGAGAAGGTCATGCAGGACAAAGTAGAGAAGTGCCATAAATGAGGTGCCGGCAAATGTCTCTCTTTTCCCTACACTTCCTGTCCGTACTTCCTAAGCTTTGTTTCTGGAATTCCTCTTCTAACACGTCTTCTTGTCTTCCAAGCAGTGCACAGCTGGGCATCTTTAAATTAATGGCTAAATGTATTCCCAAGAGGGATGAGCAGCAGTGCTTCAAATAAAATACTTTTGTGTTTAAGTGAATGATGTTAAAATATAATGATGTGCAGCCTGTGCATATTTTGTTTGGGTTTTGGTAAAAATGGCTCTACAAATGGGAGGAGTTGTGTTTTCTTACAGGCCCCTCTGAGTCAGTTTTGCTTTAGCGGTTATAACTGTATGCCAACAGGATGTTTTTTTGTTGTTTTTTTTCTTTTTTTTTGCTCCAGCAAAAGCAAATATTGGTTTAAAATTCAGGCAGAGCACTAAAACCTTAAGATGACCAAAAACATCTGATATAAACTTCGAGTCAGAGTTGTCAAAGTAATAGAGCCTGAACAAAATTCCTTTTTAGATCACTAGAGGCCTTAAGTTCTGTTTTAAAAGCTTTAAGTTGCTGAGATAAGAAGACTGAGATGGAAAATTTTCATCATAAGACAGCGTTCTGCAGGACTTTTGCACCTCCAATCAAATGCGACCCGGCCACTTAAATGCACATGCACATTTTTTTTTTTTTTTTTTTTTTTTTTTCCTGCTTACAAAATTTAGCACTCCTTACTGGGAATCTTTGTAGATCAGCACCAGAGAATGTGTGTCTCCTAAGTAATTGCTGAATGTCCTTGCCACAAAATGTAAAAAGAGACGAGGGAGGAGAACATCAGATAGCACTGTGCCCACCTCCCCACGCGCACATGCACCACATCCAGCAAGATGGACTGATAGACGTGATTCTGATGGAGAGAGGGTGTGCTTGAGACAGGATATTAGAATGGACATTTCCTTCTTCCCAATGCCACGGGCAGGGCCCTCTTCCATTTGTCTTCAATGTGAAGAGACGCAAGAGAAAGATAAAGACTTGAGCTGAGCTGACAGGCTGCTGGAGTGCCGACCTGCTTTTGCTGTTTTTGATTTGATCCGGAGAGCATGATGCTGATGGGGAATTTTCTTTGGGATGATAGATGGGTAGAGATGATGCACGTATAAATGCCTGAGGTTGTATGTATTTGATGGTGAGGAGCAATAATTGTACATTAATTTGTCCTTTGTTGAGTCATGTCTCTCCAGGCCAGGCAGAAGAAAGAGGCAAAAATAGAGAGATCATAAGCGTCAATAAAAACAACAAATAACATGTTGAAAAAGCACTATTACTTTACCCATTACATATATTTTTTTATTTGTTTTCTTGACATTTTTAAATTTTCAATCATGTTATTGGATGTTTCGTTTTTCAGTTAATGTAGTACTTCACTGGAGCACTCTGGGTAGTTCAGTATGTTTATTTAAAACAAAATCTGGGCCAAACAAATTGTACAAATAATTTATATGCTGCTGGAAGACATTATAAGAAACAAATGCAGCATGACAACAATGCATCACCTCCCATCTGATTGGCAGCAGCTCTATTTGGATGTTTGCGTTTGAGTGCCAGAACACCCAAGTTACAGTGAATGTGTTTCTGTTTGAGGGGATCCCATATGTGAGAATGCATGCATGCATGCCCATTTCACCAATGGCCTACTGGGGAAATGTATGAAGCACTGTTCCCTACTGCAGAATGACTTAATGTAGAAAGCAATGCATCAATCTGAATCAAATTCCTGAGACATTATTAGATATGAACCCTGCAAATAGTCACCATCCACATCCGACAACTCCACCATGACATGCTTGCATGTTCTTCACGGAGACGTTCAGATGAACAAGTGCGGTTAACAAATTACATTCACCGTGACCACTTTTTTTTTTTTCTTTTTTTATCAGCCGCAGCTTTCATCTGACATGACCTCATTAGGATGTAAGAGTGGATCCATATTTGCTCTCAGTGCTTAGCATGTGAACTGACACATAAGTTACATAGTTAACAAGCAGCCACGCGTGAATGAGACATGTGAACCGTAATGTAATGAGCAACATCCCGCCACATATGTCTGTTCGTCCCACCCCATCCTGGCCTTGAGCCGAGCAGCCCGGTGCCTCCAGAGCTGAACCAGATGAATATGTTTTACGCAGCAGAATTGAGTCAAATCCCAAATTCATGAAGCAGGTTTCACTGTGTACATTTTGTGTCACTCAGTCTGGCACTGGGTGTGTATTAAGCCTCATTTTATATTTAATGTTGGCCTGCGATGGGATCTGATTCATAATTTCATAAAGTGATGATATTATAAGAGATTTGATATAACATAGATGTAAGAAACAAAATGTGTAAATTGATCATTTCTTATTCTCCAGCCCTCTCTATACATTTATCATCAAATGTGTCCTGTTTCATTCTATTTGCTTACACTACAGATGATCTTGAGTGTCAAACTGAATTGTAATGGTGTGGCTTTTATTAAGTGAGACAGTGACCTTGTTTTTTTGGTTTGTTTTTCAGTAGTCAACTAATGAGTACCGGTTTGTTCCATAGCATAAGGAAAGTAGGTCAGCATCAAAATGCTGTAAAATTAATTTTGTATCTTGTCGTTCAACAAAGAGAAGGCCGCAAAACCAAATGAACAATTAGACAAATGAGTCAAGAAGTAGACAGAGAAAGAACTAAATGGATAATAGGAAGAGTTTTTGGAGTACATTTTTCAGCAGACCCCATGACAACATTGATGAATGCTACCTACGTGGCATTTGACAGTGACTGATTGTGGTTGCGTTAAGCGACTTCCAGGTCGGGATGTGCGAAGAAACACTCTTCTTTTATTTACTTTTTATCAAGAATAGCTAATTAGATTAAAGAAAATAAAGCTGTGTAATATTTAGTTTCATTTCTAATTGTAAAGCCAGCCTAAGGCCTCAAGCCAACATTGTTTTAGCACATTATGGTTGCTCCTTGTTTCCTAAATGTCATGAGCCAAAATAAAGAGGGCAAAGCTTCTTCGTACTATAACTTCAGGACTGTGGAAACTCTTATCTTGTCCATCTTTCCATTCAGGGAAAATCACAGTAGGCAGTGGATCAAATTTTTGATGCAAGGTTCTGACAGGGAAGCTATGTAGGAATTACAGCTACTTTTAAAAATAGTTTTGACTTCAGATCAGTGAAGTATGATCTGAAAGAAAATTCTGGCACGGATTTGTTAACGGTCTTAAAGGAAGTATTAAAATGTCAGATAGGGGGAGTGAGCACACAGAGGCAGCATATTTGTGAATGGGTTATCACACATACAGACCTTGTCCCTGCCACCTAATACTCACGGCAGGGTCCAAGGTAAACACAGCTGTGAAATACCCTGGGTGACTGCACAAGTAATAAATCTGTTTGACTGCACTGCTGCTACTTCAGGCCTCCCTCAGCTTTCTATCTCTCCATTTTTAACAAAGCGACAGTCGTACAGCTTATGTAGGCAAATGCAAGATGGCAGCAAACCGAGATTGGCAACAAAAAAGAATTAAACCTACAAGATCTGCAAATTCTCTCACCTTGGCCTTTTCTGTCCTTCCATATTTACTCTGAGTTTGTTTTGTTTGAAGCAGCATGCTGCTTAGAAATAAAGCAAATATTACTACAAGTAAATTTTGTGTATGAGTAGCTCCATTTAAGAACCTGAAAAGGTCAAAAAGATGAGCTGACTGTAAAACACTGTTGCCAGAGAATAAAACTGGCAACAGTAAAACTGTTTATGTACCTTATGTGATAACAGTTTTATCACATAAAATACAAACAATGTGAGTAAATTATCAGCATTGTAATTTCTGCTAATCTGACCAACATTCTTCATGTTTTAGAGGAAGACAGCCTCCCAAGAAAAATGATTAATCCGAGCTCCACAGACCATCTCCAGTGAAAATTATAGACTTTAAAACTTTAGCAACAAAAATTCTTTAGTATTTGGAATATGACTTTTATTTTCAGCAACATAAATGCTGTGTAAAGAAAACAAAGTTTTTGTACAACTGCTAAACCTTAATGAATCAATATCTCACAAACTAATAACTTGTCATTATTTGCAAAACAGTTAAATTAACTATATTGGCAAATCATTCATGTTATGATTACTGTGAGAATTTCCCTTACGTATAGCAAACGTGTCTCAATAGTTTTTTTTATTTTTTTATTTTTATAGCAATCTCTGTCATGCTTTGTCACCTCACTGTGGACATCTCTTACAGGCATTTTGGTCCAGATACAGGAATAGCAGCTTTGTCATTCCTCTGACATTTTTGTTTCTCCTGTCAAGAGGTGTTGAATAACCTTGAAGAGAAAGTAGTGAAGGAGACCGTGAAATTTTCTTTTTCAAACTTTGCATGCCCAAAGCGCCCACCTAACACATTAGCCCTGCCCATGTCAACAAAGTCAGACTGAGGCATTGGTTGAGTTGCCAAGAAGATATCTTAATGTCACCACAGTCTTAGGTTTTTTATGCACATGTGGACTCATTTTATTCAGTGCATGTAACTGCGAGAGCCATATAAGCTTATTTATTTGCTTCAAATGTATTTGAGTGGGAACACAATATAAAACCATATTTTGTTTATTTTGTTTAAAACATATTTTGTTTGTAGGGGCTCTAGTCAAAGGTTAAGTCAAGCTTTCAAATTAACAATACTATTCTCATTGTCTGGCATTAAATTTTACTATTTTTTTCTGTTTAGGTACATTTTAGAGGATTTCTTTCAATCCACTTTAAATTTAGATGTTAGTATTAGTTTTAAGTGTTTAGTGAAATTATTTTTAAACTAAACGGATCACACGTTTTACATGTCCTTTCAAAAGTTTCTCATGTACTCTGATGGGATGTTTGCCTATTCTTTCTGAGTAAACAGAATATCAACAAACATATAGCCCTAAAACACAACTACTGTTATCTACAGTTTTACAGGACAGGCTGGTCTAATTCAAAGAACCAAACTCAATTCAACTGAATCTAATTTATTTTATCCAGTATAATACAACTAGATGAAGAGTCAGTTATGCAGTTCCAATTCACAATGCAGTCACATTCAATTTATCTGTGATTTTCTGTTTAACAATACTCAGCGAGTAGTATGAAGCCAATGACGTCGCAGACAGCCCTCGTTCTGAGCTAGCATGTGGTGACGCTGGAGAGTAATTATTCCATTTTAGCAGAGAGAGACATCCAGCAGAACTTCAGTCCACGAAAAGTAGCCATACGTTAAGAGGATTGGAAGGAGTCATAAAAGAAACACAGAAGCACTGATCCAGGAGAGCATTCAAAGTGAATGAGAGTGCACACAACTACCTGAAATATAATATCTGTTATATAACACGGGTAAGAGGTACTTCACTTTTGATCTGAGAAAATGTATGCTTCCACCGTTAAAACGCACGGCCCATTTTAATAAGAAAATCCTCCCTTCAGAACCAGGCTCAGTGTCAGCATGTACTCTGACCGGCTGAGTCTTAAAAACCATTCTACGATTACCAATTTAATTTAATTTTTTTTTTATGCTGTTGAGAATAAATAATTCTGTGTTTTGCTTCTATCTCTTTTAGCTAGTTGCAAAGATAAAGCTAAAGGAAATGACATGTTAGGAAATACCCTCGAAGCTAAGATTAAAAGACATGACACACTACGGAACGCCCTCATTAGATGGAGGCTAACAAGGAGAATGGAAAACTTTTCTTTGATGCCATTTTGTTCTGCTAGCCCTTAAGGATAGCATGAACTATGGACCGGCTGTATTTTGGTATTAATAAATTGATTCATGAATTCAACTCACTGACTCTTTGTCAACATCATACATCAAGAACTTAGCATGGAGAAGGATAATTCTCCACAATGCACAAGCAGTTATCAGATTTAGAAAGCAATTGCTTTTTATGCATAAGGCCAGGTTTATTTAATAGTTTTTCCCATTTTAAATTAATCTATTTCTTAAACAGTTTTTTTTTTTTGTAATTACTCAGGCTATATTTGAAGAAAATGTTCAAATGACATATGTGTCTTTACTTATTTTAATGCCAATTCTCACTGGAACAGTTTGAATCAGCTAAATAACAAAGGTGAGGGAAATTTGACCAAGAGGAGCCAAGTAATGATGTTAACAAATGATTAACTGCATATTTCTCGTGCCAAGAGCTTGTGTCATCGGGACACAGTTGGATTAATGAAAATAAATTCAAATCTAATCTGACATCCAGACCTTTTTATACAATTTGTTCATTTCTTCAGTGACAGTCGGGGGACAATTTTAATCAGGTTTTAAAATATTTTTCATCACGGGAAACAGCAAATGGTGATTTCTACTTTTAACACTGGCTGATTGTTATGAACACACATTTTAAGCAGCAAGGGAAGCACAATTACTTGGTCGTGTTTTGACAAGATGTATAATTTAAAATCTCACTCTACTGTCTCCTGGAGAGACTTTGTCAGTCACAGCCACAAATAATGTTTATTTTCCATTTTTAAATAGTCCCTAATACTTTGGTTATGAAGATTTTGAATGTGCAAAGGAGCATCTTTTTGTCGATTGAGTCACATCCAGAAGCGCTTCTGTGGCTGCAGAACAGCCTCTGGTATTAGCATGTATAAACAGGCTTATAAATGGAGCACTATTTCGCTGTTCATTTTCATCCTCTTAACAGTAAACAAGGCGGAACAG